>NC_091829.1:70482293-70824793 GCF_038994185.2 Dermacentor albipictus | reverse complement strand
ATGTTGCCACGGGGAAGTCAGTAAAAGCATATTTTTTATCGAATTTATTTTATGGACACTTCTTGTTTGTACGTTTGCTATTACCGCGCCTTTGAAGAAATACATCTTCCATTTTTGTTCGGCGCTTCCCGTCTCTGTATTGTCGTGCGCGCTACGCTGTGCATCACGGAGAAGCCTCAGCCGGCGGGCGGAGACGCAGACGAACCGGAGCGCAAGTGGCGCTGGATATACAGCTGTACATCTGGTTGCATGGCACGCTCAGTGGCGTAGCTAGGTCACGTGGCACCCGGGGCCCTTAGGTCTTCTGTCACCTCCAGCCCCCCGCCACCCCCCCCCTCTGGGTGTAGCCGGGAAAGAGGGGTGTTTTCAGACGTATATGACACCCCCCCCCCTCCCTCACTGGACCCCTGCACCCGGGGCCCACGGCCCCCCGGCCTCCCCCTGTTGCAACGCCACTGGGCACGCTCACGCGCTTCCTTGCTCTGGCGGCAGGGTTTGCGTTCCACCTGTGGATTTTGGAGGCGTAGCTTGCGGCGGTGATGCGCTCACACCGCCCGGCTACGTGGCGACGGTGGCAGCAAACGCATTTTGCTTTCGCTTCGAAGTCGTCGAGGATGGCGCTTCAAAATGACTACAAATGCATACGGTTGAGATAGCTTTACCTTCTCCTCATCGCAATTTCATGCATTGAAACAAGAAAGGCTGGCTGACATGTGCGGTGTCCAGGCCGAGATGCCTGCGTACACGGCCCGTCTCGCTGTGCGTCAGCAGCCGCACGCTGCTTTCGAGTTGAACTATTCTCGTATCGCAGCATTACCTTCCGTCAAAAAGAAGTTGTCGTAGCCGATGTTTGGGTCACCAGTGGCGGCGACGCAACATACGCACGCAAAAGATGTGGTGGTGGTGGTGAAAAACGTTTATTGTGCTCTATTTACATATGGAGTTAGCGGTTCTTCAGATGGCTTCTTCCATCTTGATTTGCTGGCCTCGTCGCTGGCCTTGCGTCTTCGGCGTACTCTCAGGAGCTCAGATTTCTCCGTTGAGCATGCGAGTCCTCTTGCCCTGACATATGTTTCTACGCATGCTGCGGCCTCTTGCAACTTGAGTTCTTGGTATCCTAACGGAGCTCTTTCAGCCCAGATGGTGATATCGTCGGCGTACATCGCATGACGTATACCCCCCATTTCCTCCAATTGTTTGGCCAGTCCTATCATTGCCACGTTGAAAAGGATGCGCGAGATAACTGACCCTTGCGGTGTGCCTTTGTTTGGAGTGCTGAACTTTCTCCTAGCCCGATGGTCGCTGTTCTGCCCGACAGGAATGCTTTGACGCAGCCGTGTGTCTTTCTGCCGCAGTTCAGGTTGTCTAGGCCTGTTAGTATGGCTTCGTGACTGACATTTTCAAAGGCGCCTTTGATGTCGAGTGCCATGATGATATTTTCTCCGTAGCGTGGGATTTCGCTGAGTATTTCTTCTTTTATCTGCAGCAGCACGTCTTGCGTCGACAGCTTGGCTCTGAAGCCGAACATGCTGTGCGGGTATAATTCGTTATCGTCCATGTAGTCTTGAAGTCTCTTCGTAACCACTCTCTCGTATATCTCGCCCAAGCATGATGTGAGAGAGCTTGGTCTGAGGTTCTCTACTTGGAGTTTCTTTCCTGGCTTTGCAATCATGATGATTTCAGCGTGTTTCCATTCTTCTGGAGCTGTTTCCGTTCCCCAGTGTTTGTTTAGGTAGTCGGTTAATTTTTCGACGAACTCGTCACTGAGGTTGTGAATAAGTGCGTTGTTAATTTTGTCCGCACCCGCTGCCGTGTTTCTTGTCTCTTCTTATTGCCGCATAAACTTCTTCCTTACTAATGGGCCTGTCCAATGCTTCGTTTTCTTCCCCTTTATATCTTTCTGTGTAAGCGTCCGGTTTGCTGTCGCCAAAGCATTTCTTGCGTACTTTTTCTAGCAGTTCTTCATCCGTCCCTTCATACTGGTGAACTAGTCGATGGATGGCTTTGTTATTCTCTGACGTGGTTTTGGTCGGGTCTAGTAGGGCTTTGCGTACGCTCCACGTCTGCTGTGTTCAGGGTCCCGTTCAGTGAATTGCTGAACTGCTGCCACTTTTGTCTCGCAACTGCTCCGCATAATCCTCCACTTTCCTTGTGATCTCTGCTATTTTTATTTTGAGCTTTCTGTTTAATAGAGAAGCGTTCCTCCCCTTTTGATTGCCGCAAGAGGGCGCGACAGGTGAAGTGCGTATGAAGGAGGAACTCACCGGCCTGAGGGAGGAAAGCGGCTGGTTCCTTCTTTTTCGCTCCTTTTTTCTTTAAGAGTGAGGGGGAGGGCGGAGGGGGGGAAGGAATTCGGCGGGGTCGACTTACAACTTTGGGTGCGGCGTGGCGCTAGTGATCAAAGCACTGCGAAACCGAAAGTGGGGACATAACGATGGTCTTACGATGTCCCTTCTAAGCCACAGTTGTGAGGAAATTGAATCCACCTGCCGCTTCTCTTTATCATGCCTACGGTATTCAGACGACGAGAAAGGTATTACCAGAACCTCCACTCAGCAAAATTGGGCTTGTATCAAGCGCGCCGTTAATATCATCATTTGAGGCCTCGACGCAAGGTCATAGTCACAAAGACGCTTGTGGCGCATTATGTGATTTTTTAGCCGAACGAAAACGACTACCTTGCCAATTGTTGCAGCTTCATTCTACCTGCCTGAGCAGCATTGGTTTCGCGGAAATTCGTTTCTCCAAATTCTGTATTAACGATGTCTTTATTCTCTCCTTGATAACGACCTCTTTTAAAGTTTTCCCTTCAGTTATTCTGACTGCTGGATCGCATACTGGTCTAGTTATTCCATTATCTCTTTCTTTTTCTTTTCTTTTAAGTGCGTTTCTCCTCTGCAAATAAGAATTCTCTTACGCGACTTTCTGCCACCCGAATATTGGTCTAGCTCCCCATGTGGGTACGAGCCATAATAGAGGATCATCGTCATCATCCTCATCATCACTGGACGTTCCCTGGAAAGGTAAAGGAATCTTTTTTTTCTTCTCTGCTTTAGGTTATCTCGGTGTCGTTTTTGGGGTTCGCGGCAGAATCCGGGAAGCCACGCCCCCACACTGGTGCCCTTTTGTGAACGAGTCTCTTCGCTGGCCTCCAGGGACGACACCACGGACGGTTGCGTGAGCCTCCCTGGCTGTTTTCTTCTCGGCCTCATTTTAGTTTCCGCGTGGTCTTCACCCAATTACGCCGCGCCCCTTCCAACCCATAGCACGTAGTACAGACGTGATGTGACAAATCACCACCTCCGTAACCGAGCTAATTGCATTAGTGCCATTATCTGCAAGTGATGCCATGGAGACGCCGGAGGTGTAGTCTTGCCGTTGTTCTTCCAACAAGAAAACGCGCGCATAGTCCAATGAGGTGCACATAAGGGTGTCACCATCGTAAAAAAAAAAAAAAAATCGGGCCAAACACCCACGTCCAGCCTCGTACGTCTCACTCAAATATACACTCTAAACATTTTTTACACCTTTATGGGTGCATAAAGGGTGTTCGGTTGTCGCGTGGCTAACACGCTCACGTTTGAGGGGTAAGATCAAATTGTTGGCGGGAACCATTGATGGCATCCTGTTTGGGGGCTTTTTTTCTTGGAAGTAAAAAAAAAATGACAGCTGTTACAGGCTGCATAAAATGCGCATTAACTAAAGTTTCTCCTGTCGGATATTTCTGTGCGCCCAAGGCTGTGAGAATAATTACGTAGTTTTCAACGACGTCTTTTATCATCGCACGTCTACTTAGAGCTCCGTTGTCCTCTATAAATTTTTGATAAGGTCCCAATGGTAGCGGTTTTACCCATGTGACAAGCGAACACCCTCAAGGGTGTAAAGATATTTACACTGTAACGTGGCGAATATAACATGTATGGCACTCTCAAGTATACATCTCGCTATTACTTCTGCTCAGCAGTAGTCGCCTTACGTGGTTGCGTAGTGCCAGCATGTGGCACCCCGGCGTCAAGTTTTGGAAAAACCAGGAAACAAGAGCAATGCTGGTACAATAGCGATGCTGGACCATGTTATCCGCGTCAAGGTTTCGCCCTTGGCGCGAGAATGCCTAATTTTTTAAAGAAAAATTTGCGGTAACTCGAATGAAAACCATGTTGCTGGTGCGTGTGACGGTGAGCTATGGCCGCCCTCGGCGTATAGCGGCCGCCTGCCACCGGCTACGCTAATTGGTGGGACTCCGTCACGTGTCTGTTCATTACAGGGAGCCTATGCCCTAGGATATCAAGATAAATAAATGTTACCCTTAAAGATGGATAGCGCTCCTAGACCAAGCAGCGTGCTTTAGTAGGCGTGCCCTTGGACGTCGCTCAGCGTGAGTGCCATTGTCACACCCTTAGCATGTCCCTCACGTTCACTGTACTGTGTCTTGTTAGACCGGCGCTCCAATAATGGTGGTACTTCAGAAAAACAACTCAAAACTGCCTTTTTTTTGCCCTGTATCTCAGGTACGAAGATGGAGAGAGGATTATTGAAGTGGGTAACCACGCGTTATCCGTCCATCATCACAACCATCGTCGAGGACAAGGTCAGCTGGTGCTACCATCAAGCTCGGGGACGGGGGGGGGGGGGGGGGAGGGAAGCGATAAGCATTCTATATGGCGGAAACTCCTGTACTATCGCGCTCAGTATGAACTGCAACGTGCGACCGCTTCCCACGCGCTTTCGCGTTGTAGCTTATACTGAGCACGATAGTACATTCAAAGGGTTAAGTGTACAAACCATGTTCATTTTTTTAGACGCGCACCTGAATGTTGACGAATGCACTGGGGTGTTTCGGGAATGATCCGGGTTGCCTTCGATTTCACTTGCCGCGTCTAAACAAATTTTGCTTTTCCTTGGAAGCGACGATCCGTGTAGTTACGCTCACGGTGTGTACGTTCACTGTACATTCCATAATATGGGTCGGACAAAATATTGTGCATGTAGGATTTCTGAGACAAAAAAATTGCGTCAGAACTGCGCAACTCTTGCCAGATACATATCGTGGCCCGCATCTTCGAAGCCACAAGCATGCTGCCGCAGCGGAGCCGGGACGGATGCTCACTTTATGACGAGCATGTCAGCACGACGGCAGGATAACTACCGCACAATGACGCCGATGGTCGACGGCAAGAACTACGACGAACGCGTGCACAGCTGCGAGAGGATCTCGGCGTAGACTGATGACGCAGCTAAGTCCTGACGAATATCGCCTCACACGACAACATAGTGGGCGCAGCGCCATCTAGATGGAAAGAAAACACAAAGCTATACTCGCGGACAACTTTTTGGGGCAATGAAGGGGCAGCTGTGGAGACAAAGCGCGCACAAGTGAGAGCGCTTCTGAAAAAAGTTCCCGTGTTTTCATCCACGTTAGTTTAATCTGGAGAAGAGAATACACGAGCACCTTATTAGCAACAGTTAAGTAAGATAAAACACACCACTGAATGTAAAAGTTCACTTGTTTTGCAGGTTTTTCCCTTCCGCGACTGGGCAAACGCGAGACCGTCGCACGTGCAAGCTGCGTCGATTCGGCGTCTGTTCCGAGCATAGAGTTTCTCACTATAACACCTAGAGGGTAATCTGGCGCCACCGTCTATGGGAGTTTCTTAAGGGGGCACCGTGCCGTCATGGGGAATGACGGTATATGCGTCTACGAGGCTCGTGTTGGCTGGTGTTGTAAGAGGCTTCGTCTAAAACGTGGATATGGCTACGCAAATAACGCGTTCTCAAAGTAAAATCTTCATAAAATGTTTCCATCCACGCATATTGCATCTTTACTCACCCACGATGCATGACCAAGCGAAGAAAAGCAAGAACAGACGACTAACTGTTTCAAAGCGAGCGCGAACCTTGTCGTCTGTTCTCCAACTTTAGCGGCCCGCTGATACTTTTTACGTAACATGCAGTCGTACACGCAATAACATGTTCTCATAGTTAAACAAAACATGTTTTCGCGTAATAATAATGCTAAAACAGCTTTTCACGTGCTGTTATAGTAGAAGATGAATCATTGCGACAGACGGAACGGTACTTGCCAAGCGCGTCTTCAATGTGTCCTGTCCCTCCGAGAACGATGCCAATCCGAAGTCACAATATACCTGCATTCCCACGCATACGACAGCGCAGCAGCGCCAGATTTCCCTCTAGGTAATGTAGTGAGAAACTCTATGGTTCCGAGCAACCAAAAAGCACTGTCGAACGCTGGCGGGGTACTTGGCGCAGTAACACATGTGCAGCAGCCACGCGCCCATAGCTTTCCCTTCATTGCCACAGAAAGTTGTCCGCGAGCATAGAAGGTCCTTGGGGGATACTAGAGTAAACGGTTTGTGCCGAACGTGCCTATGACACAAGTTTGCTGAGAAAAACAGAAAAGCGCGGCAAACGTTGTCGTTGACTGTAATCTTAAGAGACCGTAGTGAGGTCAACTAGAGGACAGCGTTATTTTGCAAACAGTCCTAAAATTTCGTATATCTTTCAAGTCATTCTCTTTTCGTCTAACTGTTTTACAGCCCTGCGTCGATGGCGGAACAAACGACCCAGGAGAAAGCAGCAATCCGAAACAAACTTCGCCAGACTTTGACAACTTGTTTCTCGACCTGGGATACATCTTACGCGTGTGCGCTAATCCAGCTCACAAGTGAGTCGTAGGGCTCCTCTTCACTTTGGCACGGTCTTATCTTTACAGAACATTGACTTAAGCGCGTTGTCTTGGCAATGTAACATATACCGTGTATGCCAAAAGAAAAAAAAAAACGAGTCCCCGCCGTGGTGGAATAGTAGCTTCGGCGTTGCGGTGCTATACCCGAGGTGGCGGGGTCAAATTCCGGCCGAGGCGGCCCCATATCGAATAGGGCGAAGTCAACAGAAGAAGAAAAAAAAAAGCACGTGCGCTATATGTAACGCGGAAATCGCTCGTGGTTAGGTCTACTCAGGAACACATTGCTCAAGCACAACTATAGACTATGTCACAATTTTGGCGCTTAAAGTCCAGAAACGGCACAGCGGGTTACGACGGATGCCGTTGTCGTGGAGGGCTCGGGAATAAACTTGCAAAGAACGCAACGGTTACACATGCGTTCTCGCACTTGAAAAAAAAAATTACCACTGCGGTGACATCGTGCCACCGCAGTGGTAATTTGCGAGGTTCCCGTGGTGGGTCTGGACGGTCCAGACCTTTGTGTGGCGAGTACGAGAGACATTTTCATTCCCCAGAGCATTACAATTTTTTTTTTTTAGGGGGAGGGGGGATAGTTTGCATGTTTTTGACAAAGACCGTTCCTGTGGCGCTAACTTTCACACACGAAGTTATAATACTGGCCGTAGCACCAACCTTTCAAGACGAAAGAACTAACCTTTTATGTAAATGACAAATATTGGGTAAACCCGAGTTTGGTTTATTTAGAACGTGACATCATGTTAGCATGCAGACGGAAGAAGTCAGCCCTGCGACTGCTATACGCGCAAGAATAGAAAGCGAGCGAGAGCATTGTGTCAAGTCAGTGCAACGCATCCGCGTTAATTACGTGTTTCGTCCAAAAAAAGCAAAAACAACGCATTGTTGCGAATAAGAAGAGAAGCATAGGTCGACGTAAAACGAGCGTCGTATAGCAGACTAGCTTGAATTTTTCCTCGATTTAGTGCCGTTCAAGCGTTGCATTTCACAGGACGAACTTATTTGCGATTACTGTTCTTCATTTACCCCAACCTCCTTCGAAAGAACTTGTCATTCCATACGCGAAAATGTTCGCGCGAGAACTTACTTCCTAATTTGCAACTCGTATTGTTACGATTTCTCTTTAGTTTGACCGAAAATAAGTAACTCGAAGTGAAGTCGGTCAAGGCGAAGTGACGACGAAGGAACATGACGTGGGCGCCAAAACGTGGCACTGGTTTTCAGACTGCGCTCCTATACACTCTAATTTTACAACGTCTCTAACTGTCATATGTAATTTATCTTGCACGGGAACCGCTAAAATTTTGTTTGTTATTCGCAGTAAAAAATAAATAAAATCGGAAGCGTGAATGAATGATCCCCATTGTCCATAGCGGGAGGAAAAGTCGATATTTCCCTATCTTCGCGCAGGCCTGCTCCCAATAGCGAGGACGAAATAATGAAGGACATATTTGACTACATTGACCGAGTCTTCAAGATCGTTCGGCCAAGACGACTACTGTACATGGCCCTGGACGGTGTGGTGAGTAAACGCGTCGTGGTGGCTGACGTGTTTGCTGCTTAAGTGCGTGTCCTTGGAAGATCGTAAGCACGTTTCGCGTTTAAACCATTCTACCGGTCATCGAGCAGGATTCAGTCCTACCTCTCATTAAGTTTATCTTGAACATTAAATTTATGCTTGAACAAATGTTCAAGCATAATTGCACAGTATTTGACGAACAGAATCATATTTGAGGGCGCTTTTTCTTAAAATATCAACCGAATGAATACCTTAAGCAGAAAAAGTGACTTTTTATCCCTATAATTTCATCGTAGGTTTCTAGACTTGACGAAGTGCATCGTCTAAGGTGTAGCGCTGTTCTTGCTCACTTGGAAAACGAAGCGTCGCCTCACTCTGTTAACCGGTGCCATGTTGGTGCTCAAGCAAAGGACGCTCAACGAAGGAGCACCTTTTCAGCATGTGTGGCAAAGATCGAGTCTTCCTTCTCTGTCACTGCTATACTAATAGGCCTGCACTATCTAATTACTGGTAGTGCTGCCACTGCTTAGTACTACATCTACTACCGCTATTTCTGCTGACATCACGAGTACTACCAGTAGTACTAGTTCTGTTCTTACTTTAGCAACTGTTACCACCACAGTCACAACTGTTCCCGCTGCGACGATTACTTTTACGGCCCGAAGTACAATTACTAGTAGATGTGTGTATAACGGAAGCACGCCATGATGTGTTCTTGCGTGGCGTAGAGATCTGCGAAAAAATGTACTGTGAAAATGATTCGAAACGAAAAAAAATTTCCGATTCTTGCTCTACAAGTTCCAGCCGTAGAAGGCACTGCTTTATGCACGTTCACTAACCCTAGAAAACTAACCTGCGAAGTGTGACCAGGCCGCCTTCAATAAAGATGGGTGGAACCAATCGAATATGTTAGCCTGAGACACTTCACAGGCTGAGACACTTCGTTGGGGTAAATGCGCCTTTTACTCTATTGTTTCGACCTATCAGCCTCTACTGTTTGCTTCGAATGCTACTCTGGCTCATTCTGCAGGGAAGTCCTAGCGCCTTATCAACATGAAAAAGAAGAAGCTTCCATGTTTTCGTGCTAAACTAGAACAACTCATGCGTTAGCATTGATGGCCTTCTGTGTTTCTAGATGTACAGGACCAGAAACGTGTACTAGGCAGGGGACAATAAGTTCCTAGCGTATATGTGCAGAAAGAGAGAGACAAGAAATAAAGTCAGCTTGTGCTGCAATGCGGGCTTGACGGTATGGCATCATATGATAGTGCTGTTGTAGCGTACAGACGCGGACGGAAGAAAGCACATGGCACAGGCACGGCGCTAACTTCCAACAATGTGTGTCATTTCCGGCTACCAATGCATTACTGATCGATACCCTCTGCCTCGTGTATATATATATTTTTGTTGAATAAGGGATTGCACTATCACGCACGCGTTCGCTGATGCGGGAGGCAAAGGGAGTAAGTAGGCACGGCAGCCGGAAATAAAACATATTGATGGGAGTTAGCGCTGCATCTGTGTTTTTCGTGTGCCTTCTTGCGTCCGTGCCTGTATGCGCTACCATAGTGCTCCAAGACATGAAATTTATGGGGACGACGGGAGGCGCTGGTGTCATCTGAGTGTTGCACGCCCGTTCCGCCGCCGCCGTTCCTTCTGTTCTTCCAACAACTATCTTGCCCTCCGCGCACTATCTGTAAATCTTACTTCGCCCGTCACGGGCAACTGACGTGAATACTTTACTCCTCCCTCGCCGGGAATCCAGCTGGCGCCATGCGTCTCCACGTGTGACTTTTATGCACGGCAACTCATCGCACCCGCTTCGTCTCACCTGCTCCTTTGTTTGGCTCCAACTTCGCACTGTAACGTGACTTCTCACGCCGCTCATTTCCTCCTCTATCGCCGGGAGCAATGCTTGCTGATCCACTGCCGATGACGGGTAGATACCTCCAATTTCATACCCGTCTCGCGATCAGACAAATGCGAACGTATAAAGATACTTGAGCACGGCATCAGACGTAAGCATCAGTAAGTCAACGTTGTCTAACATCTATTCCGGGCACATTGAAGAGATGACGCTGCATTTCCGCCCAGAGGGACCGGAGCTTTCAAGTCAAAGTTTCGGTTTGTGGTAGCTCTTGTGACCGGTGTCACAATCGACTCCTTGTTACCCTATGCGTCAGGTCAAGATTCCCTATTACATGCGAGGCGGCTAGGAGCTGCCGCTTGTCTTTCACGCTGTGAAGACTTTCATGGGAATGTTCTTCAGTTCCGGGACTGCTTTCGTGCGGCTGTGAACGGCGTCGTGCGACAGCGTGGCCTATATCAAATATGAAATAAAAAAACACTAACAGCAACGCCTCGTGCGTCGAGAGGCCGAATTTTTCTTTGAAGCGCAAATTATCAACGATGTAATAAGCGATATGCGTAAAGGTAAGCACGCACGTTTAATAATGATACTTTCACCGGATCTTTTAATGTTTCTTTCCAGGTAAGAGCCACGTACTCAATTGATGGTTTTAAAGTACGGCAGACCCATTGATGCATACCCTTCCACAATGCCCAATACCCAGAATCTTCACACCACCTTCAAAGTACAGTGGTTATAAAACGTTAAAAACATTGCTAACATTTCCATTTTCTGACATATCTATGATGGTAACGATTGTAAGAAACAGTACAGCCTCTAGAAACGTTATACGAATTTGGCTACCAAGTTTGTTCTGTTTCGAGGATACAAGTCTTCGTTCTCGTCCGCAAAAGAATGGGGAATTATATAAGAAAAATAAGAATTAAGTAAGAAACAAGTATTGCTGGCTCTACGGAGCTACCAGCAAAACCTAAAAACAAACAAAAGGCACAGCAGTATATACGCCGATAAACAGTGAATAATTACCGTGGGATTTTTTTTTGCACCTACTTTAGGCGTAGAACTGATAAAAATAACTTGTTTGTTTACAAATTTTTGGCCGGTTGTTTCACGAGCTGCAGTCACGCATAAATTCAAAAACAAAGATGTCAAAATTATATCCAAGTTGCACTTCTTATGAATTAAATTGCTGTACACTACGCACATTTCGGGTTAGCACATAAGAATAATTTTTTTTTTTCGTTTGACGAGTGTATGCTACACCACGCGGTAAAGTGTAAACCTTTTTTTTTCTTTTTTCTCTCAAACGCGAAAAGTTTCGATCAAGTCCTTCCTAGCTTAACCTTCCCGTTGAGATTAAGGCACTCTCGACACGTCACGAAATGTGTAGAACAGATAACCGTTGGTCCTTTGGAGTAGCAGAACGGGCGCCAAGGTTTAGAGCGAATGTAGTCGACTGCGGCACAGAGTTATAGGTGGTGCGACGAGATTACGACGAAATCTGAAAGGGTGAAGTTGGCTGACACAGAGCAGTGGTTAGTGAATATCGCTCGAAAAGGGGTGCCTGTTACCGTGCAGTATGGAGGTCAACGGAGCGCGATCATGGGCGAACAGCTGTTGGCGACGCTAGTGGCCCAGAACAGCGGCTCGGCTCTTCCCATAACGCAGGTGCCCAGGGCCAGAATGAACGCGGAGCGCTCGAAGCGCTTCAAGGGCGCCGAGGAGTCCGAGCAGCGGGCCACGAAAGAGCACGCGCTGCGGTCGGCGCTGGAGGAACGCGGCGAGCGGCTGCCTCCCGAGCGTCCGGACTTCGACGCCAACTGCATCGTGCCGGTATATAGGCGCGATCTCTCGGTCGCATCTTCGGGCTTTCGCGCGATGATTTAGCAAGCGCTGCAGCACGATTTCCTCTGTGTAGAAACACATTTAAAACGCGTATAAGCGTTCTCGCGGGAACTCCGCGGGGCCGATTTTCAACGACACTTGTGGCATTCCGGGAAGTTGTTTTATAGCAACTGTGAAACACGTGTTTACGAAAAAAAAAGAGTGTGTTACGAAAAATTTCAAATATCGGTGGGCTTAAAAAAGAAAAAAAAAACCATGAGCCATTCCACTCTGCGAAGGTGGATGATCAGCGAAGCTCTTTAGCACACGACACAGAGGTGAAACAGAATTTTGAACAAAGGTACGAACTCATTTACCGTGATTTTTTGTATACCGTAGCGTGGACGATGGGACCGCCGCCCCGAGGAGTTGGAGGAAACTAGACACGCGTGACGTTTGAAGCCCCTAAATGATATTGGGCTTCAGTGACGTCTCGACGGGGGCACCACCACGGGAGAGCGGAAGGAAAGTAGATGCGCAAGCCCTTGAAACGCCGACAAAGAAAGGGCGATCGTACAGGAAGGCGTGGCAAATGAATATGGCCACGTGAACTCGTTTATCTTTTACGGGCAGATGTCACGTGGAGTGACGTACGAAGAGCACAGTCGCAATACTGTGAAAGACGAAACTGGCGTTTTTTTGGGCGAACCTGTGCCCACAAGAACAGGCTACACTTATGGTATCTTCGACTGGTCGCCTGTATGCCCCGAAGCAGAGTAGGGTAGATCGGTCGTTTCCCGAGCTCAAAGGTAGGGGACAAGCGCGCAAGCCGAACGTGCGGCTCGCTCTCCGAGGAGGAAATGGCCGATGCGAAACCACGTGACTACTGCCAACGTCCGATGATTCGCCTATCCAAAGCTCCCGGCGCTGCCGGAAAAACCGGCGGACGTGCCGGCGGGACGAACGTTCGAGACGCCAGCATGCAGTGGCCTAGGTTGCCAAGGTTACGTGGGCCATCGCCAACAGCAGCGACCCGGCGCTGCGATGACGTTGCAATCTCGATGACTGCTCCGACGACAGGGCTCGGAGCGCCTCAGAGCGCTCCAAGATAGAGGAGAGCAATCGAGAAGAACCAGCCGAACGCAGGGCGCGCACCCTCTTTCAACCAGCCGAAGACAACACCGCTCGCGAGAGCGCTCCAGAGTGCTCAGAAACGACCAGCCGAAGATAGCATTAAAAAACGGCGACAACGGCGAACACAGTCGGCGGTCGTCAAAATCTGATCAGCGGGTCAAGCGCGTCGGCTTTTATAGATCAATCGTCGAATGTTCCAGAGTAACCGCTGGGACCCGCGTGCCTTCCACAAAGTTCTACACCATTCGCGTCGCGCATACATGCAATCAGATTACACAAGGTTCGGCGACAACAGACAGCGGATAGAAGCATCGATAACATTCTAGAAGCTCCCGATACATGTAGACGCGTCCTGCGCTGAGCGACAACGTTTCTTAGACGTTAAAAGCGCTCACCCGTAAAAGATAAATGAGTTCACGTGTCAATATACTCAAATATATACGAAAATGTTGCTCACGAACAACTCCGCCCACGCAGACACTTAATGCTGTCGCGCAAAAATAACAGAGAGAGCAGCTTAAAGGAAAGACGTGGGGAACACGCTGCGGTGTCTCAGAGGCCAAGGTGTTTTAATAGCTGAGCGCGTTGTCTTGGGTTCGAATCACGAAAGCGGCTGCCTCACTTTGGCGTGGGAGAAATGCAGCCACGCTCGTTTACTTACGTTTAAGCACACGTTAAACAACCCGGGCGGTCAAAACTAATCCGGAGCTCTTGACAACGGTGTCCCTGATTAGAGCACTGTACCGTTTGGAAATAATAAATCCAAAGTTAAAATAGTTAAGAGTCTGGTGGAGACGCACTCGCTCTGCGTGCCGTCACGGATTCTGGTAGCATGTACTCTAGTCGAGGTATTTGATGTATTCTAAAAAGTAAACAAGGCAACGGCAGAAATAATCAATTTTCGGTAACTCTCTGTGTACCGAAACATGTTCGAATGCGAGAAAATAAATTGAAACTGTTAATTCTTCACCGACGTACTCGCGTTTGGGTTTTGGATGGAAACGGTTATGTTGGAAAAAACTGGCGCTCATGCACCGGCAGTGATAAACCGTGTCTTTTCAAGCAAATTCAAAACAGACGTTAGAAAAAAAATGCATTCTATATCAATATAACCTCATTTACCGCATCGGAATTGGCCACTTATTTATTTACTGGAACACCGTGCATGACAAGCCTCGCTAGCTGAGTGGCTCTGACATTGCGCTGCCCGGCGTGAGGTCGCGGGTGCGATCCCTGCAACAGCGGCCGCCTTTCTGGTGGCGGGGGGAGGAGGAGGTGAAATGCAGAAAAAAAAAAAACGCTCTTGTGCTTACGCTTAAGCGCATGTTAAGGAACCCCTGGTGGTCAAAATTAATCCGGAGACACCGTTGCGGCGATTCTCATTATGAGATGGTTGCTTTTGCCCCTAAAACAGAAAAATTTAATTTGTTCATCATCAAGCAGGTCAGATTTAACACCAGCTAAGGCATTAACTGACGTATGTAAAATTTAATTCTGGGTCTGTACAGGTTCTAAAGCGAGGGGATTTCATTGTGAGGCACACCCGAGTTGGCCACTCCGAATCATTTTGACGGGATCTTTTTCAACGGGTGCTTAAAGCGCGGTGTACGCCCGAAGCGTTTCTGCATTCCAGCGAGATTAGAAGCAAGTCCTCATTGAGGCCCTCCGTCGCTGATTTCGGACTACTACCTTCGGCGGTATTGAAATAGAGGCGGTTTCAATAGTACAACGCCGTGTGTGCACATCGAAGTGGCCGTACAGTTGCCTTTCCGGAACGCAGGGCACCGACTTCATGGAGCGGGTCACCAAGTCGCTCCACTTCTACATTCACCAGCGGCTCAACTGGGACGACAGCTGGAAGGACGTCCAGGTGGCGCTGTCCGACTCAAAGGTGCCCGGCGAAGGAAAGCAGAAAATAATGGACTTCATCCGGACGCAAGAGGGTGAGCGTTGGCTTTCATTGCTCCATCGTGGACGCTCATTGCCCGTATGGCTTTTATTTTATTTAAACAGAATTTAGCGCAATGGAAAGTGATGTTAATATTCTTTGTTGAACTGAAAAAAAGCGCTGTTAACGGCAATTCTGGTGGCGGCTTTCTTGTGGTTTCGATTTCGATCGTACTGACATATAAGAACCTTCCTGTGTTAAACGAGAATAGCAAGGTGGAGAGGGGAACAGACGGAGAGAAAGCAGAGACAGGAAAGGGCAGGAAGGTCGACGGTAATCGGGATTACGGAGAAACGGAAATAGAAAATACTGGTTGAAACAAACCACGGAAGGAAGTTGCATGTTTTCCATATATTATGCACAAACAAGGCAACTTCTATTTTGCAGTGATTGATAATTAGGTTTAAATTCGGAGTTGGCTGTTGCACTGATGGCTGTTCTGCGATTGCCAGAAAATCGGTAAGGAAGCTGCAAAGGATCCAGCGGACCCAGATTTGGATGCGCGTTAAACAAGCTCACGTGGTCAAAATTGATGTCCCTTTGCAACACCGTCTCTCATTAGCGTTTTACTGCTTTGAGTCCTTCGACACTATGAAACAATGCATGACGCACGAAAGGCCAGGGAACGGAACCCGAAAATGCTGCGTTGGATATTCTCGCATGTCCAGTTTTCCGGGGTATATTGATGCATGCACAATGCGTCAGCGACTCTGTTCCTCGGTAGCTTGCTCATTATTTATTCTAAAACAAAACTGTCAAAAAAGAAAAAGAAAGAAACTAGCGAGCACACCACGTTATGTATACCATGAGGCGTTTAACGCTATGGCATTTGGGGGTAGCTCTCAGTCGATGATTTCCACCGCATTGGCTCTGGATGAAACTCGGGTTTTGTGTGTACTGTGAAACATTTGCTGGGAGAATACTGTGAACGTATGGTTTCGATTGCTTCCCTGCGTGTTTTATTTTTTTCTGTCAGCGCTATCCTTATAGTATCAGTTATGGGCAACGTTTGGAGATCTCGTTGTGTTCCTCGTTCAGTCTGGTGCGGGGAAGGCGTGCGTTGTCTTTGTCTACTTATGCCTCGTAGCATGTTGAACGAAAATGCAAACTACAGTTATTTACGCTCGCCGATGGTTTCGGTGTGCAGAGTTCCTAAGGACTTGCGGCATATTTTCTGCGACATGCAGTCGATCGTCATCGGACAGTCTATGAAGACTGTATTGCACGTGTACCACGAGTCTGGCTTAAAACTGCGGGACTTTATTGGCCCGCGCCAAAAAGCGCTTTTATCTTTTTTGAACTACTGGCCTTATGATCGCTATATGAATTCTAGGGTTTTACCAGCCAAAACCCCTATTTGACTATAGGGCACGCCGTAGTGGGAGACTACGGGCTAATTTTTACCACCACGGAGATCTTTAACCTGCCCCCAATGCACGGGGCACGGATACTTTTGCATTTCGCCCCCGTCTAAAGAAGACTATGTGAACCATATGAGTATGTGCGTGTTTGTAGGCGTATGTACCGTCTGTGTTGATATTTCGCCGTCATCATACCGTCCTTATGATGACGGTGCACATCGCGTGCTTAGCTCGACAACTCTAAGCGGCATGTCAGGCCGTCAGCCAGGCAAATATCTCGAGCTTAATAAAAGGAGCATCTCTGTATATCTCTCCTATCAACAACCGCAGATTTGAAGAATACCACAATCGTCGGAAAATTATTTACGTAGCAGGCTCAAACAACGAAGGTTCAGTGGTTATCGTTCGACTCCGCGACCTCCTCGAGTCTCGCCAACATTTCAAGTTGTCGCTTAGTGCTGCGCCCCTGTCTCGTGTTGACGACTTTCCCGTTTATGCGTGCGCCTTGCCGAGACGACGCGCTTCGGGTTTATCCGTCGCCTTTTTTCTTCCATACACAACGCACCCTTCAATTACTTCGCTACTACGGATCGAGCAGCGAGTTTATCGGACGCTTTGACTGCGTGACATTGTTGAGCAGCTTGTTCCTGTCTACGGCGTCTCCGTCCCAGTAGCGGTAGTCTTCTCGTCAACATGCGAGATGGCGAAGGTGATGTAGTTGGCTAAGCCACCGGGCAAACTCAGAGCGCGAAGGGTGATGCTGACCTGCCACGTGACGCCGACGTAGTAGCCTGTGGCAGGCCTGCACTTGCGTTCTCTTCACTACTTGTCCTAGTTTCGTCGTCCATTAGAACAGTGTTTCTCTCCTAACCTACACCCGCATCCTCCTTTTTTTTTCTAGCTTTCTTCCACGATAACTTTCAACGCCGAGCGCACTTGAACCGTCTGTATATTGCTGTCGCATTGGAAAACGCATCCCGAAAATTTCGTCTCACAACTTCATTAAGTTCTCAATAGGGATGACGATCACATTTAAGCGTCATAAAATGTGTTTCATGTCTCTTATTTGGATTTGTCCTTGCAGAGCGCCCCAACCACGACCCGAACACGAAGCATTGTATTTACGGTCATGATGGTAAGCAGCTCATTTGTTGGACGTGTCTCGTGTTTTACATTAGAACAATGAGCGGGCAGGACATTTCGACGTCCGGCTTCGAAGTTTCGTCACACTGCTTAGCATGCATCGACACGCAAAGTTATAAAAGTTCGTTGAATTTCATGCAGTCATTCATACGCATTCAAAATCGAGCCGCTTGTTTCCGCCTTACTGAAATAAACACGTCATGCCAGCCTCACGAACGTGAAAAGACCTATTAAGTTACTGTCCCCACAGGCGCGTCGTAAGCGTTCTGGCCTCTGCCTTTCGCATAGAATGTGCCATTACAGCCCGCTACTGAAATGCATTATTTTCTTTTGGCCAACATCTATAGGGCGTATTTTTAGCTGCGCCAAGTTTATAAAAAGATTGCCTGTGGCAGATAGCGCACTTATAACCCTTGATCTAAATTAATCGACGAGGCGCGACCATGACTTCTCCGAGAAATCAAAACGCTTAATTGAATGATTTACTTCATTACGGGAATTAACTGTTTAATTAAGTATTTTTGCGGCCCATATTTAAATCTACGAATTATAGCCAGTTAGTTCGCAAAGACGTATCCACTTAAAATGAATTATCAGGACTGCACCAGTTGAGATATATTAAATTTTCAATGTCTCCGACGAAATGCGTTGAGCACATGACCTCAAGTAACTTTTTTTCGGGCATCAACCAGTTGCTCCCGATATCTGTTTTTCCTGGCCACGCTTGCAACTACTGGAGTGCGTAGACAGGGAAGTATCGAAACTGAAGACAACGTACTTTTCCGCTTAATTGATGTGGTGAAAATTCTGAGTGAAAAGTCTGAGGTGACATTTAAGCCTGCTGCCACGTTTTCGTTATCTTGGCGCCAATTTGTGGCGCTTATTTTCTTGAAATATTCGAGCGTTACGTCTCGCGTTCGGAATGCCTTCTTTAATTGCAGCTGACCTGATCATGATGTGCTTGCTGATGCATGCCGCAAACATCACCATCATCAAGGAGGACCACCGCTTTGATATCAAATTCTGTCGACTCTGCCAACAGACGGGTGAGCTTTGCTGCCTTGCAGACTTCTGCGCTAGTCGAAGTTTGATCATTCAGATGCGCAAACGTAACGTAGAGCGTTCTACAACTGGTTACAAAAAAAAAGAAAACTGCGATATGGGAATGTTGCTGCGCTGAAGCGAATTGCCTAACAACCCAACAACGCTGCATTGTAAAAATTATTTTAGCATTGCAAGCATTCCGTATTTGACGCCATGGTAAGGCAGAAGGTTGCGAATGAGAAGGGCAGTGCTATTCAGTTGTCACTGACGCACATTATCACATGCGCACGTCCTTGCATATCGTCTACAGACGATTGAGGAATCGAATGCCTTCGCACCATCAATTCGCGAGAACGCCAGCGTGGAAATATTTATCTTCAGTACAAGGCAGCGATCGAGAGAGAGAGAGAGAGAGAGAGAGAGAGAGAGAGGGGCTCTTTTTTAGAAAAACAAAGAATTTTGCCGGCGCATATATAACCACTGGCATGCTACTCTCTATAGGGATGGGGAATGAGATTAAAAGATTCCAGAGGAGAGTGGGAGAAAAGGAGAATAAAAATAAATATGAAATGTCCGAGTGGACCTGAACTAATATTTACAGGTGACATGGCGGGTAAACTTAGGCTTTTGTATGTGAAGTGTGCAATCTTTAAAGCTTTCCTATTAGATCAATTTCTGACAGGTATTTGAACAATAAATCCAAAATCCGTCGCTGTTTTGAAGGGCCGGGGATCGGACCTAGGATGCTCGGTAACATCAACGATTCATGGCAAATCATGTCCATCATTTGTTGCTCAAACCATTGTCTCTCGTCGTGGTACGCGGAACATTTTAGTAATATGTGCTCCATTGTCTCTAAGTTGTGACAGTTATCACTGTATGGGTTAGTGGTAAGCCCTATGCGGTACAGATAATTGTTCGTGTATGCCACGTTCAGTCGAAGACGATGGTTAAATGTCTCTAAGTGTCGAGGAAGTGGTCGTGGAATTTTCGGCCTCATTTCAGGGTCATTGTAACGCAGGAAGTTATCTTAGTGAAGCGGCATATTCCAGATGCGGTCGTTTTCTTGATAGGCATATTTTGTTTGCCATGTTTGGAGTGTCGGCTTTTGTAAAAAAAATTCTTTTGAGCTTGTGGTTTTGGAGTCCATTTCTGGCAGCTTCATCCGCTCTTTCGTTTCCCGAAATGCCGGCATGGCCAGGTATCCACTGGAACTTTATGCAATGTCCAGCAATCTTAGCCCTGTGGTGAAGATAAGCAACGTCAGATAAGCAATAATCAACCTGCAGCATTTGACAAGGCAGCGAAATTATGATAATACAGATATCATGCAGAACAATTGCTCTAGTACTGCACCGGGAGCATCTTCAATACACGCCTGAGTGTTTTTAAGAGCCTACGTTCGAGTGTCTGCGAATCCAGTGTGAGTGCAATGTCTTAATAAATTTCAAATGTAAAATTCAAATGCCAATATAAATTAATACATAAATGACATTTTCTCCTTCGCACTTCTACAGTGAAGAGGGAGGCGACAGACGAAAGCGGTATCCCCTGCCCTTCTTCGATGAACAGTAAAAAAACAAACACTAAATCAATCTACATTGATAAAGAATAGCAACATATATAGGCCTCGCAACGTTCGTTCTATGTTAAGTTGACTTACTGGGCGACTAACGTATATGTCCTAAGCTCTACCAACGGTCTCGTTGTATCGGGTACTACCTAAGTCCCCTTCTATGCACCATACAGTGGGTGAGGTTCATTCGAGCCAGTTCCTTTCCTGCGCCGGCATCGAACCCATGACCTCCTGTTTAGCAGCTCAAAGCCGTAGCCACTGAACTGCCGATGCGGGGGGGGGGGGGGGTGCAGAAGGTACGTAACACGTGATCATAGGCACGACAATTTAGTGAGTTATTCTGTAAGAAAAGGCCTGATAATAAAAGTGCATGTTTTATGTGTGTTGTTATGAGGACGTGCATACAACCTCATATGAATGAGACGCGTGACGCAATCGGAGGTTGTAGTATACTTTCACAGTGGCGACACCAGTCATTTCGTGCGAGAACGTCGTTTTGTGTTTTTTTTCTCTCGCTTAGCAAAGGCTCTAGGTTCTTCGTAGCAGTGGTCACCGCGGCTGCTTGGAAACTCTTATTTATATCTTTTAATTTTACATCATTCTGACCCTCTTATGTCCGTTTGCACTCGTGTGCTCCCCTCGAGAAATCAGAAACGTATCAGCAGGAAACGTAGTGAAAGGAAATGAGTTCACAGTGCTTCCGAGGAAATGTGTGGCGTGTATCCGGGACTGTAACGGGGGACAGATTCATGCACAAATAATTTTCAAGTCGCCAAAATAACGGACGCTGAAATAACTGCCCCCTCAACGCTGGTGCGCAGGTCACGATATGGAGAGATGCGAAGGCCTTCCCGACGATCGCCAAGAACGGGTACGTCGCTTCTCTTTCTCTGCCTGATGTGTCCGTTGGTCGACTCATTCTCGTTTTTATCTTCCACGGTGTCGTTTTTAATTAACACTTTGGTGACGAGGAGCAGCACAGATGAATATTTAGGAAACACTGCAAAGGATGCGTCGCGTTCCTCTTCGAGCTTATTTTATTTTTGCTGCTTGCCTGTAGTAAACGTCAGTTTAATTTTAGAAAAAGCTGTTCTATTTGAAGCAACGTTTCAGGCAAGAACATTCTGCTATCAATGACCAACATCGCAAACATACCATAGCCGCCATGCAACACATAAACCGTACAACATACACCACACAACACACCTTACAAAAGCCACCCTCCAGATTGGTTTTTACGTGCGGATTTTTTTCACTGAATTTCACGTTCAAGTTTCCTTTAACAATCCGTACCGATTAAGCGTTATTTTGGTTACTCTATCGTGTTACTGCTATTTTGATGTATTACGAGTGGGCTTTCGTCTCATTTTCTACATTTTCTACCCCGGAGTGTTAGACGGAGACGCTACCACTCAGCCATGAGTTCGATGGTTCTAAGCGGGACAAAAGCGCCTCTAGTGAATGGGGTTTTGCCTTAGAAACTTACCGTAGAAAGTTATACTGTGGTGCATTTTGATCGCTGTTGGTCTTATTTAAGCTGTTCAGCACAAAATGCGAAACTGCGCAGGCCTTACAGCACAAATATACAGCATACTATATATTATGCTTAAGCTAAGTCTTTATCACGATGAATGAAACGAGGAGTAACAGCATCAAAGTTTACCCAAATTTGAATCTCAAGGAGGGTTAAGAAAACTCCATCTTGCCTTTTTTTTTCGGACGAAGTCCCACGTAATAGTTGAAAAAGCAACGTGTCATTCATGGTTCTCATCATGGCTTAGCGATCGCGACTGCATTTGTATCGGTAATCCTATGGAACATCCGACGCTGATTATCTTTGCGAGAATACGACTCTAGCGCTATACTAAAGCGCTTAGGTTAATCCGAGAGGGGTCGAATAATAGATGTGCCTGAGTCAACTGTTCCGCAGGGGGACTTGGGCTCATTAAGGCAGTAACTAAGACAAGTCCCCTAGTGGGAACCAGCGACATCTATTGTCAACAACTGTTAATCCCTTCATAGCTCCATGTTCGTATGAATTTGTCTTCACCGGACGCCCATATTTGAACAAAATTTTACGTTGGACAGGAGAGGCGAAAGCAATGGTTTTTCTTCCTATGCTGTTACCAATTGTGCTTGATGCGTGGTTCGTGTTTTTTCTATATTTAGATGCGTATCTCACAGCGCGGATAGAAGTGCGCATTGCAGTCTGAACTAACAGAAAGGGGGGCCTTTCGAACGGTATTTCGTAGATTTTTTTGCCGGTGCTACAGCGGGAGATGAAACTCTGTGCTGTAATTTGCTTTTGTTTTCTGTTGTTGAGAAATTTGAACACTCTTGACCCGCAGATGCCCACACCCGAAGTACCACTGGCCTTCGTCCACATCGACGTGCTGCGTGACCGGCTGGCACGTGATCTTCGAGTGAAGGACCTACCGTTTCCGTTCGACCCGGAGGTATGCGTTCAGTTCGACGCGCTTGCCTTTTTGCCCACGTCGCCTAGCTTTTTTTCTCTCGCTACAAAGCAATGGTGGCGGGCGTATTGAGTGGGTAAACTAGAAATCAACGGTTTTGTTGCGCTAACCTCGTGAAACACGGACGGAAATGATGCGGGGTTCTGTGTTCCACAGAGAATTCGCACTGGGCGTATTCAGTCGAGCGCGTCTACAACGAAAGCCTCTACGACGGAATGACCGATATAGCGAAGGAATAACTGCGTCCGGGTTCTGTCGTGAGCGGTGCTGTGCTCCACTTTTACAACGAAACGCACCGTGGTTGCTTAGCGGCTATGGTGTTGGGCTGCTTAGCACGAGGTCGCGGGATCAAATCCCGGCCACGCCAGCCGCATTTCGATGGGGGCGAAATTCGAAAACGACCCGTGTGCTTAGATTTTGGTGCACGTTAATGAACCCCAGGTGGTCCAAATTATTCCGGAATCCCCCACTCAGGCGTGCCTCATAATCAGAAAGTAGTTTGGTTACGTAAAAGCCCATAATTTAGTTTTTAACCTTTACAACGAAGCGACCTGTATAACGAAATATCTCGAAATCTCCGAGTAACTTCGTTATAAAGGCTTTCTACTGTAGACAAATTTAGAGCGTGCGTATGTGTCAAGCTGTCTTTGCCTCGCATAAAAAAAACCCTGAATTTTTGTGAATTTTTGTCATAACAACAGACGCATTCTCTAACCCTACTCCGCCAATGCTCCAGTGTCCTCATGCTCGTTCCTACAGTTGGCATGTTCACCGTTGCCTGGATACTTGTAAACCAAGATGCCTCGCGTTGAGTTATAGCGCCATCTGTGGACAGGCGTCGTAAACACGTTGTATTAAACGATACAATAGAATCACGCGTCTGGCTCTCCTATATTTGTGGACTGTACCGAAAGTGGATTATGTATATAGTTGACACATAACCGTTCCTGGAAACTATAGTTATCGGAAGAACTCCACGTGAAAAAGCAGAACAAATTGATTTTCAATGGTGGAAACGTCAAAAAATAAATGTTTTTCAACGTTTATATCATAAAAATGTACATATGTATATACATTTGAAATGTTTCAAAATGTTCTTTAATGGCCAATTGATGGGTAGAATCGCAAAATACAAGATCGCTGGTTTCATGATGATAAAAATAAACGCCTGATCTATACCCACTGCAACCACAGGATGTGTTTCGATAACATGTTCGCGTGAGATATACACCATTTTTGTTTGGGACGATGCGTATTTCACTATTCCGTACACCTCCGTTAAAGTAAATTATCTATACGGTATTTCGAAGTCGTCCCGCACATCGAACATCTAGCCGAAATAAACGTACAGATACTTACGAATCGTGTGATCTTACATCGGGAAGTAGAAAGACTATCGCATTCTCACAGATGTTAACAAAAGGTCCACTCGAAAATTTTTTTTTTCTGTCGTGTGAAGATGCAAATTCAACAAAGAGCGAATGCCTTTCCTTGACACAGCTTCTGGTTCACCCTCTTTAGCCCACTTTGAAACAGTTTTGTGTGCTTTTTTTTTTCAGAGGGCCATCGCCGACTGGGTGTTTCTTTGCCTTGTCGTTGAAAACGACTTCCTACCGAACCTGCCATCTCTGTCAGTCAGGTAACGTTGATTTCTTTAAACGGAACCTCAAGCGACCGGGGAGGTCAGTTCCGTTTATTATCAGTTGTATTTACCGAGGGATCGAGCTCAAGGCATGCGCAGGATGCTTCTTCTTTTAAAGGGGCAGATACCTTATTTCCACCAGCAGATCATAAGTGGTACCCGCCGTGGTTGCTCAGTGGCTATGGTGTTGGGCTGCTGAGCACGAGGTCGCGGGATCGAATCCCGGCCACGGCGGCCGCATTTCGATGGGGGCGAAATGCGAAAACACCCGTGTGCTTAGATTTAGGTGCACGTTAAAGAACCCCAGGTGGTCAAAATTTCCGGAGTCCTCCACTACGGCGTGCCTCATAATCAGAAAGTAGTTTTGGCACGTAAAACCCCAAATATTATTATTATTAGATCATAAGTGGCATTGTGAAACATAGTTCCAGCGCACAATTGAACAAGGAAGAGGAGACAATGACAACACGAACGTTTCTTTTTATTTTTGTTTTGACACCTCTGATGACCTTTGCCTAGACCAAGGAAATATTTTTGAGTGGTCCTGCGCAGTAGCAGTCCCCCACCCCCTCCCCCTGTGTACATAAAGCCCTATTTCCAATGAATAAAACTCAGTTGAATCCGGCGTTCGTGTTGTCATTCTCTTCTCGTCCTTGTTCAATTGTGCGCTGGAACTATGTTTCACAGTGCTAATCATAACCAACTAGCCCAGCTGTCCATACTTAGCGATCATAAGTGGAGCTGATCTGATTAAAAAGCTTTGTTCTTGCAATGTTTCTTCTAGCGTGCTGCCGCATGCTAGAGCTACCGGGAAGAAAAAAGAAAAAAAAAGACGTTATTAGAATAAAGACTAATTTAGTCAGAAAAACGGTCCTTTTGGTCAAGCAACTGTACTCCCTAAGTCACCGATAACTTCGATCTTTCCCTCCAGTTTGAGCGGTCATTGTGTGGTCATTGCTGTGCCCGCTATCGGAAACGCTAATCAAACTCGTGGCCAACCGGCATCGCCAAAACAAAGAAAACAGAGCAAGCCCCGACCACGTTAGGGTACCGCTATTCAAAGGCAGCAAATGCCGCCTTGGCTTGCCTTTGCGACAACGTGCGAAATTGGTAACACAACCCGAAAAGGAAAGGCAAGATAGGCACAAGAAGTTGTCGATAAATTCGACTTCGTCCTGCCGTCTGCTAGCCGCCTGGTTAGCTCAGATGGCAGAGCGGCTTCCCCCGGAAAGCAGTGGTTCCGGGTTGGAGTCCCGGACTAGGACGAATTTTTCTTTCGAGGAACCCGTACGTGTTTCCTTTGTAGCAGTTGCTACGATTGGGTGGAGATGTCTAATTTAACCTTGATGAAGAAGTGACCTCTGTCGCGATTTCGCTGAAATTCGCCGCTCTGTTTCGTATTAGGTAATATTTTGAGCCCAGTTAACCCTGAGTTGGAAAAAGAAATATTGGTTTGTCTAACCAACCTTTCCTTTTTTAATGTAATACCAACCAACTAACGCTATTGTTCTGTATAAGCGAAAGATCAGTTTAGGAAGTTTACGTTTACCGAGATGCTACGTTATGCAGCAACACCTCGTAATAACGAAGTTCAAAGCGGAGCTAGAATTACTTCCTGATATTCATTACCTTAGTATATCGGTTGGTGGATGTACTGCAATATGAATATTTCTGGGGAATTCAATGAGAATTTCACTCACTTCGTTAAATAAGTTATTTCATTATGTCCCGTTTCATTATGACATGGTTTGGCATTTTAGAGTCCCACACTTTTAAATTTCAAGGCCTTCCGTACTGCTTGGGTGTGGTGTACATGCAATCTGTTTTTTTTTTTCGCGCAGTGAAAATGCCGTTGAAAGACTCGAAACTATCTACAAGGAAACGTTGTGCAATCTGAAGGTGAGCAGTTTTTATTACCTTCAAGCTCAGACCACGTAGGGACATCAAACATGCTGTCAGGGAAAGACCTAAGCCTTGTGGCTTTGATCTAAAGAAATGAAGAGAGAAAGGTATTACAATAGCACCGACTGGCCAGAGTGTTTTTTTTCTATGTAGGCTAACATTGGTTTTGTGCGAACATACCGCAATATATATATACAGTAAAAGCTCGTTAATTCGAACCGCAAGGGGAAGCTGCTTTAGTTCGAATTAACGAAAGTTCGAACTAACGAAAGTGAAGGAGAGCAACAGTATGCTGCGATTTGGAAGCAGTAGGGCATGTCAGAAAGTGATGGCGTGTCCGCGGGCACACGCGATCTTCAAGTCGAAGCTCTGGGTCCGACTGTGCCACACCACCGATGTCCTCCAAAACGAACGTTAGCCGAGGCTTAACACCATCACAATGAATCGCGACGGCCGATACCTCCTAAGCTCAAAACAGAGGTGCACAAGCGATGAATACTGCCGAGACAAAGACCCTGAACATGTGAAGGTGGCGAAGGCCCCGATTCGTTGGTTCTTGATTGCAAGCGCAGCTGCGACGTACTTGGTTCGCTGTGTTTTGGTGCTTGCCTTGCCATCTCCGCACAACATTAGCAGCTGTACAAGATTTGCAAAGCCTCCGAGATTAGCAACGGGCAAGAAGTCTCGGAGGTTACGTAGAACGGAGAGGCGGCAGCCGCCGCTGCCTTCTCTCCGTTTCGGAGGCAATACAGCCTTGTGCCTATAGGCAGTAGGCGCGCTTCTTTGGCCGTGTGCCAGGCGAGCGTAGTTCGAATTATCCATGAGGGAACCTTCTCGCGTTCGAATTAACGGACTTTTTAATACATGGACTTCTGTGGAGCTTGGCCGGACCAAATCGTACAGTTCGAATTATCCATAAATTCGAATTATTGAAGTTCGAATTAACGAGCTTTCACTGTATATATATATATATATATATATATATATATATATATATATATATATATATATATATATATATATATATATATATATATGTATATACGTTATCAAAGCTGTTAAAACAATCACCTTATACAGTTGTGACACCCACAATGTTTCTCAGCAGTCCTCAGCCACCAAGATATAATCTTTGTGAAATTCTTATCTAGATAATTGAAAAATAACAATGAGCAACCTAATTATTGAATTAAGGGAGCGACTTTCAATAAGAAGCTGTTACCGCGTCTAAAACAGCCTATTCGGGTGTTTACAGTGTGCCATTCGCGCTTTAGTCGTTCCGGGCGGAATAACTAAAAGTGCCACGTCATTACTGAACTGCGCGCCGCGAGACCAGTGGTTCCAGAAAATGGATTGATAGAAACTAGCTCCTTCCATTGCCTCACTCAACTGGCAACTGCGCATACTGAGATTGCCTCGCGGTGAAGGAAACTCACGGCCATCTCAAGCCTACACTATCACTGACAGCTTGGCAACTCAAGTTAGTTGTCTGCAGTGAGGTGCGAACGAGCAGAGATAGTTATTTGAAGTCACGTTTAGGGGGGCTGCTGACGTCACTGCGCCAGAGCGCAGGGATCAGACGAAAGTCTTAGTATTGGGCATGCCATGACATTACAGCTTTCTCAATGTAATTAAATCAGGCCCTTAATTGAAAAAAATAAAAACGTGAGTTGGGACACACTGTATAGCGCGCCAAAGCGTTATATGCCGCTTTAAATAATTACGACAACTTAAAAACGGGACATTTTACGACTTTATGAAAACAATGCAACTAGTTTTGTCCAAGCTGTTACCTAATATATTCTATTTTCTTAGGGCCTAGCTGATCTGAAAGGAAAATTTTGCAGAATTTATATCTTCTATTTTATGTTGTTGCACAGTTATCACGTTGCGCACGTTATGCCTCATTTTCTAAAACATGTACACATCAAATATCTTTATTATTAGGTAGTTACTTTTCGCACATTTTGAGGCACTATGCGCCAGGAAATACTTCACCGTATCTTCCAATTAAGGCGAATGCGGCTGGAGCTCACAAAAGGCTTACCCACTCTTTCAGGGCTACCTCACGGAAGATGGAAGCGTCGAGCTCACCCGATTCGAAGTGCTCATGACCGGTAAGGTCGAAATAACAATAAAAAACATTGTTGGATTTGTTCGAGCTTAGACGCTCGGGCACAGAGTGTCGAAATTAAAAGTGCCACGATTTCAGCTGTAGGTCGCGTTTTCTTTTTGTCGCGCATTTTCTTTACGTGCAAAAAAAAAAAAAGCCCCTACAGTTCAATAAAGTGTCATCGCTATAAACTACCCTGGGAACTCTAGTACGATTCCGAGAGAGGTAGCGATGTATCATTATGTGGCAATCCAGCCAATCGCTTTTCTTTTACATGTGTGTGCTTTTACACTTTCATTTATTCTCCGATTAGACGCCTTTTGTTCTTGCTGCAGAGTTCGCTAATCGTGCAATAAGCCGGGATGGCGATGTAATAATGTATTCTGGCTCACCGTTTTCGAGCGGCTTCGGCGTGTGGTTTCGTTCATCGATGTGCTTTAACTCACCAAAAGCGACGCGGTGACTGTGTGAGAGACGCCGTAGTGCAACCGAGGTCTTGTGATTCGAACCCGGCGACCTCGTGTTCGGTGGCAGGACGCCATTGACAAACCGCGGCGGATGCGAATTGATTGATTGATTGATTGCTTGATTCTTCATTGGTTTATCACAAATACATGTGATGGGAGGCGAAGGGAAAAGCCATTCAAGGATGGCTTGAGGGAGTCCTTCGCTCCCACGCTGGCAAAGACAACAGCAGAGGCACACACGTCCTGTTCACATGGTCGTACACGAGTTCACATGGTCTCATATGACGACTAAGCCAGCAAGACAAATGGTCGATGGCCGCCAGACCCGGATTTCGTTTCACTTGATTGCTTTCTGCCTCTGAAATTCCTTATGGCCACCAGACTACTCGACACCAGACACCAGCAGGGCCGCTATTTTGTAGCGATGCCTCCTTAGGCCTTATTCTATGCTATTATTATCATCCACCACACACGGCAGCCTGATCGCGTTGATAATGTGGGCAGACCGTCGCTCTGACCAGTGGCCAAGCGCGAAAAGCCTGAAAAAGCATAGAATCGGAAAAGGCATCGCTACAAAATACCGGCCCAGACTCCGTCAGACTTCTCGAAGCGATAAGAAGGTTCGTAACTGGTTCGGTGCTGCGAATGGCTGTGTGTCTCTCTTATTCCATTCCGTCCGTTACCTTAGGCTGCTCCATTCACAAAAATTGACGAAGCATATCTGTCGTGAAAAAATTTTCCCGGTGGCTGCAAAAAAAAAAAAAAGTTTTTGTCGCTGAACTTGCGATGTCTTCATTTGAGTGCTTTTCGAAAATCAATGAGGAAGAGTTGGTCGTAGCGCGGAAAAATATATGCGACAGCGACTGTTCCATTCCATATATGTCACCTAGAGTTATTAGCGACTCTCGAACCACTGGAGTCTCGTGATTTCTTCACTTTCCCGAAACTGCGGAAATTGCAAGAAATGCATAAGGCTGTGAAAGCGAAACACATTTTGGGCGCTGAGGAAAGGTTACCTTGCAAGCAGTTAACATAACTGCCTGTAAATACAGTGCCGTTTCTCGATAACTGTCAGTAAAAGAAAGTGTTTGTATTCCCTAGAATTTCAAACGGGGACTTAACGATTAGAACGCTACAGTTAACGCTGCTAATATTAGTCCTCAAACTCTGCGTTACCTTCTGTCCTTTTACGAACGCGGAACGTTGTTTTCCTTTTTTTGTTCAATTTGGATAATGTAGATAATTTTTTACACGTGTTCAGAAAAGAAACATTGCCGAACCAGATTTTGTCTTATTACTGTGACTATTAACAAGGGAAGCTATTGTGCTGTGCATGATAAAATGCGATTGTTGATAAATAAGACCATGCAGACTTGCTAGCATCGAACAACTCCTCCAAGCTCTCTCTCTCTCTCTCTCTCTCTCTCTCTCTCTCTCTCTCTCTCTATATATATATATATATATATATATATATATATATATATATATATATATATATATATATATATGTATATATATTACTCATGTTCTATTTTCGTGTCTTGCTTGTTATTCTTGGGCACCAAATTAAAAAGAAAAACACGTAAGCAATTTTTGCGCACTTTAACAAACGTTTGGCACATTAGCACATGCCACATAAACATTAAAAAAAAAGAGATCAATCACACGTTCTTTCTGGAATTTGTTTTGTTGGTATTGTTCTGCGTTTCATTTCCCGCTTCGTGCAAACGACCGTACCCGCATGTGCTTTCTAAACAGCTTTGTTACTGCGCAGGTTCACTTCAATTTTTAACAATCCTTCTTTGTTTTCGACAGTTTTCTAATTCCGAAAAGGCCAACGACAAATCAGTCTTTTCTTACCCTCGAGCAATAAACGAATAAATATGTAAACGAATAAATAAATAAATAAATAAATAAATAAATAAATAAATAAATAAATAAATAAATAAATAAATAAATAAGTTAGCGACTCCTGTAATTTCGCATGCGATTGAGGCGTTGGTCTACGCTAAGGTATCTATGTGCTTGTGAAAGCTGTATGGAAATAATTTTTTTTACCCGGAATGGGATGTCTAACCTTCCAATCTGAAACTGGGGCGCGCGTCATAAATGGGCCTATTAATTTATTTCTTGAAGCTTTTTACGGCCAATCACACGGTCTTGAATGGCCCAGCCAGAAACGGAGGTTCTCTGGCAAGTAAGTCAGCAGAAAATTTGGCACATTATCGCGTTGTAGCGACGGTCAAGAACGCAGTGGCAAAACTGTGAATGACGAAACTAACTATTTATTGGGCGAGCTTACGCCCCTAAATACAAGTGACGTTCACAGCGTAACGATAGCGGCGAATACATCCGGCGATCGTCGAAAGTCTGATCAGCGGGGTCAGGCGCGCCGGCTTTACGTGACTGTTGTATTATTATAATAATATTATACTCATGGAATATTACTGGAAGGGAATATGGAATGGAATGAAATGGAATAATACACAAGTAATATTATATTTAATAATAATTATTATACGTGACTCGTCGAACGTTACAGTGTTGTCGGCGGCGTCCGAGTGCCTTCCAGAAATTTCAGTATTGGTTTCATAACATAAAATAATGTTGATGATGATTAAAAAGAGTACGACAGTACTCGCGTCGCTCATGCAGTCAGATTACACAAGGCTCGGTGACAACAGGCAACAGATAGAATCATCGGCAACATTCGAGAAACTTCCCACACATGCAGGCGCGTCCTGCGGCGAGCGATAACGTTTAACATTTGTAAGTCGGTGAAAAGCCGTCACCGGAGAAAGATGAGCAAGTGCACGTGTCAATAGGTACAGAAAGAGCAACCTTGAATTATATTAAATTTTTGGGCTTTTACGTGCCAAAACCACTTTCTGATTATGAGGCACGCCGCAGTGGGGGACTCCGGAAATTTCGACCACCTGGGGTTCTTTAACGTGCACCTAAATCTAAGCACTGGGGTGTTTTTGCATTTTGCTCCTACCGAAATGCGGCCACCGTGGCCGGGATTCGGTCCCGCGACCTCGTGCTCAGCAGCCCAAGACCATAGCTACTGAGCAACCACGGCGGGTAGCAACCTCCATTAGACAGTATAAAGTTACGGTAACTGAGTGAGCGAGTGAGAAAGTACTGGCGTAGGCACGGAAACGGAGACCCGAGAAAACCTATCAGGGTAGTGACGAACGGATAGAAGGAAATCATGCGGATTCCACGCGTGTGTCGTAAATCAGCTGAAGCAAAGTTCTTTTGTGAAGCGGCGCTCTCACGCACACACGTCCTACGTGTGCACGTGTGCACCATGGGACACGTGATCCTTTTGTTGGACCACGTGTCAGATCAGCGTATGCTATTCTTCAAGTATAGCAGGGTGCTGGCAGCCACGGTCAGCGAAATTCGAGGGGGGGGGGGGGTGCAGGGTTAAATAAGAATGCTTCACACCGAAAGACTAGCGCAATGCAATCCACAGAAATTTGTGGAAACGACGAACACGCGAGGCTGTACAAGTTCACTCACTACTTTTACTACACTACACTACACGGCCTATAATAATGTGTTGTTGACTTACACAAATTTATGCAAACCTGCGATTTTGATGCTTGTTTTTCATCTGTACCCCCCCCCCCCCCTCACACACACACACACACACTGTAATGCCTGAATGGGCGCTGTGGGTACTAAATAAATAAATAAATAAATAAATAAAACAAAAGATACTGCACACTTTTCGCACTCTTTTTGCGCAGAATTGGCGAAGTCGGAAGAGGAGATATTCCGGAGGCGCCGTCGAAACCAAGTGAGTCTCTCGACCGTGACATGATTCACGTGGATTTGGCGATTTCACCTCATTAGATCGAGCGAACGCTTTCTTCCCTCGCTTCTGCTGTACAGGTGAATGCCGGAACGATAGAGAGAGAAAAGCAGCAGCGGAAGGCGGTGAGCGTCACTCGGCGACTCCTCGAGTTGAGACAGTGGTTCTCGAGCCCAGTTGTTTGAATCGTGCAACTTTGAGAAACTCCACTTCGAATTCGAGGCACACTTAGTTACGCACCTGTGAGGGTCAAACTGACCGGGGAATTGCTAGTGAGCTACAAGGCCACGCCTTTCGTCGCACATCACTCGCTCACGAAAGTGATCGAAATCTCTGACGTGCTATAGTTGGAGGAAATCTAGAACGGGCTCTGAACACACACGTTGCATCGGTTTTAACGGCACGTTTCAGCCACACGTAGCGGAGCCTTTTCCTCAAGGTTCACTATTCGCTTAGTCATTAAGGTTCTTTTTGTGCAACGCCGTTTCCATGGTGATACAAACCACCCATATCCGGGCGTTCGCGGCACGCTCTAAAAACGTGCATAAACGGTGGCGTGACGTTTTTTTTTTTCGTTTTTTTTTTCGTTTGATAACAATTGAGAAGCCTATAAACTGGCATTTCAAGGACAACTACGGAAACGTAAGCTATCTGCGGGCGAAGCTGTCTTGCAACTGTCTGCACTGATATGCTTAAAACGTGTTTTTTTTGGTACCCAATGTACTGCGATTGGCACACACGCCTGACTCAACGCGACCGTCTGCACACGTACATGACAACGCAATAAAGTCAGTTCCTGAACAGATATGAGTGGTCCACTAAGCCGCACGCACATGTTTTTCTGCCAGTTTGTATAAATAAAGCTTAACTAATTCTGTGCTACGTGTACGAAGTAGAATACAATAAAAGAGTAGAACGCGAGAATGGCACAGAAATCTTTGCAACCTAGGCCCTTGACGATGAAACGGAACATCTGCAATGTAGTATGTGCAATACGTGTTTCGATTGCGGGGCCTAAGGTTGTTTTGATTGCTTGTTTTCCTACTTGTTACGTCAGGGGACTTGGAAGTTTAGGCATTATATCGCACGAGGGAAAAGAAAATTGTTGCTACCATTTCAGCTCGCGGCGAGGTAATAATTAAACCTGATTTCGATGAGCCGTTGTGCTGATGATGCCTTTTGAAACACAACGTCAAACCGACAAGCAATGCCACGTATGCAGAGGCATCTATTCGAACTTTGAGCAAGCGCATCTTATCTTAACACATCTGGCAACATGGCTTGTACTAAGCGTTGATTCCTTGAACTGCCGTAAAGTGCAAGAAGTGTATTGTAAGGGTGCAAGGCGTTGTTTTTGCAAGAACCTTGCACCGATTTACTAAGTCTAAAGTTCGTAGAATTGCCGGTACAGGAAAGTCACGTGTAATTAAACGCCTAATTTTTAACTTTCCTGATTTCAGGCAGCCGACAAGGAAAAAGAGCGAGCCTTCAGCACTGACGAACGGTTGGCCGACATTGTAAGCATATGCCAAAACATTTTGCGTATTTCTGGGAATCGAACTTGGGTCTGGTTCAAGCGAGAACAACGTTTCACCTTGTTTATATTAAACTTTAACAGGGCAGTTGCTTTAATCAGCATACCAAGAGGCTAAGTCAGCTTACAAGGGTGAACTTAGTTGACAGAAGGACAGGCATCAGAATAACAGAAACAAATATAGATTATCCGTTCGAAAACTTGCTCCATGTAGTTCTTTTCGTGTAGCGCCAATAGCACAAGGACGTAGGAGAGAAAACACACACGCAGACGCCTGTGTATATCTGTTTTCTCTTCTACGTCATTGTCCTATTTGCGCAGCAGGAAGAAAGCTGCAAAACACCAACACGCCAACAACAAGCCCAACAAGTTACAAGCCCAACAAGCCCGTTACGCCAACAAGCCAAATATCTACATTGATGGACCTTATTCCTCCATGTACATTGGACGACTTTCGATTAAAGCGGCTAGTGAAATAATTCCCCCAATAATAGCTTTTCTAGCACGCATTATGGAATGAAATGTAAGAGCTCCAGCGCAGGAAGTAAGAGCTGCAAAAAAATAAGAGCTGCTCAGCGCAGAAAAATTTTTTTAAACGCCGAGAAATTATTTGGAAAAATTGGATGCGCTTTGTAGACGATCACAAGGAAGAATACGGGACAGGGCGAAATTATTGGCGCACAGGGGAGGCAACTTTATTGACCAAGTGTCCTTCGAGATTTTAGGTTCTTTCTTTTTGCTTTTGTAGTAGTTTTGCTTTTGTAGTACCTAAGTGCCTACGCGGTGTTAAATTTCGCGAAAAAACTCAATCACTGTGAAACCTATGTACATTGCCTCTTAGTCGAAAGTTCACTTTGCGGTGTCTTTGGCAATCTACGCAGTGATTCAATACAGTAGCGTCGCCTTGCCCTAATAGAGCAACAATTCACGTTTCTCTTCCAAGCCATGTCCCGTACGCCGTTGTGTGTGACTAAACGCATGAATATATTTTTCTAGTACGAAGTCAGATTGTCAGAGGGTCCCAATTTCTTTCCCAAAGCAGTGCGTAAATTTGGAACAAGTGGAACGTGTGTTGAAGCATCCGTCAGAGTTGAGCACTAAACGTTATTTTAAACGCATATATAAGAAGGGAGGGAAGAAGGGTATCTAAGAAAGAAGGCATTAATTTAAGGAAGCTGAATTCACGGGTGAATTATCTGTTTATTTGAAGGTGGAAAATCTTTTTCACGCAATAAACTACGAGTTTAGCAAGACCAGCTGCAACCTTTCTTTCTGAATTTTTTTTTCCCAGGTAGACTTTCAATCTTAACGTCCAAAAACTTTTTTTTGGAAATGAAGATTGAAAGTGTGTTATTATATATATAGAGAAAAAATATACATTAGAACGAGGAAACTGTTTTTTATAGACACCCACTGCGTCTGCTTTTGTGAGGTTGTTACAAGTAAAAGAAATAGTGAAGTCCTGGTGGAGGTCAGGAGTAGGTTTTTGATCTATGTCATCAATGTTTTAATGTTTGGCAATCGCAAACTATCAACACACTCGCGTATGAAGTTTATGACTCTAACTGAGGGATAACAAAGCGACATCACAATTAATTCCACTGCACCTTTTGAAGCATATATGTCGAGTAATATGTATCCACTGCGCACCGCTCTGGTATATAACACTAATTCTTGAGCAAAACGTCTCTAAAACCCTTGCAGGCAGTGTAACAACATTACGCAAACTGCAGTGCTCTAATGACTTCTATCCACTTGAGATGCTTTAGCATGTGCCGCTTGCAAAGCCGGGATATCTGGCTTGCAGTCGTCGTGCTGTACTTGCATTAACAATTTCTACGCAACGTGGTCGAAATATCGCGGCCCAAGATGAAAATTTAAATTTCTGCATTTCGTATAAAGTAGTTTTGTTGCCCGTTAAATTATCTATAACTGCCGCAGAGCCTGCCTGTCTTTGGCTACTCGCAGGACGACGTACTTGTGTCCACACAGGGCGCCAAGCGTTTTCTGTCCGACGAGAGCCTCGACGAAGAGGAGGACGACATCGACGACGAAGTGCGGTGAGCCGCGGGCGTGAGCCTTGTGTGCCCGAGTCGCGAGGGGTTCTCGTTCGCAGGACTCACGCGTGGAAACGCGCGTGATAATCGCAAAGGTGATCATGCTGGATCAAACTTCAGCCAACCAATCGCACATTACAGTGTATTAATGTCAAGGACGACTCACTTGCGGCCTTGACGGTGTGTACTTGACATAGTTGATCAAACGCACGCCCAAGAAGAAACAATTTTCCTCTTCGTCGCTTACATCGTGTGTTTTCGCTTACTGATTGTTTCAGATGAAAAAGAAGCTAAAGAGAACAGTTTGAGAGCGAACTAAAAATAATAGACAAGGTGAAACATTAACGGAAAAAGACGATCATGTTATTCTATACCCAGTGGACGCGGGTAGGTCATATTCCTGTCAAAGATAAATTTGTACCGTAGATAACCGCGGGTGTTATAATGTGACAGCATGGATGCAGAGCGAAGGAAAGCCCAGTCGAGGATGCGAAACAAAAAGACCGGTGTGATAAGATGAGAAAATTTGCAGCTGTGTGATGGGGTAGCCTGAACTGCTACTTAAATATAATTGGCAGTGACCTACGTCACGCAGTGGTCTTAGATAATTTGATGTTTGCAGTGATGACTATGAACCGTACTATGTCAACCGTTATCAAACCTAAGCGCACAGACGTGGTGCAAGATCAACAACTTGCCCCCGGCAGTAGCTTCAACCACGTCTCAGATCACAAGGAGCTCCTTTGGAAAGTTGTTCCCAATGTGGCCCGGCCATGGCTCTTTTTTTGCATCAAGGACATGCACGCAGTAAGAGTGAGCTTCTAAAAGTTTTAAGCTAGCTTTACTTCTCCCCTTTTTATACAAAAAAATTCGTTAATGGATGTTTTTGCGGCCTTTGGCTTTCTATAAGGCCCCTTGGTCGCGTTTTAAAGGGGCAAATTGATGAAATGCCTAATAAAGTAAGCTATTTTGTTCGCTTCCTGGTGGTTTCGAGTTGCTGAAGTTGTTTTTAATGAAGTGTGATGTTATTTTGTCATATCACCTCAAGAATTTTTTTTTTCGGTTGGGGATTTTCCTACGCAGCCTCGTGTACTATTCCGTACCAGTTTCTCTAGCGCGTAGTGGCCGCTGCTGCTACGCTTCTGGTAATTTTGTTTTGTAAACCCACTGTACATGGAGTCCTCAGGTGGCGCTGCATATCAATGACCGTGTAAGTCCGTCTAATACTCTACTAAATTTGTATGAAGGCGCGCTTGTGCCGTGTAGAGCACTACATTGAATGGCAGAGGTGGAAAAAGCAAAAGCGTCACACTGTAGTAAATGCGATGACGGATATAACGAAGTAATTCTGCCTCCCTCTTCAGATTCGTTATAACGAGGTTTTAACGTGCGAGATTGATATGAAGGCATGCCAGGCACGTCTAGAGCGCTACATTGAATGACGGAGGTAATAAAGGCAAACTCTTCCTTTGTTCCAGCCTTTGGGAACCTGGCTGGAGACAACGGTACTACGTGGCCAAATTCGACGTGAGCTCGGATAACGAAGCGTTTCCACATCACCTGGTAGGCTCCACTACTGGAACTGTTACCGTCCACGAATGCTTGCGTATTGGTCTAGAAATGCAACAGAAGAGCATTGTGATGGAGGAGTTGCTGTCCGGAAGAGATGAGGGCAAAAGATGGTCACGCAAATTGTTTCCGGAAGTAGTTAACCAGGCGCACGCTTTAGGACGAAGCAGATACAACAGAAAGGAACTCGACATGACCGTGAGTTGGCGGCCAACAGAAAGTGGATTTCTCTAGGGATCCTCCTAAATTGCCTCCCCCAAACCATCCGTATTGTGCGCTTCGAAAAAATAAAGAAAGAAAAAACTTTAGTCTTCAAGGTATTTGTCGAGTGGCATAGATATCCATTGTTTTCAGGATTGAGAATTGTAATAGGCGGACATAAACTTCGGCGACAAAAAGACATGTCAGTTTTAGCATCATGATTATTTCCTGCTAATCCACCGGCGAAGCAGGAAGCGGGAGAAAAGTGTGATGTGATTTTATTTTAATTGAATGCTCCTTAACAAAACTGAACAAACAAGGACATACACTTTTTAGTCATTTGAGGAAGGTGTCCCCACTTCGTAGAAAAAAAGAAAGTAACGTTTTCACATATCTACTGTGCAATGCACTCATTTTTAAACTCGGGAGAGCCTATTATCGCCTGAGTGTTTCCTATACACAGAAATTTGGGTCAGAAATGCGTTGGTGCGTGCAAAGCGTAATGTGTCACTCTTCTGGACTACGCAGTTCAATAACGTTGACATTACTGCGAATAAAAGCTCACCAATGCCTGACCGTTCGCGCAGGCCCGCGAATACACCGAGGGACTTTGCTGGGTGCTTCGGTACTACGTTAAGGTAAGCCTTTCTGCGCGCGTCCCTGCGAATAAATCTTGTAAAACGGCCGCTTTTCTTCAGCGCTGGTTGCGAATTCCCAAAACCTGAGACCGCTGCTTTTGAGTGCCTGTGCGTTCGCCTTGGGTGATGCGTACAGTTATCCCCTCTCACAAACTTGACTGCGTAGCAAACCTTTTCGCAACGAGCGCAATTTGGTGAAGGGCTAGAGGCGTCGCAGAAAAGAAACAGCATCACTGGCACTTGATTATTTCTTGCGCGCCGTGCATTAGAGGTTTACCGTCTAGGCGACGGTGACTGTGTGCAGAAACACAGCCAATGTCCCACTTCACATACAACTGCACATACGGGTGAGCTTTTCTCAACTTTGATGTGTATAGATGTTCTCTGTTTTCAAGTCGAGCACTGAATAATGCCTGTTTTAGGAATAAGATGCTCAGAAAATGCTGCTCATTGAAAACATAATTTGACGGGAACAGGGAATTCTAAGTGATTGAAGATTTCACAAAGAGAGAGATACGGAAATGAAAAAGGAAAGGTAGGGAAGTTAACCAAGGACGTTCCCGGTTGGCTACCCTACAGTAAGAGAGGGGAAAGGCGAAGAATAGATAAGAATGAGAGAGAAGAAAAATATTAAAGCAATTTTCTATATGGCTATCATACAAGAGCTTTCCCTTGATAACCTAGAAACGTGCAGGTCTTTTATTAGATAGAATACCTATAAACGCACAGGTTTTTTTTTTACTAGATATGAGTATATCATGCTGCTTATGACGGTCGTTATTTTATCCCTGCATATATTCACTACCTCGATATTCAGGTGTTACAGGTCTGTGTACCTGAAAAAGATCCCGCGGGCTATCGTAGCTCTTGGGGAGGATACGGGAAATGAATATAACTGTCCAAGGTGTCGTGTTGTAAATTCCGAATGACTGCTTTTGGAAAATGGGATCATTGACGTTAAAAATTAGTCAAGTACATTTGCGAGAAATAAAAGCTACAGCACGGCGACGGGAAAGTAGTTGTAAAACTGTTTTTATGTTTTTTTGAGTATCAAGCTTGAATGAAGTGATGCCTCCTTTAAAATTGTCTTTTTTGAAGGGATCCGGGTCATGGAAGTGGTTTTTTCCGCATCTCTACGGGCCCTTTGCGTCGGATTTCGTCAATGTAGCCGACATTGTCGTCGACACTAACCAAGAGACAGAACCTGTAAGTCACACTCCTTGCAACTAGTGTTCAAGTTAAAGGGGCAGGTAGAATTGCAAGGTGCGCTAAACCTTGAGCTCCGGAGTCAGCAGTTAAAAGCTCTGGCCTGTTAGTACACGTCTATATATTTACGAAAAAAACGGTGACTTGATTTCGAACGCTGATAGCACCATTTTCTAATGGTGGATGGAACGATTCATTGCTATGGTTGCTAGCACATATTGTGTAGCTGCTGGCGTAAGGAAAAGAAGAAGGCGTCAACCAAGGGTCGAGGCTAAAGAAGACAAGGTTGATTTAGACGGTGACTCAAATAATTCGATGTTTTATTGATGATTATATATCCCTATTCTCTCGGGTTCTTTTTCAGGCTCATTATTCACTCCTTTCCTATCTTATTCGCATCGAATTTCACGAGCAATTACGTCAACCTTATATTCTTAGAAGAAGACACTTCGTTGCGGCTTTCTTGTTTTGATGACCAAGAGGCCAGGTGGGCCAATCCCGGAGATGTGCAGACTATGGTGCAATGTGTTTACTTTTGAGCTATATTATGGCTCTACCGGTACCATCAATTCCAACTACTCTGCAACGAATGCTGGGTTCATAGGGACTCCCGCAAAACCTCCTTACCGACACCATTATCTCATGCGATTCCTGCATTGACCGTTTTTGAAAAGTGTACCATACAGCGGCTTCGCCTCAACATGGGTATATCTACAGCGATGCACCCTTGACAGAGGTATTGTGCAATGTGTTTAATTTTGAACTATATTGTGACTATGCCCTTACCATCCCATTCCAACTACTCTGCGTTTAATTCGCGGCTCATTTTGACACCGTCAAAGCCACCTACTGAACACTATCACAGTATGCGGGGCCTGAAAAAACCGTTTTACATAAGTGCACCGTACAACGGCTTCGCCTCAACATGGGTATATCTACATCGGTGCACCCTTTACAGGGATATTGTGCAATGTGGTTACTTCTGAACTACATTGTGGCCATGCCTGTACCATCATTTACAACTACTCTGCAAAGAATGCTCGGTTCATAGGGACTCTCGGAAAGCCTCCTTCCCGACACCATTATCTCATGCGAGGCCTGCATTGACCGTTTTTTAAAAGTGTACCATACAGTGGCTTCCCCTCAACATGGGTATACCTACAGCGGTGCACCCTTTACAGGGGTATTGTGCAATGCGTTTAATTTTGAACTATATTATGGCTATGCCCTTACCATCCATTCCAACTTCTCTGCGTTTAATTCTCGGCTCATGTGGACACCGGCAAAGCCACCTTCTCAAAACTATTACATCATGTGAGGCCTGCATAGACCGTTTTCGAAAAGTGCACCTTACAGCGGGGTCGCCTGAACATGGGTACTGCTACAGCGGTGCACCCTTTAAAAGGGTATTGGGCTATGTGGTTACTTCTGAACTATATTGTGGCTATGCCCTTGCCATCAATTCTAGCTACTCTGTGACTAATCCTCGGTTGATGTGGGCACCAGCAAAGCCGGCTTCCCCACACTATTACCTCATGCGAGCCCTGCATTAACTGTTTCCCAAAAGTGTAGCGTACAGCGGCTTCGCGTCATCATGAGTGTACACACAGGTGCACCCTTTAAAAGGGTATAGTGCAATCTGGTTAATTTTTTACTGTTTTGACGCTAATTATGCCCGTGGAAACAGTGAAATGGCTGACACTAGGCATTTTGCGACGCTGGCGTTGGCGCTGGAGTCAATAGAAGTGCCCGCACCGAATGTTGGAGGCAATACACCTCGATGGTGCGCAAGTTGATGCCGAGAGAAAGCGTCATTGTTCGTAGCTGACGGTCGGCTTTCAGCACTTGTTCACGATCGGCTTGTCTGCACTTATCCTTGTCCCTTGCCTCTCGCGCGTTTGACATTCGCACTCTACACTTACGAATATGAATCACCAACCTGCCCAATCAGCCACCCTACTCAGCCATACTTCTTTCAAACTAGTGCACAGGGCGTGTTCTAACGTGTTCTAAGAAAGATGCTTGGCTTACCGCTGCACTGCTCTTGCTCAAATGTCGCCTAACGGTCGCATTTTGGAGTCTACGTCGTTGAGAGTACCACTTGGCATGGTTATTTGCCTGTTTGTTAAGGAAACCACCACAAAATGCTTTCGTCAGTGAGAAAAATGGCTGCTGCCATGATGGCGCTAGCACAAACTTGTGTTGCCGCCTGCCGGCAGCTGCAGAAATCAGCTGCTCGGGGAGAGTTCAGGGATGGGCGCGGGCAGCAAGCGGTAGCCAGTCGCCGACCACCTGGTTTCTGCAGTTAAAGGCAAGCGGCGACACTAGTTTACGCTTGCGTCGTCACAGCAGCACTTTGCATCCTCGTAAACGTGGATAACGTCGCACTTTTTATCTTAAAAAGAGCAACGGGTAATTAGCTGTACCAAGTGTTGCACTGAACGACGTGGACTCTAAAACGCGATCTTTCGGCAAAGAAGAGTGAAGCGGTAAGCGCAAAAATATTTAATTTTTCGAATGCTTTAAGCGAAATGTGCACGTCCCGGTATTGCACTGCCGAGTGACGCATGCACATAGTTGCCCGGATGGAATCCTAGGGCTTGTGCGCACACTGATAGTGCCAGCAGCGCAATGCAGAACGATGTGCTGTGACTGTGACTGTGCGTCCTGCTTGGCTTCTTTGTTTCCAAAGCCAAGCCCACTGCTCGTCTGTGGCATCTCCGGGGACCCTTTTGCTCTCTACGCGCGGGCCGTGGGTGACGCATGTGCATTCGATACCGTGACAGCACGCCGGCGATGTCGGTAACGGTGCGAGCGTGCCTTGCGTGTCACCCTAATTGCCATATCGCAATAAAATCATCAGACTATGCAAGCCTGTGCACGGACCTTGTCGTTACGTGGCAAAACGGGTGACGTGTGAGGGAATGCACTTTGGCGTTGTTTCAAATCTTGTCACGCTGTCGTGTTAATTGCGTGTCGCTCTCCTTCGTTCTTGCCAACGCGGGCAACCGCGCACGGTTCCTTTAGCCGCTGTTCCTCGCTCATAGCTCAAGCCCATGGAACAACTCATGTTCGTCCTGCCGGTGACCAGCAGCCGTCACCTACCCGAACCGCTGGCTGACCTCATGGAGGGCCCGGTGAGCGCTGTTCTGTAGCCAGCTTTGTCTGGCCCAGCTGATCGCACTGCCCACCTTGTCAGATTGTCACCTTTGATCATACTCATCACCGTGTCCCTTTGCCTGTCCATTCCTCTTTGTATGTGCAGTAGAAGCGAGCGTTTGTCGTTCGAAACAGCGCCAGGAAAAGGAGTTCAGTATTTTAGGCAAATAGCAAAATGGAGAATTACCAATTAAGGCATGCCTTGCTTCTACCATCTGGTGATGAAAACATGTGTTCGCTACCTTAACAGCGAGGAATATTGCTCTGTTTATATCGGGCGTACAGCCCAAGCCTCTTCAAAAGCATTTTGTATTTATTTATTTACTTATTTATTTACCTTTAAAATACTGCCAGCCTGAGTGCCAGGCCTTAGGCAGGAGTGGGCAATGTAGAACACCGTGAGCAAAAACAATGTAAAAGCAAAACACGAAGCAGGTAGATATCACCAGAGCCAGAGCCGTTAAAAACGTGAGTCGCAACGAAATGACACATACAAATATGCAGTTGGAGGAAGCCTATCCGTCCCTCCCTCCCCCCCTCACATCTCTGTCTTTATATATATATATATATATATATATATATATATATATATATATATATATATATATATATATATATATATATATAACGAGAAGAAAGGGGGTTAACCGAGGGACCCGATTATTATTAGTAATATAATGAGAAGCCAACAAACACTGACACCAAGGACAACATAGGGGAAATTGCATGTGCTTAATAAATGAAATAAAGTAACGATAAATTAATGGAAATTAAAGTGGATGAAAAAAAAATTGGAGGACGCTTAAGCTTCGCCTTCAAGAGTGGGACGCGACAGCGTTCCCGTCGACCCGCCAAGGGGTCGACAATGCGCTACGGCACAGCGATCACTTACGATGCGCCCCGCATCGGACTTAGCGCCCACCTATCACGCGGTGAGCGTCGAGCAACGCAGCGTTCGGCGCGGCAACGAAACGTGCGCCTGAGCGAACGGAACGAACCAAAGAACTCGGTGTCTCGGAGGGGAAACGATCTGCGCCAGCCAAACGTCGTGATCGGCACGGGCAGAGAGATAGATAGTGATCTAAACCGGGAGCACGGCGAAGCGGCGTCAGGGGAGAGGGAGTCCCGCGACGCGCCTGGCAGCGGTCCCAATGCGCGCGCGGCGCGCCTCCTGTCGGGGCAGCGCCGTACATTGAGAGGAGGGGGTCTTCTGTGTTTGCCGCGAGATGGCACTGCGTGTGCGGAAAGCGCAGAAGAAATGCAGCGGAAACGCACTTCGCAACTCGTGTAATTGTGACTTCTGTACGTTACATGTTCATAATTACCGATATACACCGCAGTAGAACTTACCACGGCTCGTTTCGAAGGCAACACCGCATTCACTAGAGGCGCGTTTGCACCGCTTGGAAGCATCGAACTCGTGGCTGAGTGGTAGCGTCTTCGTCGCACACTCCGGAGACCCTGGTTCGATTCCCACCGGGCCAATCTTGGAAGTTGCTTTTTATTTATGAAGCGCCTGCCGTGATTTATCGCTCACGGTCAACGCCGCAAACGCCGACGCCGACACCGACGACACCGGCTTTTCTGCGACACGAGCTCCTTAACGCTATCGCGTTAAAACAACTTGCCGCAGGTGGCAACCGAACCCACAACCTTCGCATGTCGCGTGCGATGCTCTACCAATTGAGCTACCGCGGCGGCGTTTCCCCATCCACTTTCTTGGGTATTTATGTGTACTAGTAGAACCCTGGGAGTGTTAGCCAGCGCCACCACTCACAGACCTTAGCGGCGGACGTGGAATGTCTTTTTTGCCGCAGGCGTCACGAGAACGTGATCTTATCGAAAAACTAGGCTTAACAAGGAATTATTGATGGAATTTACTTTTCCGAGGGGTGGCTCACTCGAGTATGAGCTTTGTCGATATCTTGAACTACTTGTACATATCGAAAAGATCACGTTCTCGTGACGCCTGCGGCAAAAAAGACGTTCCACGTCCGCCGCCAAGGTGTGTGAGTGGAGGCGCTGGCTAACACTCCCAGGGTTCTACTAGCACACATAAATACCCAAGAAAGTGGATGAGGAAACGCCGCCGCGGTAGCTCAATTGGTAGAGCATCGCACGCGACATGCGAAGGTTGTGGGTTCGGTTCCCACCTGCGGCAAGTTGTTTTTTCATCCACTTTAATTTCCATTAATTTATCGTTACTTTATTTCATTTATTAAGCACATGCAATTTCCCCTATGTTGACCTTGGTGTCAGTGTTTGTTGGCTTCTCATTATATTACTATATATATATATATATATATATATATATATATATATATATATATATATATATAAATGCAGCCTAACAATACAGACTCTGACTAAATAAGCACTACAAGAATTATAACGTTGGCTGTTAAGACACAATTATGCAGTGTTTCAGAAAAAGCCTGCTTATTTTACTTGGGCAAGTGCTTGCATTCTTCACGTGTAAAAAATTCATTGTGTGAGAAGTTTGCTGTTTTAAGGATCTTTTCCGGGCTTTGTAGCTTATGCATGTTTTATGTCTTCCAAATTCCCGTGATGGAGTGTATTTTCCTCGTCATTAGGTGCCCCCGAGCTTTTTCTTTTCCTTTTTACTGGGTCAGGTTGTCTTTCTTCTGCGCGTAGCGTCGCTGTATATGTTTGTAGTGCTTCTTTTTTGCTTGGAAGCTGTAGAATGCCGTATTGTTTTTGCTGCAAAAACAATCACCATGTGTATTGTCGTTACCGCATTTTCTGGCCCGGTAAATGAAAGGAGGTACACTCGTAGAATAATAAAGGGAATACGCCGAGTGCTGGAAAACTAGGCTTAACAAGGAATTATTGATGGAATTTACTTTTCAGAGGGGCGGCTCACTCGAGTATGAGCTTTGTCGATATCTTGAACTACTTGTACATATCGAAAGGAGCACTTCGTTTCTGTTCAAACATGCGATTTTTCTATGCAATCAAGTCATAACCTCCCTCGCTGATATTTGGTTGCGTAGATCTGTTGAAGGATTCACCCAATGCAACTTCATTTCACTAAAGCCGTAAGGAAAATAATCTTTACATCAGCGTTTTGAGCTATGCTTCAATTACCACAACGTTTTATGTCAAGGAAAAATGACTCGAGTAGGGGAAATTAAGAAATATAGGTCACCTCTTAGCAGTAACAGCTCGGAAGCGCAATTTCTCATTGCTGTATGTATACGTTTCTTGTCATTGTCATCTCTTGTCAAGTATTGCGTAAGCACCCCCTTCCCTCCTCCCAAAGAAAAAAGAGAAAGGAAGTTATGAAGAAAAAGTAGAACCAAGAAATATTAGTCGTACTATGGTGTTTGTCCACAATAAAGCGCGAACCATACATAATGGAACTTGTTATTTGCTTGATCTTGTTACAGTGTGTAAACCGGCTATCTCAATGCCAAGTTCAGTTTGAGCTTGTGAACTAGCAGTGTGGACTTGCGTAAAATGGGTGTCTGTGTTAACGTTAGGCAGGCGATTACAATGAAAAAGGTTGAAATAACTATTCACGATATCATTTTAATACATATCGTGTTTGGTCACTAGATCTCTGACGACTAAATGCCGCAGGTCTTCTAAACGCATCTTGTACCGTGGTTTCTTTTATACGTTCATTTCCTTGAACAGATTGGCTAACGTTAGCTGTAACACACACCATAAGATACTTGCTTCAGTTTTGTGTGCCACATTGCTTGTAAGGAACGAAATAGTTGCATGGAAAATATTTTTTTGTCTGACTTCTTTTGTCTTCTAGAAGTCGCCTATCATTGATTTCTACCCAAAGAAATTCAGCATCGACCCCAACGGCCACAAATGGAACCGGCAAGGTTTGTGCTATATAAGCATTTGGGCTCGTTTCCTTCCTATCCTTGTTTAGTTCTTCGTTAGCAATAGCTTCGGTTGCTTGGCATATGCGAGTAAATGTTTTAACGGTCATAGACGGAGACAGTGCTATCGAGCTTGCGCACGAGAGGGCTACAAGGCTCAGTTCACTATCCTAAACAGTACAGTTGAGGTCGCATGAAATGGCCTTTTTTTATGACGTGCTGGGAGCCAGAACATGGAGGCCACACTTTCCAGATGTTGCCAGACATTTTTCACTTCCCTCTTTATCTATTTTTTATAATTAATATTACTATGCAGTGTAGGAAAATTGCTGAAGAAATTCTCTATTAGCTTCTTTGTGACTGTACAGGCAGTTCAATATTTAGTTCAGGCGTGCAAGTAAACCAGGCTTGTGCGTTTGAAGACATCTTAGTTTTTATGGTGGGGGGGAGCCGGCTAAGCCTGAACGGACGCAAACAATGAAGACGTAGCGATGCTATCTTGAATTTCCGGCACTCTCTCACCTTGACGTCGTCGAGTTTGACAGCGTCCGCTCGTGCATAGCCAATTGATTGCCGATAAAGAAGAATCACATTACATTATAAAAGAATCAAAAGTGGAACGTCATACGGTTTTAGAGATGTTTTCGAGCGCAACATTTAGGAGCCCGTTCCTCCGGTCAGCGTCGGCGTAGTACATCGTAACCGAGCGAATGAGCACGGCGAATGATGAAAGCGAACGCGGAACGCAGCGGGAGATGAGAGACGACGATATAGTGAAGAGAGTGTGAGGAGGGATGCGAAGGAGGAGGCTGCAGCGGAACCATGACGCGGAAAGCGGACGAGAAGGGTACAACGAAAGCGTGAGAAGAAGGGCGTACTGCCGCGCAAGACGGGCTGTGTGGCGAGGAAGGCAACGAGATGGCGCCAGAGTAGCGCGCGTCGTCTGTGTGCGAAGAAAGCGCTGCCTGAGTGGGAGGTCTGTTTGCGGCGGCTGCTGGGAATCGCCCCCGCGCGCTGCTTCTCGTGACCTCCCGATTGGCTAGGCAGTTGCGCCACTCTTCGCTCCGTTTTGCACTATGCCGCGCGAGACAAGTTATCCGCTCCAGCCTGTATATCGCGACATACGAAAACTAGAATAGAGCTGGGCTCAAATTTCGCATCAGGGAGTGTTTGTCGGGGAAACTTTTTTTCGCAATACTTGGCCGGCGAAATACGAGAGAACACTTCGACGTCCATGACGTCACTGCCAGTTTAATCTAACTTAACGTGGCGCTCTTTGCGTGGCATTATTATGTGTTTCTTCATTCCGCAGGCGCTAGTTTCTCAAGCATACGTGTTTACAGAGTTGTGCCCCAAGTGCGGGGTGTACGCATCTCGTCACACCGGACACGTTATGTACGCAGGTGTCGCGCTGTTGCCCTTTGTGGAAGAGGGGCGGCTGCTTGAAGTTCTCCGCGTGGTATACCCACTACTGGACACGAATGAATGTAAGCGCTGGAGCTAATAATGTTTGAATTACAAGACAATCTACACATACCGGTGTCGGGTATGTGGTGTAGAGTGTTAGACGGGGGCTAAGTAGATCGGAAATAATTTTCTTTGAGCAAGTTTGCCGAACTACTAGCCAATTCTTGAGGCCGCAAAATACGCGCACGAGGCCTATCTGGATAGGAAAGGTTTTAAACGATAATGTTACGTTACATCTCAAATTAACGCAGATACAAATGGTAACAGGTCTTGTTATCATAACAAACTAAGAATGAACGTGGAACCTACATGGAAACATTCGGACATCCTCGCGCAACTCCGATTGTCTTCGGCAACGTACGACTTGTCCTAAGTACGACTAGTAGCAATGAATCCATCCGTCGAGTATCCATTAGGTCGCCATTGAACCGTTACCAATGCCGGTGGATTGTATTTTCAGCGAACGCCCCGTCGTATTATGTATCTCATGCTTTGCAGATGCTTCACGTTTACGATGGCCGGCTTTCTTGCAGTTTGACGTTCAGCTTGTCACGTGACCTTCGCAGAGAGTTGCTGTTCGTAAATGCTCACGTAGGTCTGAACACTCATTCGCACATATTCTCAACCTCACTGTAAACGCTGGTTAGTGACGCAGTTTTAATTGTCGTCTTCTGTGAATATCTCTACGCACCTGCGCGGAAATGTTGACGTATAATCCATATGAGATCCTCAAAAACTTATGACGGTGCTACACATGGTGTTCGAATCGTTGTCGCAGTTCTTGTTCCTTCCAGTAAATACGAGCTGAAACACTTCGCAAGAGCCACGTAAGAACACCGACATTTATCGACAGGCCGTTCGCGATACTCCTGGAAGATGGTACGCGACGAGCTTTCTGAGAATGAGTATTTAGCGTGGTATTGGCCCTAACGGTCCACGTAAACGAGAAAAAGTAGCGACGCATAGGAGGTTTTTCACAGAAAAAATTGACAACAGGTAGCGCAGCCACTATGGGGGACAACCCGCAAGTAAAATTAATGAACTCTATATCGTGTCCACTACATTACAGTTTATCAATACTTTCAGCAGTAGTAAATGTTCCTGCATCCCGTAACGAAACTTGCAGAGCGTCCCTACGGGATCAAAAAACTGTCCATGTAGCGCCACCTGGTTGCCTACTCACGAACACCACTGAATGCTGATGGGCGTCAGTGAGAACGCCACTGACAGCCCGCGAGGGTGAACTGCGCCGATAACCCCTGTTACGTTTCGCCTACGACGCGCGGTAAAGCTGGCGCGGATGCAACGGACGCCGGAGCTTCGTTCAAAGCGGCGGACATTTTGGCCCTTTCGGAGCGGCCGCGACGCATCCCCGCCGAGCGCGTCCCGGCATGTTCAGTGCCACGTGTCTTTGTGTGTGCGTGTGTGTGTGTGTGCCCACGCTTGTCAAAGCGCGGCAGCCGGGGAGAGGAGCTCCCCAAGTGTGAAGCGAGGAGGTCTGACCGGCGCCGGCCCGTCTGATGCGTCACTGCACTCGTCTCAACATGTCCCTCAGCTTGTCCGTGGCCGCCGTCACGTGGTCTCATCCCGTGACCTTCCTTCTTGCCCGCGACGCCAAGAGTATAAAAGCAGCTGCCCCCCGGACGCCGAGAGAGAGGCTCCGAATTCTTCCGTCGAGAAGCGTGCTCCACCGTCTCTCCACTTCGGTCGACCTGACCGGCCGCTCTTTTGCGATGCTAGAATAAACAAGTTGTTCTGTTATCAGTCGACTCATGCTTTGCCGGGACCTTCGGATGCTTCCAGTGTGCCCCAGGCCGCCAGGCCAACGCTACCCTTGGGGCTTGCGACCCATTTGCGACAACAGGCGCCAGCGGTCCGATTGCAATAACGGGTGTCAGCACTGAGGTTCCAACACCCCCTTTGAAACTCATTTCGGATTATCTTCTGGCAACTTTCGTAATTTCTTGAGCGTTTCCTCTATTTTCACCCGTGTCGCCAATGTACTCATTGTTTCAGTGGGTTTCGGAATTCATGAGCAGTGCCGCAGACATAGAGGGGCATTTCTTTTTTTCAGGGACTTCTTACCCGCGCAGGTGGTTAAGACAATGTGGCAGTAACAATGAAATAACGTAAGCATCGAGATATCCAGGAGACTTCCGTTAAGTTTCGACATTCGAACTCTCGCTAAGGTAAAGTGACTTTTCCCTGCCAAACGAAGGAAGAACCATCGGCACTCACTGCCACAAAAAGGAATCAACAGCGTTCATTTTTCTTTTTTTGATCGCACACAGTCAACTTAGATCGCACACAGTGGAAACACGCGACAGCTCAGCTCTTTAGCTTCTGACGTAAAGGCGTGCGCGATCTGCCGTCGGCCTCTTCTCTTCTTCCATCGGCCTTGTCAAATTGTTCACCCCGGAAAACATGAATAGTAGTGCGCATCTAATCGAAAAGCTTCTAGCCGAAGCTTCCCCCACTTGGCTAGATCAAATTCTACTACAGCTAACAACGTTCGCTCTCCCTCCGAGTTTTAGGGTAATCTGTAACAGTGCGTAGCCCGCAGTAGCACGTTGCCACTGAGTAACTCTTCCGTCACGTGACCCGACACGCAGCCGATCGCAACACCGAAGGTGACGTCCTCCTGTACGTGCGCGAAGGACAACCCGGCTACGACTACTTCATGGATCTCTACGACGCTTACGATGACTACGACGAGGTACGCTAGACGTGCGGTTTTTTGTTCCCGAAAACAAAAGAAGTTCTCATTTTCTTCTACGCCGCCCTCGGAAGTGACGAAGGGCAACACATGTAGACGTGCGACAGTATAAGAACACTTTCGATAATAAATCAAAACCGTTCGAGCTGTCTAGCGACAGGCTGGAAAACAGTTGGTTCGAAATTTAGTATTGTAGCGCGCCTTCGCAGTTCTACATTGTCACTCATCACCATGGGAGCCGCCTTAGCAACACCTTCTAGAAGGTAAACGAATCACACACAGATCTACATTAGGAATCAAGCTACCATCGATAGCGTTATATGCAGGGTATGCTCCTTGAGCATAATTTGCATTGATGCGCCAGCCAATTAAGTTCGCTTATTTGCCTGACGTCAAGCATTGTCACGCCTTTGAAACAACTGTTTCCTCCGTACAGATCGGCCTTTGTTTCAGTGGCTGTATGATGAAATCTGAACGTCCGGGGAAAATTCTATGGGTGATCTTGATATTACTGCTCATTCGTGACCATAATTTTAGCCTGAAACGACTAGCTACTGTTTTTCATTTACGATAGAATTCACATTAGCAGAGCAATGTCAGTAAGTTGTGAGGAGACTCAAGCCGGCTCTCTGCTCTGGTTCAGAGGTGAAGTTCAAGTGCACTGTGTTTTTGTTAGAGGACCTTGTGTGTAATTCTTGAGTAGTCACCAACTAATTAAAAATAAAATAACGCAGCTGGATCTGCTAGTGAATTCTTCCTCCTTCAGCGACATCGCGGCAGGGTACGGCTACCATGGGTCTACCTATCGTGGCATGGTATTGCAAGGCCACAAGACAGAGTTTTAGGATATCGGTGACGTCCTATTAAACAAATCTGCACCGTTGAGGGTGTATATTTCCGCGCAAAAATAATCGTCATCTGTCTTGCTTGCGTTTCGTTTCTTGAAAACGCTGCGCTCGATACTTTCCTGTCGAGAATGCTCTGTCACGCTGATAACGTGCGTGCCCATAGAGTTTCTCACTTTATAACGCCTAGAGGGGAATCTTGCGCCACCGTCTATGGGAGTTTCCTAAGGGGCGCTGTGCCATGGCAATGCCTCCTTCACTAGATGCCTGCCGCGTAGCCAGTTTTCCCATTGGAGCGGAGGTTCCTGTAGTTCGGGGCAGTCACGGAGAGAGGGTGCTTGCTGCCGACTCTACTTCCTGTTGCGGAGGAAGTGACGACTACTTGTCTAGCGCGCCCTCGAGCAATGGCTTGACGAGAGACCGCTGGTCCCGCCTCCGGGATCGCAACAGACGCCGCTAAAATCTCGGAGGCAGGGAAACGTGATCCCAGTTTGGAGCAGCCGCCGTAACTAGCGCTCGCATCCCACCCTGGTGGAGAGGAGGAAAGAGGAGAGGGGCTGGAACCAGCTTCTCAGCTCACGCGGCAGGCATCTTCTAAAGGAGGCATCGGTCGTGGGAATGACGGTATATGTGTCTGCGAGGCTTGTGTTGCTTGGTGCTGTAAGAGGCTCCGTCGAGAACGTGCATATGGCTACAGAAATAACGCGCTGTTAAAGTAAAACTTTCATAAAATGTTTTCATTGACGCGTATTACATCTTCCAGCGAAGTTTATTCTCCTACAATGCATATCCAACTGAAGAAAAGCAAGAACAGACGACAAACTGTTCCAAAGCGAGCGCGAATCTTGTCGTCTGTCCTCCAACTTTAGCGGCCCGCTGTTATTTTTTACGTTTCATATAATTGCATACGCAATAACAAGTTCACATAGTTATGCGAAACATATTTTTGTGTGATCGTAAAGGTAGGACATACTTTTACGTGGTGTTTCAGTAGAAAACGAATCATTGTGACAGACGGAACGGTGCTTGCCAGGCGCGTCTCCAAGGTGTCCTGGCTACCCGAGAACGATGCCAATCCGAAGTCGCAAAATACCGGCATTCACATGCGTACTACAGCGTCGCAGCAGCAGATTTCCTTCTAGGTAATATAGTGAGAAACTCTATGCGCGTTCCGTTCGTGACTTGGAGGTACCGGGCTCGCAGCGTTAAAGAAAGGAAATGCGGACAAGACAGATGACGTTTATTGTTGTGTGGAAAGGTGTTCGATCCTTAGGCGGGAAAATAGCTTAACGTAGCTCAGTTTTCGTCACGTCAACAACAAGCTTGTCGTTATGAAAATCTTTAGCGACCTTTTCTGACGTTTTGTTGACGTAAAGGGCCAATAAATTGCCCTGGTGAAGTTCTTCAAGGGGCGTTGACTAAGTGCAATATCTCGCCGCCATTGTGTTCTAATGGAGGATATATGCGCCTGCATTTGTCGCTACTTGGAAAGACATGCGAAATACTTTGCTGGAGAGACAACCGAGAGCTTTTCTAGGCAAGCACTACCTAGAGATTTATTCCGTTTGAGAAATTCGGGTGTGTCCTCTATTTTTTTTTTCATTCCTACCGCTCACGTATCATTGCAGGAGGCAGTTAAACTCTATAAATAAAAAAATAGAAGCGAAAGTGTTCTGAGAAAAATTAACTCACAAGAAAAGAGATTTTGCAATGTCCTCGTGATCACCATCACTGAGCGACATTCAGCTAAAGATGGCGCACTTTGAGGCGCAGAATTGCGACTTTCTCCCCACAAAAAAGTTATTCTGCACCAGAAAATACATCCGAAATCTTCCGAAAACTTCATTGTGGATGGTAACACGTTGTGACAGTTTGATCAATCATTGCGTACCAGAAAGGCTCCGCTGCTGCTGGATCATTCCTTTTTTTTTGTTCGAAGACAAGGTACACCAAAACCTTCATAGATGTTATTAGGCTACTGATAGCTTTTGCGTTCCAGACAAGCTTAATGTAGTGTTACACTGCGACACAACAGTTGTGCGAGATTTTCTGAACCACAGCACGGCCAAATGTCCCCGAAAGCGCCTATGTTCTTAGGTATACGTTTCAATATTCCTCTAGGCGTCTACGCTCGTACAGTAGCGCTAACAACGGAGATCGAAGGAAGGTTATGTTCACGATACAAGGAGGGTTGAAATATTTAAGCTTCAGCTAAGGTGCAGCTTATACACCGTTATTTGTGGGATGAAAACTTATCTTTGAATGGAAATCACAAAAGGACATCTCGCTTTCTGTGCGTGTGTGCCTGTGCTCGGAACTGCGTGGACCCGTTTATCGAGCCACTGTAGCAAGTGTGCGCTGTGATTAAATTATTCACCGGTTGGCACGCATGACACGATAACGTTGCTTTCGTTGTCAGGAAAGACAAGCGAATATAGACTTTTTTCATACGTTATTTATATAGTTCTTTTTCAATGCAGGAATTTGAGCTGGAGCCGCAGTACTTCAGCGGCATTGGAGGCAAAATCCTGTTGAGCCAGAACGTGGTTCCGAAAGGAAGGTAAGCATTGCAAAAGTAAAATCAATCAATCAATCAATCAATCAATCAATCAATCAATCAATCAATCAATCAATCAATCAATCAATCAATCAATCAATCAATCAATCAATCAATCAAAGGATGAATGAATGAATCAATCAATCAATCAATCAATCAATTAGTTAATTGATCGATCAATCAATAAATTTTCTTAATGTGACCAGGAACAACCCGGTGGTATTCGCACGGGCGCACGCAGAGAAATGGTACAACATATAGGTACACAGATATAGTATTACATGGACAAGCAATAGAAACAAGCGCACACAACATACAATTGCGGTTTGCAATGCACGACATACATAATATAACACAACACAGCACAACAGAACATAACCGAGCGCAACATAGTCTTGCACAACGAAATGCAGCACATAAAACAGACGAAGAAAAGACATTGACAGGTATTTCTGGAAGTCCGGACACGAAGCACACAGTGCTGTTGACACGAAGCAAGGCGGACAAATACACGCAAGGAATCACTTATTGTGAATTTGTGGCACGAATGCACTCTGCGTTTTTTTTCTGTGTTCTGCTAGTGAAAGGGCAAACTTTTACTTAAGTGTAACATTACGATGGCCGTTGTGCGATTAACCAATTTAATTTGCGCGTGAAGCTATTTTCACCTCAATGGTAAAGTTATCTGTCACATGTTTTCCTGCATCGGTCTCCTCTGTCCCGCCAAACTCTTTGCTTGCTGCTTGTAGGCCCGAAGTCCAGCCGTGTTAACTTCCTAGTGAATATAAATACGCTGATTAAAATAAACTATGCCGATTACGGCGCAACTCTTGGCTTTGTCTGGAACATTCCTACTGCATTGATCCGGCCTGTGTAAAGGAAAAAATAAACAGGAATAAAAAATCAATGACAGAGTATAACGAGTTCTATCTAGCTGCCCCAACAGCGTGTCCCTTGTATGTTTTGAAACACGAGCAAGCTTTAATTAATATTTTAATTAATTTATCCACTGCTCGAACATCTATGCAAAAAACGTTTCACACAACTACCAAATCTAATAATAAGGGACCTTATGCGGAAATTTATGCGTTCGTACCGCATTACTGAATATTACAACAACTTTTGCAAAATTCTTTAATTAAATAATTCATCCATTCGTTCATCCAGCGAGTACGCATTTTATTGAGCGTAGACACCAACCTATATTGACAGTGATGGCAACCCTCTGGTAAAGATTGCGTCTTGCTTTTCACAGTTGTGCGTTTTACTGCTGCAGTTTTCTTCGAATCGCGACGAAGAATTAGTTATGCAGACAACGTTTTTCTCTGCTCCGTTTGCCTTTCAGTGACATGGCGTCCCCGGTGGACGGCGTGGACCCCATTCGCGACTGCGCTGTTACATGGTGAGCGTATGCCCGTCATCCGAAAGTGAGCCCTTCGTCTATAGGAACAAAATCACGCGAGATAAGAACTTTCAAAAACGGCAGAAAGTCGCGCCCTGCTGAAAAGCGACCATCTAAATGAGCTTTGACAAGAAACAAACGCGTCGATACATTATAGGCGACGATGCTATTTCTCACTCTGGGCATGCGTTCTGAGCGAAACGCCACAGTGGCGGAAATGGCGACATCCTAAGCGGACGAAACCAAATGGCTCGTCAGAATCCATGTTGAGCAGTAAAGCAATCTTGTGTTTATTTCTAAGTAGCCAGTGTCTAAGGAAATGATGAAATAATGCACAATTAAGCGTGTAGCTTGCAAAACGACAATTTCTCGATGTTTGCTTACTGCTGTTATGAAAATAACGGAAAATTCGTACGAAGTAATCACCAATTTCAAGAAGACTACAGAAACGTGCATAGAATTAGGGACCGTATGCGGAGAAGAACACGTAGTGCAGTGAGCTAACTTAACAAAGGAATCGCTGTGACCGAGGATGGTTCAGTGCAAGCACCTTTAGGCTGTCCCGATAGAAGGAGCTCCATGATCTTGTTTCGAAAACACATCTGGCGTTAGGTTTACGAGGTCTTTCACAATATTCGCATCCGCCCGGGTGTCGTATACCCGCCGTGTTTGCCTCGCGAAGACCAGTCGTGCGATATTTACCGAAATCGTGGATGGCGGTCACGTGTTCCACGGTTCACCTTTAAAAAAATACTCTGCAAGTCGTCAGCAGGCGCAGGCCTTGCCGCTGCCGAGCAGGTGGATCGCGACGCTCATCAACCGGATGGGCTGTAGGCTTCGCTATACCGTCGGCGGAAACGCTGCATTTTCTGCCGTTGTTAATTCAAGTTTGCCTTGTTTGTTTTTATCGAAGTTAACACGTAATAACCTCTTTGTCAGTTGAATAAGAAATAAAGAGAATAACTCATTCCTTTGCCTTCTTCGACTGTAGGCTTCACATCCATGGTTGCTACTAAAAAACTCACGGAGCGTCCAAGCGACGCTCGGGTGACCGTGATGCTAGAACGTTGTGGCCTCTTAGCATTCGATGACCGTTCGCTTGATGAGCGAATGCACGGCATCGCGCCGGCGCATTGTTTTGCACCCTCTTTTCCGCTCCTCTACTACCTCCCACCACGTGACCTGTGACGCTCCTTTACACGTGATTGTATCTGCCCTTCTCCTTGCTTGCAAAGTACGGCAGCGGCTCTCCCTCCCGAAATGGAGTTTGGCTTTGATACCAAAGGCAAGCACCGTCGGTTATACTTTAGAAAGCTGTCGCATTAAAAAATTCCGTTTTTTTTTTGTTCCGCCTAATGTTGTCGCTCAAAGCTGTCGGCCAGGTGTGATTCATCGCGGGGCGGGCGCGATATTGTCGCAGTGCTCGATTTCGCCATTTTTATGGTAGCCTAGGGTGCGCGCGATAGCCTTTTGATTTTGATACGCTAGTTCCTACTAGCTTCTGTCAAGAAAGCGTGTAGTTGAATGCAAGAGCATTTGCAGGCTGAGTGTCTTATACTCTGTCCGGTTAAGTCATACTCCATGATTAAAAAATTTCGAAGTTACCTTGGCAGTGGGGGCACAGGCATTTGGGTGATGGTAACATTTCTATGATGTCCCACCACGCAATTAAGTGGAAATCGCGTTCGTAAGCGCTTTTACAAAGACTCCTCGGATGCGTGATGGGTACACGCGACACTTTCCAGATTCTGAGGGGACCTGACATGAATATTAGAGAGTCACTTAATGAGGGTCTGGTAAGTTCCTAATAGCTTTAATCAAGAAATTTGCAAGGCGTCTAGAACTCTGTACGAAAATCGCTGCCTGCCTCCTTTGCTTCACTGCCATCTGATGGCGTTTTCTCTTGTAAGTCAGCCAATAGGTCAACTAGATCTGCTGAGATTTTAAAATGTGATAGCATGTTTTTATTGCGCACAACTCGCCCACAGATGCACGCACCACAATCTGGTTTTGAAGCCATACCAACGTGACCTGTTTGGCGTATCACTTATAAAATTGCCTCACCTCTAGTGTCATATCCTGCGCAATCTATGTAAAACTGTACTTGCGTAAAATGAACAAGCAAAAAATTACCTTCATTAGTTAGAGCCAACAGCGGCGTGGCGTTTACCAGGGCTCCTCTGCCACCCACAACCGCATTGCAATGCCCCTCACATCTCCTATCTCCGCAGAAAAGAAAAAAAGAAAATTGGCTGACGGTTTAGCTCTGGCTGAGCACAAACTCTCACGTGCTAGCACCGTTAACCCTAGTTTTGCGTAGTTTGTCTTCGCTCATCATGGGTATGTGCCACTCGGCGTGTGCTAGCCTCCAATGAACCTCTCTGATGCCAACTTAGGCTAAAAGCCCTAGAGCTAACCAGCTAGAAAAAAAGTTCGCTGTCTTAATGCCTTCCAGTTGTTACAGTGGTTCAATAACTTAAACGTAGCATCACAAGACAAGAAATACATTATTTCGCTATCAGCAATAAACGTGGGACTTGGATCACGTCGCAAGGATTAGATGTGTAAGCAATAACTGCATGAACTCGCAATTCAAGAGCAGGCAATAATCTACCCAGCGCCAGAATTGCCCTAAGGTATCGTAGATATAGCCACAATAGATCTATCTACTTGTAAATTTCTAAATCGTGTCATTACGCACAGTAACGCTTTATTACCATCGCCCTCTCACAGTCATTACTTGGACCTTCAGCGGCTTTCTTCTTTTTGCTTCTTGCTTTATTCAGCGTACGCCACAGGAGCTCCAGATAGGGTGAGTAACTATTCCTTCTCTTCTAGTAAACTTTAGTTGTTAGTCAGCGCCATATTGTGTCGCCTTCTATTGCTTTTGTCCGCGTCCGCCACGCTGTAGCTACCATGAATTATTCTTTCTCCGAAAAACTGCGGTAATTCGCGTCTTGATATCCTTAGCGTTGACAGATTTATTACGTGGGTCCGAACAAGCTTCCATGTACAATACGCCTCCTTGTTACAACTGTGATTTCCAGCAACCGCTTATTGCAGAGCAGGCGGGATGAGGCAGCTATCTTTAGAACAACATTATATCCTTGCCGATATCAAAAATAGAGACAGAAAAACTGATTACATCATTTATAACCAGTGAACGACTACATTTTCTTCGATTTCATCGTATAATCAATAGACTGCAATTGCTGAATCGGCAGAGGGAGCGTAGAATGTCTAATTTAAGAAGTTGTGGTTGGCCTGAGGTGCATTCTCTAGGCCATGTATTCTCTGTACACTCGGTCGACAAGCCGAAACCCGGAGTACGAGCGCCCAGTCAAGGCGAGTGGGCACAAAGAATTTTATTGGCGTCTGTCAGATGTAGTTTCCTACAAAAAAAAAGAAAAGTCGCACTTTCGCCCTAAAGGTGAAGCGTCGATTGGGATATCAAATGAGTCGACAGCTATAGGAAGTGAGGATAGTAGTTTCGTCGACCACCGTGTAACCTTGTAAACATAGACATATTAACTCAACAACCGTAGTGTCACGCGCGCGCAAGCGAACATGAACACACATCGCTCGATGACCGCAGAAACTCGCTGTCAAAACACTGCACGGCAGCAGCAGCGAGCGAATTTACCAACGTTCTGCCTCTCCCTTTCATTTCATTTCATTTATTTTAGCCTCAAGGTACATAGTACAATATAGAGGGGAGGGGCTGAGAGAATACAAAGTAAACAACGGTAAAAGTAACTCAAACAAAAAAATAATTATAACAGCAGTAATAATTCCAAATTTTGAGTTGACATCCGATGATAATAAACAGAGGTACAAAAGATACAAATACAAATGTGATGTACACAATGGTAAAGAGATTAAAAAAACATAATATGTACAGTAGATTTACAAAATGCATTGTTAACTTTTTGATCATGATGCTGATGAAAACTGATGAAAACGCTGCAATAGAGAAAGGTACATACACATAGGCAAGACAAATGGTAAGTATATTACAAAAGTTCGTTTTCAAGTGCATTTCTAAACATAAGTGGATTAATTACACCTGTTAATGAAGGGGATAAGCTGTTCCAGTCTTTGCTAGTCATTGGTAAGAATGAATTTGCGCCCATGATAGTATTGAAATGAGATATGCTAACCTTCTGATTATGATCACGGCGAGAAGAAATGATGAGAACTAATCGGCGAAAACGCATCACCTCACGGAGCTATGAGCAGTCGGCGCACCTATAGACTGTGCATACTCATCGCAGATTGCGGCCGCGTATGGCAACGCCATACGCAGCAGCCGCCGGAGTAGAACACCTCCTCCCCCCGGTACCTTGTGCGCGACGGAACACGGCGCGCCTCCTGTCCGCTTTCCCACCTTGCGCGCGCGAGATTAGAGACTTTTAGCGTGTCCGCTATTCCGGCAAACCGGGGCGGTTTGGGCGGATCACCGGATGGTCGGGGGCGTAAACGTGAGTGGCCAGATTGGTGGCGCCAGCTGGTGGCGCAAAGCTCAACCACCTAAACACATAGGCAATTACTATATTATTCTTAGCTGGGGTGTAAGTTATCGACAGCGGCGTAACTGTGAACACAATTAGGCCGCTGCCAAAAATTCGCACCAGCAGCGAAGCAGAATAAAGTAGGTTACTACAGTTTTAGCTCTGTGTTTGTCTGATTGAGCTATACAACACCAGGCGGCTGCAACGCTCCGGCCGCTCACGTTTACGCCCCCGCATATGCGGTAATAGAGACGTTTAGCGCGTCCGGTATTCGGGCAAGCGCGGGCGGTTTTCCGGTTTAGCGGGGGCGTCAAGGTGAGTGGCCCGATCGGTGGCGCCAGCTGGTGGCGCAAAGCCCAACCACACAAACACAGAGCTAATTACTGTAACCTGCTTAGCTGCTGGGGTAAATTTTCGACAGTGGCGTAATCGTGTTCACAATTACGCCGCTGCCGAAAATTTGCACGAGTGGCGAAGCAGGATATGGTGAGTTACGGCAGTTTTAGCTATGCGTTTGTCTGGTTGAGCTCTACAACACCAGGCGGCTTCACCGCTCACGTTTACGCCCCGACCATCCGGTAATCCGCCCAAACCGCTCCCGTTTACCGCAATAGCGTACAAGCTAAAGGTCCCTAATAAGCCCAAACCGCCCCGGTTTGCCGGAATAGCGGATACGCTAAAGGTCTCTATTGAGACGTTGTTGCCGGCTCACCCTGTCACGTTTTCACTCGCACATACAACATACGGAGCTCGCCGAACACGTTATCGCCCTCGGACTTTATACGGAGCGTAACGCGACGGCAGAAATGCGCCTGGAGTGTCCATATAATTGCTGTCGCAATAAAGTTTACTAGAGGGAACTATGACGCGGTTGCGTCCTGGGGGCCCCAGTTATAATCGGTTTCGGTCAGCGTGGGAATCGTAGGAAGTACTTGGCTTTGCCGAAACTGGGTCCTGCCGGCTTCAAATGGCGTTGAGACTCTTGCAGATTGTGACAATTAAAAACGATATTATTGCGTTGCAATAATCCGTACTGGTTATGCATTAGCTCGCAAATTTAGGCTATCGCTGCTTGTAGTCTGCCACGATGCTTGGCAAAAACAAAAAAAAATCATGAATAATACCTCAAAAACGCCTGAAGAGGAAATATATAGGCAAAGCAATCTCCCATGTTTCATTCCCATTATATTTATCACTTAAAGACCACCGCGCCAGAGTTTGCTCTCGTAATTTCTGTAAGATTGCGTCTGTATTTCGCGTCTGCGTCCCGTCAGCCGCGAGGTACCCTCTGCTGTGGCGTATTTTTTAATTTGCCGAAACGTGCGAATTTTTTTTGTGCAACAGAAACGCTCGCTTTAACTTGACAAAGCCCTTAAGGTTTTATTCCAAGAACGCAGCTAATTGTTGTTCTGCCTCGGTCGGTACGCTGGTGGCCTTCGAGACCGCGCCGTCGCGCACGCATCACTGCAATCTCGGAGGCCGCCGCGATTTGTACGTGTCCTCCGAGATGACAAGAAGCGGCCGTTAACCGCGCCCTTGCACCGCGACCCCTAAGACCGCGGCGTCGCGCACGCATCACTGCAATCTCCGAGGCCGCCGCGATTTGTACGTGTCCTCCGAGATGACAAGAAGCGGCTGTTAACCGCGCCCTTGCATCGCGACTCCTAAGACCGGCGCTCGCGCGAGTTGCCATCTCCCTGTGTCGCAAGTGACTTCCGTCGTTTGCAGCTCCCATCGAGTATGACCCAGCGTCGGGGCGTTCCCGATAGCATTGTTCTTGGTCGTGTGACCCAACATCGTATTGATCTTGATAATAGAGAGTTTTAGGATTGGGGGCGCAAAGCTCTGGGCCCCCAAGCGGCGTTGCGTCGGTTGCTCTTGGGTTTAGAGGAGCAGCAGAGTTTGAGGATTGGGTCGTATGCAGACAGCGTTGGGTTGAGCGCTCGGGAGGCCGCAGTGTGGAAAATAGAAAGGTGTTTGAAAGAAAAAAAATACTCTTTTCTTAAAAGTGAAAACGAACAGAATGCATTTTTGAACAAGAGGAGCGAACAATAAAATGTAAGAAACGTAATCACTGTGTTAGCACCGGTTAGTATTACGAATTAAGTGTGCAATTCTAAGCCAAGCAAAGCCAATCGAAGCCAAGTGCTCTTGGCGTTTTCTTGTGACGCACTGTGAAAAAAAAACAAAAAAACTGCGAGTTCACACGCATGAAATGGCAAAAATCAGTCGAAGTACAGCAAGTTTGCTCTGCGACCATCTGCTGTACGCCATCGTTGTCACCCGTGAGGGCGGCCTAAGACGGCTTGGGGGCCCACGCTAGTTTTCCATTTTTGGGTCTTGGGTTTACGCGAACGCAAGAACCCAAGACTGGCTTGGGTTCTGCGCGTGCGCACTTGTGGCGCGCAATTTTCTTGGGTCCCCAAGCCGCTTGGGCCCCCAATTCTAAAGCTCTCTAATGTTAACCAACGCTGCTTTGTTCTCGATAACGCGACCCATATGTGGGTTGGTGCCGGCGTCTGCGGTGAAAATGCGTTAAAGGTCGTGGTACGTGTTTTAGAGCGCAGCTCTTTGGCGTCCGTTCCTGGGTTTCGCGTCGTCGTCGGCGTTGTCGTCGGCCTCGTAACCAGCTCCGCCCCCCTTTCATCCCCCCAGCGCTAGCAGCGACCGACTGATACCACTGGATGCCGCTGACGCCGCTAGAGATTCAAGATAACGTGACTGCATAGAACACCGTCGCCGCCATGCCGAAAGAGGAGGAAAGGGTCCCCCCCCCCCCTGTTCTTGTGTGGCGGATAGGGTGCTCTTCAGTTGCCGACGCGCCGGTTATTTCACGTAGGCCCCGGCACATCGACGAATACGTGACCACCTTCCCACGGCTAGACCTGGTTCTTAGCGCTGCGGAAGCGAGGGTATCATATTGTTTCTGTCGGCATCGGCTGCGTTGTCCCTGAAACCAACTCCGCAGCTGGGGTTGACTCACTATCGGCGTCAGCGGCATCAGTCAGTCGCTGCTATCTCTTCCCTCCTCCCTTTATCGTGTTGTCCGCTTGCTGCGCGCGCTTCTGCCCCCATCGTTTGCCGCTGGGTGTACACGCCGCCCCTCTCCCCCCTCTTCCTGCGAGTCTCCGGTTGTCAAAGCGCCGGCTCGAACTTAATTCCTTTCTTCGCTCCTCCTCCAATGCAACCCCTGTGCGGTGGCAATCAGAGAGCCAGATCGGTGGGCCTCAATCTATCGAAAAGGTGAAACAGCTTATTTGCTGCGCTCAAATTTTGCATTAGGAAGTAACGTAATCGTCGGTAATTTTTTTAACGTGTAGATTTGATGAAGGCGTGGAACCAGCGATGCATCTTTTGCGAGAACATATTTGCGAATTTCTTATTGAGTAAAATGTGCGTCACCGGCATATCGTGGTATGAGCGAAGACTTTTGACTGGGAGGGGTCGAAAGCGCCGGCGTGCTCTACTAACTACCACAGAGAGCGTTTAGGAAAGCGGGGAGACTTCACCAACCTTCGTGCGCCTGTGGATTTCTTCGAGTTATTAAAGCGGAACTAAAAAGGTGCTAACAGTCAGACGGAAATGGTAACTGCACAGAATACTAGCGGTGCGATTATCTTTTTATTGAGTGTGTACAACATAAATATTCGCGTACTGAAAAAAAAAACTACGTATGTACTTACGTTTAATTTTCATCTAAGGTTGCGTGAACGGTTTCGCTACATTCAAATTCTAATTTGCGTACGGGATAATTGCGCATAACCTTCTAAGCTTTTCTGATATGGTGCATGCAGGAAGCTTTCATTTGTGGAAAATAGGGGCAATCAAATAAATTTTACTCTACTAATTAAGATATGCCGAAACAGCATTTTCATTGTTATTTTGGAGCAAGTTATATCTCTGTGACCAAACACAAAAGTGAACAAGCTTTTTAAATTTTCCTTCATGCGAAACTGTGTTTGGGATTTGCAGGATGTTCCACTATGGTTTCCGCTTCAGCCCAGTAAGCAAACAATAAACGCGACAATTTTCCGTTTTATTGTACCCCCATCTAGTGACTCGTTGAGCACCTGTAGTAAGGCGCGGACGAAAGCGCTGGAGGTAACCTGCGTTCGCTTCAGTGAAAAAAAGTGCCTGCCTGGATTTATCACTCACGGTCAACGCCACCGACGCCGACGACACCGGCTTTTCTGCGAGACGAGCTCCTTAACGCTGTCGCGTTAAAAAATTGGACACCTAAGCTTCGCATTTGAGAGTGAAACGTGATAGCGTTCGAACACTCCTTACGGCTTTTCATGCTTCCCGGCAACTGCAGCTTATATAACCGTAACGTTTAGCGGGAAACACTGGCTGCGAACATTCTGCACGAAGGCGAGCTTTCTGGTAGAAACGCGGCCTCTTGGGTCGGTCGATCGCCTGTTATTGTCTCGCACTTTTAATATTTCATTCTGAGAAGAGCTAACATAAGGGACATGCGCTGTCGGTGTTTTTTACCTTTACGTTTGCTTGTGGGCTACAGTTCTCAAGATTCCGAGGAAACACTCTGTAAAGAATGAAAGACAAGGTTTGAGCAACTTTGGTGGTACAGAAGTGGTTGGGCGTGCGTGGTTAGGAACTCTTTGTGCCGACTAGACGTCTAAAGCCGGACGCCGCCGGATTTTCTGCAAAACGGGCTACTTAACGCTGTCGCGTTAAATTTCAGTCGCGCGGAGCGCCTTACTTTGTTCGAAGTTTTGATGTTGATTATACTTTGTACTTTCGCACTGCCCCCAGAGGTACCTGAACGAGAGCGCTGTGCCTTGAACTGCGACGCAGCTGCAGAGACGACGCCTCACGCTCGCTGCAACCGCGACAGAAGAGCAGTGCTTTTTTGCCCTAGGCTTGCGGAGCTTTCGAGCCACGACGTGACGCCGTAAAATAAATAAAGGTGTTTGAAAGTTATGACCGTACTGTTAGCCAAAAATTTGATTTACTGCTCAGTTCAGAGGTTTGATTCAGGGGCACCACCAATTCGTACTGCGCCAGGCATGCAGCACGAACACTATACGTACGTTCGATTGGACTTCACTACTGGGCACCAGCTTACGACGGAGCACGAGAAGCGCGTAAATGGTGCAGGTTGACCTCAATGGGTGCAGGCTCAAGAAGGCGACACGCGAAATGAATGGCGAGGTTCGTATTGAGCGCCGGCAGTATGTTTGTCGACGGGGGAAGAGCGCGAAAAGGTGAAGGAGAGGAAAGGGAACACACACCAGCGAAGGACAGGAAGGGGAACACACACCAGCGCTGGCATGTGTTCCTTTTCCTGTCCTTCGTCTTTTTCGCGCTGTTTCCCCGTCGAGTGTGCACTGACTAGCTTAAGCGTTCACGGTGTTGCAATTTGCTTGACCACCAATAATCTGCGCTGGCCACGTTAGACTGAGGCGCGGGATAAGGCACAGCGATAGGTCTCCAACCGCAGGTGTGGTCCGCTTCTGAGACTTTTTATTTGTCTAGTGAAACTACACAAACCCACGGGTTTGCTAAGCTTCGGTCCATCTGACGGCATATTACTAAGAGCAACGCGAGGAGAACACATATGCATATTTGGAACTGAACTTGTCGCGCCTTGCCTGCTAACGTGCAAGAAATTTCTTCTCGCTCTTTTCCCCCCTAAGTCTTGGCGGGGCAATATAAGTACAAGAATAACGCCGGCGCTGACAGATTGAAAGATGCATGTTTAATCAGAAATAGCATTGGTTTGATCAGCACGGAGAGATGAATTGATTATGATGGTGATGATCCTCTCTCATGACTCGCACCCACTGAAGGTGGTTAGGCCACGAATCGGGCGGCAGGGGGCAGCTTAAAGGGGTTGGGACACCAAATTTCGAGGCTATAAAAAGCATGTTGTAGGCTCCTTCCGTATGCAAGGACACCCAGAACGAGGTATCAGACGCTGCAAACATTTCAAAATAATTTTAATTCAGCTCCAAAAAGTCATTAAAAACTCCTTCTCGTAGTCGAGACCCATCGCTAGCGCGGCAGCTACTACGTCACAGAGGAGGAACGAAAATATTGACGTCATAGCACACCAGCACAAAAACGTGACGTATGATGAGTAGCGATGAAATGCCGATTACGGAGCCTGCTGAGCCGAGCGACCGAGCATATATAAGCCTCCACTATGACCGAGCTACAGGCATATAGAAATCCTTTCTTAATGCAAAGAAGGGGTAAGGCGTGCAGACACGGACACAGGAGGAGAGAAGTGGACAACACGAACGCCGCACGGCGGCCCGCGAATGGCAAACTGCGTGCAGCGAGTTGCCGTGCCTACGGGCCTTTGCACGTTTGAGTGTAAAACAGTAGCCGGCCGACTCCGAAAGGGACCAGGCTATGCGGCGTTCGTGTTGTCCGCTTCTCTCCTCGCATAGTCGCATAGTCGGCAGCTCGGAGCGGTCTCTCCTTCGCTTGGCCTTTCTTAATGTGAAGGCCCGTCCACGTTACCGGCCCGGAAACTCGCCGCACGCCGTTTGCCGTTCGCGGGCCCCCGTGCGACGGCGGTTTTGCTCGCGAATGGCGAGATTTCCTAGCTGTAGAGAGCACGGGCCCGGGACCTATTTGTGCGGCAGCCGTACGGCGAAGCGGCCAATCAGCGTCCGAGGAGTGGTCACTCTGTGCACCGACGGCAGCTTCACCGCCTCTGATCGTTCGGCGCCGCCGATATCGTGGCTAGGCCTTTTCCGGTTCACTTCGAAGCTAAAGCTTACGGCGCTTCGGAATGAATCACCGACTCTCACAAGCCGCAATATTTTCTTACCGTTGTTGTCGCTCTTCGCAATAATTATAATAATCGCGACATGCACTTCGAATCGCCAGTTGACCTCTGCTGGCAGAGCACGCGTATGAGCGAGCAGACGACGCAGCATAGTTTTACGTCACTATTTTTTGTGGCTCACGTGACCAAGCCATGTTGCGTTTCCTCCTCTGTGACGTCATAGCATCCCCCGGAGCCCAGAAACCGAAACCGAAATCGCTCGGTATAATAATGCTATTATTAAATTATTTATCGGATATATATGAATCCCGCTGTGTGTATCGTGCTCCCTGAAGCATGACGCAACGTTTGAATCAACAAACGCATGAACGAAAATTTTGATGTCTCCACCCCTTTAAGGAATTACCCGCCGCGGTGGCTTCGCAGCTATGGTGCTGAGGCGTTAGGCTCGAGGTCGCGGGATTAAATTTCGATGAAAGCGAAATGCAAAAACAAAGAGGCATATGTCTCGTGCATTGGTGGCACCTTAAGTATCCCCTGGTGGTCAGAAGCAATCCGGAGTTGCCCACTACGGTTTGCCTCGTAATTGCGTCGGGTATTTTTGCACGTACCACCCCAGAATTCAGTTCAACTTAAGGGAATTGTTACTTGTAGAGCAGAAACGCAAATTAAAAGGAGAAAACTAAAGGAGATACTGGAATAACTAGTATAGTATTGCGAGACAGCAGTCAGACTAACTGAAGGGAAAATTTTTAAAAGAGCCGGGTTATAAGCAAAGAGAGAGTAAAGGCACTGTTTGTGAACAACATGAAGAAACAAATTTGAGTAAAATAAGTGCTGGTCAGGTAGGTAGAATAAAGCTGCAATAATTGGTAGGGTAATCGCTTTTCCTGAAGTAAGAAAAATAAAACAAACTACCCAACATACCTTGCGTCTATAGCCTAGTGTCGAGGCCCCAAATGATAATATTACCGGCATAAATAATCAGAACCCAATATCGCGGACTGGAGCTTCGTGTGGTAGCTTTCTCTGGTTTTATCATCTTCGGCATGATCAAAACAATACGTCCATTGATATAATTTACTTACACTCATGGTAGTTAGGGGATATCATCATACCAGCTGTACGAAAATAAAAAGTCAATTGTGGGATGCGTAGCATATTCTGGTGTGTGTAGATTCCAATAGCTCTGAAGAACACCATTGTTTATACTAGCATGCAGAAGCCAAGCTGGTGAAACTCTAGAGCTCAGCGATGCTTTCTCAAAATTATTTTGCCGCAATATTTTCTATATCTAGATGCAGTGACGCTGTATCCAGTAAAATAGGAATCGGGGGTGCACTTAAACACGCTCTGGCAAATACATTGGTCCTTTCGTTTAAGTATAGCCTACGTCATTGTGATTGTTGGCTCCTATCTATTTGGTGGACGAGCGTAAGCGAGAGAAGCACGGATTGTGACGTCATCTGCAGCCACTACGTGATCTGCAATAGTACGTACCTAGTACGATTGCAGATTGCAAATACCTGTCGTGTATGCTTACACGACGATGGCATTTGTACTACAGCGAAGAAATGTTAAATCTTGAATAATTTGGGCGACCATGAAGTCCGTACGATGCCTGAGTGCGTGTGCGTAGCGTAAGTTTACAAGGAAAGTATCGCCCAAAGTGGGTAGGTCACAGAGATTGTGCACTCTACTCTAGCACGGTGTTTGAAAGCATGAACTGTCAGAAGAAAAGAAGACAAAGGGGAAAGGGGTGCAACGAGCCGAGCGTCTCGAAAAACTGGCCATTCGTATTCATTTAATATCTCATTGTTTAATTACAAAATTCTACATAAGTATTGTTCTCTTTCTACCTCCAACTTGTTCAAAAGGGTGACGAGCAAAAGTTACGGACTCAAGGAAAAAGACTGCACCAGAATGATACAAGCGCTGATCACGAGCATCGTCGCGTACGGGACCCCATACGTTGACACGAAGAACAGTCAATGAGACAAAATCAACGTCCTCATCAGAAAAAGCCTATCGAAATTGCCATGGGCCTGTCGCCGACCACGTCCACAGCGGACCTACTCAAAGTGGGGGTGCACAACACATGGGAAGAGCTCGTAGAGGCGCACAACGTCAACCACCTGGAGAGACTACAGATTGAGAACCTTCTGTTAATGTCGCTGCTTAAGCGAAAAAGGACTACGTTGCGGTACTAATTCAGTTGGTTCTTCACCACTGAAGGGCTCAAGGTTTTATTGCTGAATGCTTTTGGCATGTTTTGAGAATTAATATTATGCGAGGCATTATTATGTGCGGGAATGCGAGCTACACTTTTCCGTTTTCCATTTTCATCGTGTAGCTCACCAAGAAATGTGCGAAGATTGAAGGCAAGCTTCTCTGACATGTATGGGAATAAATTTTGTTTTGACTTTTCCTTCTCATTAATGTAGTTATCCTCAACCAGACATGTGCGGAATGTTTGCCTTCGTTTGAAAGTCGCACCTGTCTCGATGCCACTCTAGTACCGTATCCAAACACAGCGATAACGCGTAATCTGATTGACCAGTGGTGGTTGTCATTTCGTACCTTCACCAAAATTTCAGTGTTTGGTATTTAGCCGTTCTTAGAGGGACACTAGGCATAGCATTTTTTTTTGTAGAGCGAACAACCGTTGAAGAAAACAACGCCTTTGCCGCACCACCACCTCCCCTTCCCACCCCCAGCCTCCATTTCTCTGTCATACTTTTTTTGTTCGAGGAAGTTAATGTCGCTGTTAAGAGATGGTGTCTGAGCCTTTCAAAACTATGTTATGTTGCCTGACAGCGACAGCATCGTTTACGTGGAGAGTATTTAACACATTTCCAAACCTTTATTTGAAAAATGCCATTCACCCAACGCTGCACAGCGTTCGCTGTCCTTGGTGCGGAGGCCGGCCAACTCTCGCCCACATTACGTGGGACTGCCAGAACAGGCCACCCAAAATTAATACGCCAAAAATAGCCGGCAGACTTTCCGGAAGGGAGCAGTGGGAGACTTGGCTCGCCAGCGAGGATCGGGAGATGCAACTAGCGCTCCTCGACCAAGCACGGTGGACCGCTCAAGCCAGTGGGGTCCTGGACTAGGGGCTCCACCCACTCGCTTTCTGGATTTTTTTTTCTTTCAAATAAACGTTTTGATATATATATTCCAAGCAGGTGACACTGGCTAACACGAAATATGACTTGCAATAGGGAATATTCGGCTACGAATGTAGCTGATTCCAAGTAGTACCAACAGTGATGATCGTCAACCAGGAAGAATAAATTTGTCTGACGCAACCGCGTCTGCCGTGCCTGTATGTCAGCCTTTCGTTTGATTTGATGGCATGGGATGAAAATAAAAAAAATGTGCACAAAGCTGCTGCAAAACGTTTAAATACCTGCTTTAGTAAAGTTTCCCTTCATGTAAAGCCTAACATGCACGTCCAATGCACATATTTTTTTCCTGGTGATAATTGTGCTTTAGACGAACTTCACTTTCCTGCATTCAGAGTTTTATATAAAAGTTTTCTTGTACTTGTGCGATCAGTTTTAATAGGTTTTTATCACCGCGAAATGTTCGCTGTCTAGAATTGTAGCTTCATAAAAAAATTGCAAGATCCTGGTGTTATCGTTGCTGCTTGAACGAATGAGGAATAGGTTGGAGCCCGTACGCAGCGGCTCCATGAACAGTGAAAGTGTGGTGGTACCAAATTCAAAATTAGAACTTGAACTTGTCTCTGTGTAAGTGAAGCAACACCCTCTCAATATTCTTCAAGGCCTCTCCACCGGTCGCATGACGTCACGCCAAGTGACCGTGCCGGCGCTGAGAACATGAACTTGTACTTTGTGCAAGTGATGCAACACCCTCTCAACATTCTTCAAGGCCTCTCCGCCGGTCGCATGACGTCACGCCAAGTGACCGTGCCGGCGCTGCGAACATGAACTTGTACTTTGTGTAAGTGAAGCAACATCCTCTCAATATTCTTCAAGGCCTCTCCACCGGTCGCATGGCGTCATGCCAAGTGACCGTGCCGGCGCTGAGAACATGAACTTGTACTCTGTGTAAGTGAAGCAACACCCTCTCAATATTCTTCAAGGCCTCTCCACCGGTCGCATGACGTCATGCCAAGTGACCGTGCCGGCGCTGAGAACATGAACTTGTACTTTGTGCAAGTGATGCAACACCCTCTCAACATTCTTCAAGGCCTCTCCGCCGGTCGCATGATGTCACGCCAAGTGACCGTGCCGGCGCTGCGAACATGAACTTGTACTCTGTGTAAGTGAAGCAACACCCTCTCAACATTCTTCAAGGCCTCTCCGCCGGTCGCATGACGTCACGCCAAGTGACCGTGCCGGCGCTGCGAACATGAACTTGTACTTTGTGTAAGTGAAGCAACATCCTCTCAATATTCTTCAAGGCCTCTCCACCGGTCGCATGGCGTCATGCCAAGTGACCGTGCCGGCGCTGCGAACATGAACTTGTACTTTGTGTAAGTGAAGCAACACCCTCTCAATATTCATCAAGGCCTCTCCACCGGTCGCATGACGTCATGCCAAGTGACCGTGCCGGCGCTGCGAACATGAACTTGTACTCTGTGTAAGTGAAGCAACACCCTCTCAATATTCTTCAAGGCCTCTCCACCGGTAGCATGACGTCATGCCAAGTGACCGTGCCGGCGCTGAGAACATGAACTTGTACTTTGTGCAAGTGATGCAACACCCTCTCAACATTCTTCAAGGCCTCTCCGCCGGTCGCATGATGTCACGCCAAGTGACCGTGCCGGCGCTGCGAACATGAACTTGTACTTTGTGTAAGTGAAGCAACACCCTCTCAATATTCTTCAAGGCCTCTCCACCGGTCGCATGACGTCACGCCAATGAATGAAAAACTTTATTGCCACAAAGAAGGTATACCGGCGAAGGTGGAGCTCTCAGTCCAGGGCCCCAGTGGCCTTTGCCATCTTGCTAGCTCTGTCGATCAGCTTGAGCTGTTCTTCAGGCTTCGAGCAGGATAGCGCAGCCTCCCACTGCTCCGGTGTTGGTGTTTTGTGTAATGGCGCTACCTTTGGCTTTTGGCAGGCCCATGTAACGTGGTAAAGCGTTGCGTGTTCACCGCATAGCGGGCATTTATTGTCGTATGTTGACGGATAGATTTTGCTGAGCAGACTCAGATTGGGGTATGTATTAGTCTGCAGTTGTCTCCAGGCAACCGACTGCTCTCTACTAAGATCTTTGTGGGGAGGGGGGTAGATCCTCCTGAGGGCTCTTTGGTTTTCTAAAATTGCTCCATAGCGTCTGGTGACTGTGTCCGGTTCCCCGTCGTGGTGCGCCCCCCGGTTGGCGTATGCTCGGGCGTTGGCGTCGGCACGCTGGTTCCCTGTCACAGTCTCATGACCTGGTGTCCACGTAATGAAGCATCTCGAAAAGGTTATTTTTCTCGTCTTGAGTGTGCGGATGGCCGCAGTAGATATGCGTCCACTGCTGTACCTTCTGCACGCTTCTTGCGAGTCCGTAAGTATTGTTGTAGTGGCCTCTTCGCCCTTGTGGGTGATGGCAAGTGCGATTGCCGCTTCCTCAGCCTCCAGGATGTTGTTGCCTTTGATCGAAGCGCAATTGATTTCTCTAAGCTGGTGATCAACAACGCTGACTACCGCCCCGGAGTGCTCATTGTATGTGGCCGCGTCGACGTATAACACGTCTTTTCTCGCCGAGAAATATCTGTTGTGTGCTTCTGATCTTGCCTTTCTTCTGGCCTTGTGTAAGTTAGGGTGCATGTTTCTCGGTATCGGGCTAACCTCAATGATCTCTCGAATCTCTTTAGGTATGCTTTCCGTGCTGTTAATTTCTCTGCAAGCATCTGTCATACCCAGTATCTTCAGCGTGTTCCTGCCCGTTGGAGTCAGCATGAGTCTCATTTTCTGCACGAGAAGGTGAGCTTCGATGTGTTCTTGCACTGTATTGTTTATGCCCAACTGAAGGAATTTCTCCGTCGAGGTGTTGACCGGTAGTCCGAGAGCGCATTTGTAAGCCTTCCTAAGGATTGCCTCTAATTGTTCTTTTTCCTGCTCGAGCGGTGTTTTGTAGGGGACACTGTATACAATCCTACTGACCACGAGGGCCTGTATTAGCCTACATGTGTCCTCTTCTTTCATACCTCGCCGTCTGTTTGAGATTCTTGCGATCATCCTCGTGATCTGAGCTGTAGTGTTTGCCAGCTGTCTGATTGTGTGGTCCACACGACAGTTGCTTTGTATCCACATGCCAAGGATCTTAACTTGGGATACCTCCGGAATCTTCCTCCCCCCTATGAAGATGTCTATGGAGTTTTGCAGATTGTAACCTCTTCAGTAGACTCTGAGCACCTCGGATTTCTCCGGGGAGCAGACAAGCCCGCAGTGTTCAGTGTATGCATGGACTGTATCTGCTGCGCTCTGCAGAAGGTCTTGTTTTTCTCCTAAGGATCCCTTGGTAACCCAGATGGTGACGTCGTCGGCGTATACGGCATGCCTGAGCCCTTCAATTTTTTCGAGCTTCCGTGCTAACCCGATCATAACAATGTTAAAAAGCGTAGGGGATATCACAGAGCCTTGCGGTGTTCCCTTTTTGGGCATGTTGAAGGTGTCAGTCCGGATGCCTCCTATACCAATGGTGGCGGTTCTGTCACTGAGGAAAGCTCTGACGTAGTTGTGTATTCTCTGCCCGCAACCAATGTTGCTGAGACCCTCCAGCACAGCCCTATGACTTACATTGTCGAAGGCCGCCTTAAGATCGAGTGCAAGCAAGATATGTTCTCCGTATTTCGGGATGGTAGTAAGTACCTCCTCCTTAATCTGCAGGAGGATGTCTTGCGTTGAGAGGCATTTTCTGAATCCAAACATAGTGTGTGGCATGAGCTCGTTGTCCTCCAGGTGGGTCTCCAACCTCTGAAGCACAATTCTCTCGTATACTTTTCCCAAGCAGGACGTTAGCGAAATGGGTCGCAGGTTTTCCAGGCAGGGAGTCTTTCCGGACTTCGGAATCATAACAATTTCCGCATGTCTCCAGTCGTCCGGGATAGTCCCCTGTTCCCAGTGTTTATTTATGAATTCTGTAAATCGTTTGATGGAGTTTTCGTCCAGGTTCCTTATCATGGCGTTGGTGATGCCATCCTTGCCTGGCGTGGTGTTCTTTGTGGCAGACATAACAGCGTGTCTTACTTCTTCTATGGTAATGGGTTCATCTAGAGCGGGATTTGCTTCGCCTGTGTATGCCAAGCTGCAGTCGACGTCCGTTGTATCCCCAATGTAGCGCTGCTTGATGTTCTTGAGCATTTCCCGGTCTGTGCCTTGGAATAGGTGCGCGATCCGCTGGGTCGTTTTACAATTTTCGGACTTGGTCATGGTTGGGTCTATAAGACTCCTTAGCAAGGCCCATGTCTTTTTCCAGCCCAGGGTCCCCTGTAGTTCGTTGCATTTTTGGTCCCAGTTGCGCCCTGCGAGTTCATTCGCATACTCTTCGGCTTGTCTGGTGACCTCAACGATTTTTAGTCTGAGTTTTCTGTTGTGCTTCTGCCGCCTCCATCTTCTTAGTAGCCCCCGTCGGGCGTCCCATAGGTGTAAAAGGTGCTTATCCACCTCGGGTGTGTTGGTGGTGAGGGCGACCTCTCGGGTTAGCCTTTTGCAGTCTGCCTTGATTCCTGCGACCCAGCTCGTAATGTCGGTGATCTCAGTGTCTTCGGACTCCGCCCTAGTTTTTCTATAGGCTACCCAGTCGGTGAGCCTAGCCTGGCCAAGTCTTTTCCTGATCGGGAGGGTTTCTATCTTGATGCGCAAAATGAAGTGGTCGCTGCCAAGCGTTTCCCCGTCGTTTTCCCATCGAGCGTCCCTTACCCCTCTGACGAATGCCAAGTCTGGGCACGAATCACGGTTGATACTGTTCCCCACTCGCGTGGGTTGGGTGTGGTCTGTGATGAGACTAAGCCTTCTGCGATCCGTTTCTCTGGCTAGGTCCCTGCCTTTTTGAGTTTCCTTAACGTAGCCCCAGCTTTTGTGCCAGGCATTAAAATCCCCCAGGATGACGAGACCCTTCTTGCCTGCTGCTTGTTCTGCCTTGCGTAACAGGTAGCCAAAATTGGCTTTCCTCTGGCTGGGCGGGCTGTAAATGTTGAGGAGAAAGATGCTTTCTTGGCTTCTCTTTTGGGTAATAATTTCAATAAAGACGTGGTCAATGTCCGTTGCGTCGATGTCGTGTTTGATTACGGTGACCGCTTTAGCAACCAGCGTCGCGACCTTACTCTGGCTGAGCCCTTCATAGACTGAGTAGCCCGCAAGAGTGGGTGAGCAGCCGGTTTCCTGTAGGGCGATTATGTCTGGCGGAGCTGTGCAGTTAGTGATGTGTTGTTTAAGGAGACCCTGCTTTCTGCGGATCCCACGGCAGTTCCACTGCCATATATCGAGGGTTTCCAACTTGACCGGACGTTTAGGGTTGCTCGCCATACTCAGCCGATGGCCTAGTATAGGGTTTAGTTCTGGATTTCATGCCTGTAAATTGTACTAGGCGTTCTCTGTCCTTGCGCGCCTTCTCTTGGATGTTAGAGACGAGGTTGCTAAGATTCGCGAGTGCATCGTTCATGGCTACCATGGCAGTTGTGAATTCCTGGCGCCCTATGGTGGCCGACTGGGTTTCGGCTGTTTGCGGCTTGGAGTTTGTCTGCCCTGTTCTCAGTGCCTTAAGTTCATCTATGAGCTCGTTGAGCTTCTGTCTGAGCTCAGCATTTTCTGCCCTGAGAGTCTGAATAGTTTGCCTTAGCTCATTTACTTCGTCATTCTGCGTGTTCGTGTTCTTTGGAGCAGTGGGAGAGGCTGAGAAAAGATGCGCTTTCCAGCTCACCTTACTGTCGTCTTCCTTCTTGTGTATGGGCTTCTTCTGCTGCTTCTTTTTCGTTTCTGGAGCCTGCCTGGTCTTGGACGCGGATCTCGACCTTGATCTAGACTTGTATGTCGAGCTGGAGTCCCTACTGAACCAGCGTTTCCTGGGCCGGCCACGTCCACCGGCGTCCTTGGCTTCGGCGTCCAGTTCCTCTTTTTTTCTCCCCCGTGGGCTTCTCGGTTTCCAGAGGCGTTCTTTGCACTCCTTTGCCCGTGTCGGGTGCGCTTCCAAGTGACGTCACGCCAAGTGACCGTGCCGGCGCTGCGAACATGAACTTGTACTTTGTGTAAGTCAAGCAACACCCTCTCAATATTCTTCAAGGCCTCTCCACCGGTCGCATGACGCCACGCCAAGTGACCGTGCCGGCGCTGCGAACATGAACTTGTACTTTGTGCAAGTGAAGCAACACCCTCTCAATATACTTCAAGGCCTCTCCACCGGTCGCATGACGTCACGCAAAGTGACCGTGGCGGCGCTGCGCTTAGCTATCTCAAAGCGTTGCGCCCGTTTGCACTGCAGTTAGGGTACTGCCGCCTTAGCTGCCAGGAAGTCCCACACTGTCTGATACAGTGATTTGTTCATTTTTCTTTCGTGGTTACCGCAAAAAAAAAAATGAAGCGGAGTAGTTTGTGCTAGCCTAATACTGGTTTTAGCTGCTTTATCTATAATTGGTTTCTTTATTACAGGACCACCTTTATACTGAAAAATATTTCCGCTTTGAGCTCCGAATCAAGCTTTTTCCCTTATTAATTTAAACATTTTCACATACCCTGTGACGATACTATATTGAGCATTCTGGAAGTTTGTAAAAAGTCTTCTGCTCCGCTGTTAATGTTTTACATTCACATATAATGGCGTGCACTCACAGGAACGTTGAGCGGTCAGAGTTCAACCATATGTGTTAATGGGGGCAATATGCTATTGCGGCATGCCATATAAGTCGTCTTTGCGTGCACAAGTGAAGCGTTATGTAGCTAGTCCAATCACTGTAATAAGAAACCATGAGACGCCAGCAGTGAAGTGTTCGCAAAAGCATTTTTATTGCGTTAGAAAGAACTTGCATTCATTTTTATTGTGTTCACTTTTTCTTCAGCGTTGCTGCTTTTCGGGCTGCCGCCTTCTGCTGCGCATTGTCTTGTATAGTGTCATTTCTTACTTTGCAAAAGTTCCTTAAAACTACATTGGTTGCAACACGAACTACCAAACGCAAGAGAGTTTGTGCACTATGACCATTCTCGCATGTCTCAGCGTCTGGTTCTTCCGGGAGAGAAATCGTCTGCGAACTCACAACACCACGCTGATTACCACAGGAAAGAAAATCTTTCGCGTTGGCTCCGAAAGACAATTCATCAGTGCTGTTACGTTTCGCCTACGACGCGCGGTAAATCCAGCGCGGATGCAACGTACGCCGGAGCTTCGTTCCAAGCGGCGGACATTTTGGCCCGTTCGGAGCGGCCGCGAGCGCGCCCCGCCGAGCGCTTCCCGGCATGTTCAGTGCCACGTGTCTTTGTGTGTGCGTGTGTGTGTGTGTGCCCACGCTTGTCAAAGCGCGGCAGCCGGGGAGAGGAGCTCCCCCAGTGTGAAGCGAGGAGGTCTGACCGGCGCCGGCCCGTCTGATGCGTCACCTCCTTGTTCCAACGTGTCTCTCAGTCCGTCCGTCGCTGCCGTCACGGGGTGTCATCTCGTGACCTTCCCTCTTGCTCTCAACTCCGAGAGTATAAGAGCAGCTGCCCCCGGACGCCAGGAGAGAGGCTCCGATTTCTTCTGTTGAGTAACGTGCTCTCCCGTCTCTCTACTTCGGTCGACCTGACCGCCCGCTCTTTGCGATGCTAGAATAAACAAGTTGTTCTGTTAGCAGTCGCCTCATGCTTTGCTGGGACCTTCGGATGCTTCCAGTGTGCCCCAGGCCGCCAGGCCAACGCTACCCTTGGGGCTTGCGACCCAGTTGCAATAACGGGCGTCAGCACTGAGGTTCCAACAGCTGGTGGCCGCGCTGAGATTCCAACAGCCGGTGCCATCGGTGCGGATCAAACATCTGGTTGCCAGCGGTGAGATCGCGACAACGGAGGCCAGCAGCGAAGATATGCGGTTGACTGTATGCTGAGCAGCACAACGACCATCCGGGAGCAGTGCAACGAGCCCTGTGTGATGACTGGTTGCCTGCAGCGGAACGACTGCGCTGAATTCTTGGCTGCGAGGTTTGGTGAGTGCGGGACTTTCTTCTTCTGAGTTTTGCCAGGCTTTTGTTAGTGTCAGAAACAGAGCTGGTAATTGTGGTTGTCATTGCTGCCGGGTTAGTTGCGGCAAGACAATAGTAGGCAGTAGAGAAAGCAGCATTCAGAGCAGCCATGGATTTGAAGTCGTTGCGCAAACCGAAATTGTTGGAGCTTGCAAGAGAGTTGGGTCTGGATGTCTCAGACAAACTCAGAAAACCAGAACTGCTAAGGGTTATTCTTGAGTTAGGAGCTGAGGATGACGAGCTGTCGGAATGCCTTGAGACCATTGAGGAGAGGGAGACTGCAAAAAGAGATGAGCTTGAACGAAAAGAACGAAACGAGAAAGAAAAAGAAGAGCGTGACCGTCAACACGCTTTGGAAATGAAGCGTCTCGAGGTAGAGATGGAACGCGCTCGTAATGTAAATCAGGCACACGGTGCAGGAGAACGAGTATTGTTCAAAATGACTGACCTAATGCGGCCGTTTAAGCTTGGAGAGGACATTGGTTTGTTCCTGGTTAACTTTGAGCGAACGTGCGAGAAGCAGGGGTTCTCTCGGGAAACGTGGCCACAGCGCTTGCTCACTTTGTTACCCGGCGAGGCGGCCGACGTAGTCGCTCGCTTGGATAGAGAGGAGGCAGAGGATTTCGACAAAGTGAAATCGAGTCTGCTAAAAAAGTACAGGCTGTCCGCGGAGGCGTTCCGTCGGAAGTTTCGAGAAAATGAGAAAGGCAAAAGTGAGTCATATACAGAGTTTGCCTACAGGCTAATGTCAAACATGCAGGAGTGGCTCAAAGAAGAGAAAGCGTTTGGTGACCACGAGAAAGTTCTGCAGTGTTTCGGGCTAGAACAGTTTTATAGTCGGTTACCTGAGAACGTGCGGTACTGGGTCTTGGATAGGCCAGACGTTAGTACGGTGGCTAGAGCCGCTGAGCTAGCCGAAGAGTTCGTGACGCGTCGGGCTCGCGGAGCTAAGGACGGTCAAAAGGGTGAATTTGGCTCCAAGTTTGAGAGGCCGAAGTTCACGCCCATGAGTGCAAAGGGGGACACACGTAGTGCGGACGCGAGTGAAAGCAGTCCGACTGAACGTAAGGAGACGGCGGCAGCCGAAGCCGAACGCAGAAAGCGGTTCGAGGCGAGGCAAGCCCGCGTTTGTTATACGTGTCAGAAGCCGGGTCATTTTTCGGCGCAGTGTCCAGAAACAAAAACAAAAGTCGTGTTTTTGTCGTTATGCAGCACTGACGAGAACATGAAGCTTCTCGAGCCTTACATGCGAGACCTCCTCGTGAACGGGAAGGAGTGCCGAGTGCTTCGCGATTCCGCAGCTACGATGGATGTAGTTCACCCTTCTTACGTAGAACCCGATATGTTCACGGGCGAGTGCGCATGGATCAAGCAAGCCGTGGAAGCTCATAGCGTGTGTCTGCCCGTAGCAAAAGTGCTTATTGAAGGACCTTTCGGAGCACTTGAGACGGAGGCGGCAGTGTCATCTATGCTGCCCCCCCAGTACCCGTACCTATTTTCGAACTGGTCCGATCACCTCCTGCGCGAGAAGGGGCTTTTGTTTGGTGAGGCTAGCGTTCAGGCCTTAACCAGATCGAAGGTTCGGGAGCTCGCTGCAAAGGCGGTAGTTGCGGGGCCGACGTTGTCGAACGATGAGAAAGGGTCAGAGGCGCAGCAAGGTGATATTCAGAGCACGCCCGAACTGAATAAAATTGAGCCTGTAGCGTTAAAGGCACCAGATACTGGAGAGGAAATGCCCGATGCGGGAAAGTTAGAAGAGCTATCTGCAGATTTGCTCGTCGCGCCTACGTCAGACGGACTTAATAGGTTGCTAAAAGTCAGCCGGTCGGCTTTGATAGCCGAGCAAAAGAAGGATGGCAGCCTAGAAAACATACGCTGCATTGTCAAGGAAGGTGTCGCCAAGAAAAATGCTCGCTTTGTGGAAAGAGGTGGGGTCCTGTACCGGAAGTATATAGACCGCAGGGGAGTGGAGTTCAATCAGCTGATCGTGCCTCAGTGCTATCGTCAGGATCTGTTGCGCTTGTCGCATGGGGGTTCGTGGTCCGGACACCTAGGAGTTAAGAAAACTAAGGACCGTCTCTTGCAAGAGTACTATTGGCCAGGGTGTTTTCGGGACGCAGACCACTTTGTGAAGACATGTGACACCTGTCAGCGGGTGGGCAAACCAGGGGACAAATCGAGGGCGCCGTTGAAGTTGGTACCTATCATTACGGAGCCTTTTAGACGGCTCGTTATTGATACAGTGGGACCTCTGCCGGTAACAGCCACGGGGTACAGACACATTTTGACTGTGATCTGCCCAGCGACAAAGTTCCCTGAAGCAGTGCCGCTTAAAGAACTTAGCTCAGTTGAGATAGTCAATGCACTACTGTCCATATTTGCGCGAGTTGGTTTTCCTGCGGAAATCCAATCAGATCAGGGCACAGTGTTTACTAGCGCTTTGACGACGGCCTTTCTCGAAAGGTGCGGGGTAAAGCTGCTACACAGCTCAGTGCACCACCCCCAGTCGAATTCCGTTGAGAAGCTCCACTCCGTCATGAAGCGCGTGTTGAGAGCATTGTGTTTTGAACATCAAACTGACTGGGAGCTGTGTCTGCCCGGGGCGATGTTTGCATTACGGACCGCGCCGCATGCGGCTACGGGGTTTTCGCCAGCTGAGCTGGTGTACGGTCGCTCGCTTCGGTCTCCGCTTCGCATGCTTCGAGAATCGTGGGAAGGCAGGGGCGACGACTCAGTCGTGGTGGAGTACGTGCTTAAGCTCCTCGAACGCTTAAGAAGGGCACAGGAGTTGTCAGGTGAAGCAATGGCAAAAGCCCAGCAGAAGGCCAAAGTTTATTATGATCGGACAGCCAGGGCCCGTCGTTTTGAGGTGGGCGATGAGGTCATGATATTGCGCACATCGCTAAAAAACAAACTCGACGTGCAGTGGGAGGGCCCAGCACAAATTGTTCAAAAACTGTCGGACGTTAACTACGTGGTGAGTCTGCCAGGAAAACGGAAAGCACAGCAAGTTTACCACTGTAATCTGCTCAAACCCTATAAGCAACGGGAAGCAGTAGTGTGTATGATGGTGAACGCTCCCGAAGAGCTTCCGGTCGAGCTTCCGGGACTAGGCTCAGTGACGAACAGGGAAGACACCGATCAAGTCATTAGTGACTTAATCAGTAAAGCACCGCTGTCGCCTGAGCAGAAAACCGAACTGCACCAGCTCTTACAAGAGTTTCAAGGTCAGTTCTCTGAGAGGCCTGGTAGGACTTCTGTCCTTACCCATGATATAGAACTTACCTCCCCAGAGCCAGTACGATCCAAGGCGTACCGGGTGTCACCCCGCCAGCACGATATTATGGAGGCTGAGGTAAAGAAGATGCTACAGCTCGGTGTTATTGAGGCGGGTGAGAGTGATTATACCTCCCCTTTGATTTTAGTTGAGGTACCGGGCAAGGAACCTCGTCCTTGTGTCGACTACCGCAGGCTAAATTCCATAACTAAAGATCAAATTTATCCGATCCCTAACATCGAGGAGCGCCTTGAGAAAGTTAGTAGCGCTCAGTTTATTTCCACCCTAGATCTTGTCAGGGGTTATTGGCAGGTTCCACTTACAGAAGAGGCTAGTAGGTATGCGGCGTTCATTTCACCAATGGGAACATTCCGTCCTAAAGTGTTGAGTTTTGGTTTGAAGAACGCGCCATACTGTTTTTCAAGCCTCATGGATAAAGTGTTGCGGGGACAGCAAGAATTCGCTTTACCGTATTTAGACGACGTAGCGATATTCTCCGCATCCTGGTCTGAGCATATGGCACACTTGCGGGCAGTGCTAACCCGCCTGCGCGAAGCGGGCTTGACAGTCAAGGCTCCCAAGTGCCAGTTGGCACAGGCCGAGGTTGTCTACCTTGGTCACGTGATTGGTCGGGGTCGTCGCCGCCCGTCTGAAATAAAGGTGGCCGCTGTGCGAGACTTTCCGCAACCGCGCACGAAGACCGATATTCGGTCGTTCTTAGGTGTCGCCGGCTACTATCAGAGGTACATCCCCAGGTACTCTGATATCGCGGCTCCCCTGACGGATGCTCTAAGAAAGACAGAGCCGCAAACAGTCGTCTGGGACGAGACCAAGGAAAGAGCTTTTAACGCCCTAAAGAGCGCCCTAACAAGCCAGCCTGTGCTACGATCGCCCGACTACACCAAAGGGTTCGTTGTTCAGTGCGATGCTAGTGAGCGAGGCATGGGCGTTGTACTGTGCCAACGGGAAAATGGAGAAGTAGAACACCCCGTCCTGTATGCTAGTCGTAAGCTGACCAGTCGTGAGCAGGCGTACAGCGCCACCGAGAAAGAGTGTGCGTGTCTCGTGTGGGCCGTTCAGAAATTGTCATGCTACCTAGCCGGCTCGAGGTTTATCATTGAGACGGATCACTGCCCTCTCCAATGGCTGCAGACCATCTCTCACAAAAATGGCCGCCTCCTGCGCTGGAGCCTCGCTTTGCAACAATATTCTTTTGAGGTGCGTTACAAAAAGGGGAGTCTCAACGGTAACGCCGATGGCTTAAGTCGAAGCCCCTAACGTGGGAATCAGCCTCAAAATTGTTTGTTATTGATGTTTTTCTTCCTGAGGCAGGATTTTTAACACATTGCTTTTGTGTAGTGTTTCAAAGTGATGATGTGCTTTCTAGTGCAATTTTCCAATTTGTGGACGCGTTCTGAGTGCTGCTAGACTACTGTAAGGAACTAGGCAGTAGTATTAAAGGGAAAAGAGCCTGGCATGGCTTAGTGAGGGTTGTGCCGTGCTTGCTGACTGAGCGGCTGAGTTTCGGCGTAGTTCTAACGCTTGCTGGGAACGAGAGAAAAATGAGAACTCTCCCGAAGTCACTTTGCAGTGTCCTCTGTGAACCTGAACGTGAGAACGAGGCCTTCTCGGTGCGCTGCGCTCAAGAAACGCCAAGGGACGACCGACTTCGGTTATGAGCATCATCGAGCGACATCCCTCCGGACAGCGGATGCAGTCCCCTGACCATCGGGATCTCCCTCCCCCGGCGGGGCGGTTTGTTACGTTTCGCCTACGACGCGCGGTAAAGCCAGCGCGGATGCAACGTACGCCGGAGCTTCGTTCCAAGCGGCGGACATTTTGGCCCGTTCGGAGCGGCCGCGAGCGCGCCCCGCCGAGCGCGTCCCGGCATGTTCAGTGCCACGTGTCTTTGTGTGTGCGTGTGTGTGTGTGTGCCCACGCTTGTCAAAGCGCGGCAGCCGGGGAGAGGAGCTCCCCCAGTGTGAAGCGAGGAGGTCTGACCGGCGCCGGCCCGTCTGATGCGTCACCTCCTTGTTCCAACGTGTCTCTCAGTCCGTCCGTCGCTGCCGTCACGGGGTGTCATCTCGTGACCTTCCCTCTTGCTCTCAACTCCGAGAGTATAAGAGCAGCTGCCCCCGGACGCCAGGAGAGAGGCTCCGATTTCTTCTGTTGAGTAACGTGCTCTCCCGTCTCTCTACTTCGGTCGACCTGACCGCCCGCTCTTTGCGATGCTAGAATAAACAAGTTGTTCTGTTAGCAGTCGCCTCATGCTTTGCTGGGACCTTCGGATGCTTCCAGTGTGCCCCAGGCCGCCAGGCCAACGCTACCCTTGGGGCTTGCGACCCAGTTGCAATAACGGGCGTCAGCACTGAGGTTCCAACAGCTGGTGGCCGCGCTGAGATTCCAACAGCCGGTGCCATCGGTGCGGATCAAACAGTGCCATATGAACTGTGCATGGCTGCGGAAATTTCAGCCCTACTCTCGATAGGTTAACTATCATGGCTGTGTTTTCCGCTCCACTCTCACGGTTTTCAATAACCAAGTGTGCTGAAGCAAATGGAGCATGAAAGCTTCTTTAAAGCAGCATGAGCAGCGCATCCTGCAATGTAAAGAATGGCATCCATATCGGAGTGGGCACGTGCAATATCGTCGTCACTGACAGCCACGGAAAAGTTGCATCCCACAAGTTCTTCACTGATGCCCTAACACTCTGTTCCATCGCGTATATATACAATTTGCAACAGGCATAAAGAGAGTGAAAGAAGGGTAGGGGAAGGCGAGTCATCGTCGGTCAACTACTGCTGCGCATGCGTCAATGACATGCGTCAAAGAACTTAAGTTCCTTAGAAGTTAGGCAGTTTGGCCTGTGTCCAGCATGTTATGGTTTCTTTTATATTGTTTAATGTCATTGACGCATGCGCAGCAGTAGTTGACCGACGATGACTCGCCTTCCCCTACCCTTCTCTCGCTCTCTTTATGCCTGTTGCAAATTGTATATATTTGCGCAGGCTCCCATAAAGGTGTTGTTGGCAGTCAGCGCTCGTCCTGTGTCCTCCCTTGTCCGTGTTTTTATGCTTTGCATATTGCAATCACTCAGTTCAGCCCTTGGGCGCGGCCGGGCAGCCACCAACCGCGTGACGTGACGTCACGACAGCCGGAGGAAAAGCTGGGCCCCAACTCGCGCGGTCGCGCGCGGCCGCAGCCACCACCTGACTCCCGCTCTTCCCGCTAGGGGCGCTGCGCCGGCGTGTGACGCGAAAATCGAGTGCCGCCAAGCAATACCTCACCCTCAAAAAAAAAAAAAGACCGCGCAATATGCAACGCATTCTTGGCTTAACCAAGCTAAGCCTGGCCATTTTGTGGCGCTGTCTTAAATATGAATGAATCACAAAAGGGACTGTGCACTTTAGCCTTTTCACACGTACGCTGGCTTTGGTGTCTCTGCCAATTTTTAAATTTTCTTTGTTTCTTCGAAGACGGATACTTGTCGATCGCCGGCTTCGCGTTACAAGGCGAACTGCGCTTAGCGTTGTTCCAGTGGCAGCGCACTTACTCCTTCCCTACGGAGTTCTAACCTTCAATTAATTAATAAATTAATATTTAATTAGATTATATACTGAACGAAAGACCCAGATGATCGCTTAAGCCCGGTAAGCATGACACATCGGTAACTATGTTAGGATGAGAGCATAAGATTAAGTCAAGGCGGTTGGAAGCGCTGTGTGAGATCCTAGTTGTTTCCAATACGAGTTGTGTTAGGGAAAACAGAGAGGAGAGATCAAGAAAGTCGTTACTTGGTGAAGAAAATAGATAACAGTGTGGAGGATCAGTAGTCCAGCTTATGTTGGGGAAATTGAAATCCCCCAATAACATAATGCCGCAATGTAAGGGAGTTAAGAACATTGGGAAGCTCGGCGGTGAAAGTGGATGGGTAGGATGGAGCGCAGTAGCAAGCAAGGATCGTAATGTTACGGCAACCGATATCAAAAGCACGACTGCCTGCTCTTCTGTGCTGATTCCGCGTTCTAACAGTAAAGACATATTTAAACATCTATGAATCTTCTTGACGATTATGAGAATTTGTATTTATTAGTCAAGTGAGGGCATTTTTCGATGAGCCATGGTGCCGCTTACATAGACCTCATGTTTTGTTTGTACAAGCTGAGCTAGATTTACTAAATGCTAATGCATGTGAGATCATTTGTCCAGACAAGCGCTTGCCTAATATAAAAATTGAATTTGATTATATATTTCCATGGAATGCCAAACTCCTACCCACTTCGTATTTAAATGGCATGCTACAGTATCATTTACCGGACTTGGGAATAGATCATGTGATCAGGAGTGGTGCATCAATGAGTGAGGAAAAAGCGGGTGTGAGTATTTTCTCCAGGTCCCCATCCTGGCCATGTGTATTACGCCTTCCAGATTTCAAACACATAGTTCTAGCTGAACTATCAGCTCTTCGAAAACTTCCTTTATATTATTCAACAGCGGTTCATAGCGACTCATTCACTGTCAGTAAGCACATAACTCACTTCATCTTTAGACACTACTTTAATCAATGTGTTTAAATCATTAATCCCCTCAAGCGTAAGCCTGGTATGGCTGGCATGGGCTCTAGGCCATCGTGGTATATTCTCAAACGAGATGGCCGACAACACTTCCGTGGATATCTCTTGATGGACCAGATCCGCTATGGCTACTTCGGCTTACGTCACTGCAGCTTGGTATATAAAGTTTTCTCTTTTCAAAGATGCTACAAAACTGAAAATCGATACATCGGAATTTAATCATCTGTCCTTTTAATGGGACAGTAAATCGTGTCCCACACGTAAATTAGAAATCTCCATAACAAAATTACGATTCCTCGTCCCACCATTAGATTTTTACCTAAACAGGCCTGGCCTGGCACCGTCCCTTCTGTGACGTACCTGCAAGGAAACCGAAAACATTGATCACTTTCTAATAGCATGCCGTCAATTTAGAAATCAGAGGAGGAAATTAGAAATTTATTCCAAAACTTGGGCATTTCTGTTACTATATCCTCTCTCTCGGGGCTTCTTCATTGGGCTTTAGCCACAGGAACATATGCGTGGGCATTTCCGACTATCTCTGTGACACAATTTGCACAGGAATTACCCGTGCAAGACACACTCCAGTATTCTTTTCCTTAATGAAAACACAAAAAAGTGTCAGAGCCGCATGATAGATGGTAATACGTGTTGAAACAGGGCGAGTACGTAGCGGTCGCCGCATGCGTTTCCGATAAAGAATATTCATGAAGTGCCTGCCGGGATTTATCGCCCACGGCCAACGCCGCCGACACCGACGCCGACGGCACCGGCTTTTCTGCGACACGAGCTCCTTAACGCTGTCGCGTTAATAAGGTTAAGCTTCAGGGCCCGGGAACCGGCAACTTAAACGATGCAGGGAGTGACGTCACTACATTTTGACATTTAAAAATAAACAAGCCTAGCAACTGATTTCGTTTTTTTTCAAATCGAAGCTTTCTTCGCTTATTCGACTTTTCGTTGCTGCTGCTGGGCTCTTGGACTCAGCTAACGCCGAACACGTCGGGGCCTAGTTGAGACGTACGCGAGTAACGCCGGCCGCATCGGGTCGTGGTTGAGACGTGGCCATGTCTCAAAAACACAAAAAGGCATGCGATGTCGCTGTTTTGCATAATGGAAATTATTTACGAGCTGTCGTTCTAAAAATACCGAGGAATAACTTTGTAAAGAATTCAAGAAAAGGTGTTCAAGAAGGACCTGCGCGGTTGTGGTTCAGAATGATTATTCGCTGTGCGACGCCCTCTGCGTCGACACGGGGATTTCTGCGACACGGGACATTCAACGATGTCTTATGAGCACATGACAGGGACGTGTGACAAAGGTAAGACGACACGAAAGAGAGAGAAAAAAAGCGTTTACGAAATTTCTTTCTCTATGCGTTTACTTTTGCGTCAGCGTCGGGCGCTACACCCTGGTCGGTCAGCTACCAGTCCTCACCCAACACGTCTCTGACGTGCTGGATAAGCACCGGTTGCTGAATGTTGGTTGCATGGAGTGCTGGAGCGAGCCAGTCCGTCCATAACCGCGGCTGGATGTTAGTGGGAATGGTGGAGAGGGCTGACTGCAGCTTGGGTTGAGTGTGAGGGAAACACCATAGGCAATACTCTATAGGGGCGGATATTCCATGCGGTTGGGCAATTTTGGTGGCTCAGGTAGGCCACGTCCCGAGAGTCAACATTTACGCCGCGTCGCATGTGCACAATGCTCTCTGGACGCCGTAGCTAGGCGTGACCCCGAACAGATGCAGTGCAGGAGCTGCCGGCTTGTCTCCGTGCTCAATCGCAACAGTAGCGACGCTAGGGAGAGGAAGTGGGGAGAATGTTAGCGAAGTATTAGATAGATAGATAGATAGATAGATAGATAGATAGATAGATAGATAGATAGATAGATAGATAGATAGATAGATAGATAGATAGATAGATAGATAGATAGATAGAGAGAGAGAGAGAGAGAGAGAGAGAGAGATGAGGCAGTTTTGTGAGCAACAACGCTACAATCCAGAATGGCGTCGAAGCTTGCGCTTAGTGGCGAGGAGACGAAGGCTCGCACAAGGCATCGAGTGCAGCAAGAACAACAAACACAAGCGGAGCGGATCAGGCAAAGCAACATTGCACATCACGTTGCGACTATCGTATGCCGTCAATATATCACCGCCAAATAATGTGAATGAACGCAAACAGCAGGCAAAGCTTCGCTTACATCGATTCCCGCAGAGCTTGGGATCTGCATATTTCTTGTTGCGATGGCGCCGTGGGAAGCCCGGTCGCGCCTAGTTAGGAATGCCGAAGGGCAATGTGAACATGACGAGCGGCGACACGGACAGCAACGTCAATATGCACGACAGCGTCGCGCTCAGGCAAGGCACGACGCAGCGGTTCTTGCCCAAGAGGCTCAGAGCAAATGAGTTACGAATTTATGAGTTACAAAGGCTACGCCACATTGGACTACCGGATCAGGTGATACCACAGCTTCGCTGGCCAACTACGTTCATAGTGGTGATTGGAGCCCAGCTTCTGACTTCCTGTCTCGTGTTTGGTACATGAAAGAAATGGTGCTGTAGTGGATTTCCTTTGCCGCATTATTAGCCCGTAGAGAAGCTCGCCTTCGTTACAACGCGTCCTTTATGCAAGCTTCTACCTGTAGCTGCAGACGCAATTCTCTGGTGGCTTGCGTTATCCGCGAGTTCCTTGTCCCCGCGAACTCTCGCTTGCGTTGTAAATGCTTCTCGGTAAGGGCAAATCGAAACGCACCAAGCGTCTCAACGTGCTCGCTTGCCCGTGATAAATTCGTAAGGGTGTTCGATGCCGCTTGTCAATGCATAATACGTCCGTGGCGTTACGGTTTCAATACCGGACTTCTGCCCTAGACGTCGTGTATTGAAAGATAAGTTGAAAGATTGTTTGAACGATGAGTTTGCAAAGTCGCGAAGCCGTACTCAGAAGGGCAGCTTGGGCGACTTGGCGGTAAATTCATCTGATGAAAAGCAACAGAGCTAAACGGACAAGGACTTAGCCAAAGAAGAACACAGCACTGGCGAAGCCATTTGAAACCAAAAGGACGAAGTTTTTTATGCATTAACCGCCACTCCCAAGCGGGCTAACAAGATATTGAGTAGGATGCTCGTGCGCCCAACGGTAGGTGGCGGTAAGCGCACATACGCTTGTCTAGTCACAATGATTCAAACCCAGATGGCCATACGGGTTTCCAAGCGAAGCTTGTATTAGCTCACACATTTCGGTGGCGATGTAGTCACACGAAAACCCAGTTGCACCCAGAGCAGAGCAGCTTCGGGGAAGTGCAGTTTGATGAGCCGGCGCCCTAGTGTGAGTCATTAGCAAAGATTCCGCAACCAATCAGAGCCCTTTAGCTTCCACCGGGGAGGGAAAGGACAGGTAAGGGTTTCATGTGCGGTGTGTCGGCTTCGTTTCCGTTCATTTCTATCCTTCCACTGGTTACCCTCAAACAGCGTGGTAGCCGGTAACGAGGAGGCGCCAAAGCTGGCCACCATGATGTAGTCTCGGTTTACAGAGCGGTAGCGGCTTCGGACTACACGAGATATCGGCAAATCATATTGACCGCAAAAAAGACGGGGACAGCGGAAGAAAACACATAAACAGCACAGGCGGTAACTTTCAACTGTTTTATTCATAGCAGCCAGTGGGCATATATACCCTATATATGCCCACTGGCTGCTATGAATAAAACAGTTGAAAGTTACCGCCTGTGCTGTTTATGTGTTTTCTTCCGCTGTCGCCGTCTTTTTTGCGGTCAATATGATTTGCAGTAAATACCAACTAGGCAAAACTGAAGTTCTTCTGAAGATATCGGCTACGGTGCATGCTCTCCTCCATTCACCCGGATCCCAGGGTGACTAGTGGCAGGGCCCCCAAGCCGCTTCTAGACGATGGCAATCATTCGTTCGCTATCAGTCGTTCGCAATCATTTTAATTAAATGATTCCGCACTGAGACCACGGGTGATTGGGCGGCAGAAGACGAAAAAAAAAAACAAAAAAAAAACGCGCTTAGTAGGGCAACCGCCGTAGCACGTGGCAGCTGGCGTTCAAAACGCGCGCGCCCGAAACCGAAACCGGAAGGAGTTAATGCCATCTGCTAGATGCGCTACAGTCGATTCGGTCGCTGGACTGTATGTTAGTGTCCGCTCTTGTTGAATGTTCTCACCTATGCTCAGGCAATTATACGGGTGCAGTTGGAGCCAAGTTTTCAATACTGCCGCTACGTTTGGGTCTTCTGTGCAAGCCACAAAAGCAGCGCAAGCTCGTCATTCAACTGAGAAATAACTGCCAGCTGAATGTGCGCTCAAGACGGTGGAATTTAATTACATGACTTTGTATTTAAGACCAACGTCACCTTTTTATAAAAGAACTTGTATAGCGACGCATAAAGTCTAAACGAGACACACTAAATGCTGTATCATACAGAAAAATTCCTGTCGCCAGCAATTATCTGCCTCCCGTTCTGTTGTATAGGCAAGCGTGCACTTTTTAATACGTTAGTATCAGGTGTGTCAAAGTGGCAAAAAATGAAGTGTGGAAAGTTGTTTCAACCTGGTCACGTGGTAGAGGTGAACAGGGGAAGTGGGAGATTAGTAGAGTGTATGTACGTATCGTCTACCTATTTCTTTATACATACTGCTGGACGAAGGCCTCTCCAGCCAAGTCCAATTACCCATTTCTTGCGATAGCTGATTGCGACTTGCTCCTTTAAATTTCCCTATTTCCTCACCCCACCAAATTTGCTCCCGCCATCCGCTTCGGTTCTCTTCCCTTGGTAGCATTACTGTATTTGTAATGGTCCATGAATAATTTACCCTAGGCATTTTTTTTATTGATATGATATAAGGAGATGTTGGCGCACAGTTTAAGGCGCCGGCTACTCCTCATCTCTTGAGTGGTTCCGTCATACATCGTACAGGGTTCAAGGTTACATATCAAATAGTCTTTTCACACAAGCATCAGGACTTATCACGCAACGTTTCCACAGGAAGACTATGACGTAAGGAATACATGGTACATACAATATACAATGTAAATGTCTCCACACTTATGTAGATTAAAGTCTCAAAAGTACAAAAGATATTGTCGCCTAATAACACATTGTCTAGTCAGCGGGTGGTACATACATCGTGTAAATGCATTATCACATACAGTCACAACAGAACAGTCAACATAACATAATTCACAAACGGGTGGATATATACAGTGACAATGAAATGAAGGGAACAATGAAAGCGCTAATAACTTCCAGCAATGCCGCTGTCTTCAAGAAAAGTCTTTAGTGCTTTTAAAGCACTCTTCTGTAAGGCCGTTGTTGGCCAAGGGTCCAAAAGTTTCCTTAAACTGAAAGGTCTGCCGGTCTAATTTAATTAGCGCTGATTTAAGTCGGCTTCTTGGTGTGTCGTGATGTGGGCAATCTAGAAGGAGGTGATACATATCTTCGTCTACAAATCCACAATCACATTCAGGGGTTTCCGCATGGTCTATTCTGTGTAAGAAATGCTTTGTGTAGGCAGTGCCTAACCTTAATCGATGAATAAGGGTTTCCATAATTCTATCTAATGACAATGAAAATTTGAATTCAATAAATGGATAAATATGATGTAATTCCTAGCTCTTAGAATTCTGGTCAAACCAAGTGTTTCTAGACATTTTGAGAGACGTTGTCCTTATAATGCAGCGTCATTCATCCTTTGATATTGGGAGCGGAGCCGTATCATCTTTGAGGTGCGCTTGTCGTGCTGCTTCATCGGCTGCTGTGTTGCCAGGAATGTCGCAATGCCCTGGTATCCACTGGAATGCTATTACATGGCCTGCCCAGCTGGATGTTTGTCTCTCAACGTCAACTAAATTATCGGCCATTCCCATTTGCTCTCTGATCCACACCGCTCTCTAGCTGTCTCTTACCGTACGCCTAACATTTCTCATTCGATCGCTTTTTGTGTGGTCCTGAGCTTGTTCCAGTACTGAAGAGATTGTGTCTTGTTGCCTGACTCGTTTGTTAATAGGCAATTTTCTACCTTCCTTGTGAAAAAGCAAAGTAGCTATGAAATATTTGGAGATATTTGCCAAGATATTCAACTAAGCATCCTGTTCTCCTTAATTACGCAATTGCTCGATGAGTGATCTTATCTCTACCGAATCAAATGCAGTTTCGTAATCTATAAAAGCTATGTGGAGAGGTTGATTGTAGTCCGCAGGTTTCTCAATTACCTGATTGATGACACTGACGCGGTCTATTGCTGAATTCCTTTTCCTGAAGCCAGCCTGTTCAGTGTTGCCCTGGCTCTATTGAAAATTTTCTAGGTGAATATTTGGTACTAAAACAGTTATGAGATCTGAAAAACCAATATTCTGGTGAAGAGAACGTTGTCGAAGGGACCTTCGAAATACAGATAACTGAGTAACGCGTGTAGCTATGTACCTTTAATTTCACCAAGTGTTTTCGGGAATGCGCATAAGGCGAAAGGCGCGCTCCTCCCACGTGAAACCCCAATTTATTTAGGATGGAGTAAATTATTGGTAGGAAATAATATCTGGGAGAAATTGAAATTGGCCGTAAAACTTTGCCAGAAGTGCAATTCATTAAATTAGGGGTGGCATGATTAGAATGAATGTGTTGGCCGGTTAGGCTTTGCTAAGACTTGTGCTACTTTTCACCGACAGTGAAGGAAGCAAACAAGTTTTATGCAATGCTTCATTATAGCATTATGGTTGCTTTATATATAAAATTATGGTATAGTGTTCCAATGGATCCCGGGACACTGTGGGCTCAACGGTAATGAGATGGCCGTTGCTGCAGCAAGGCGCGCCCTCAGCAATGGCCTGCGAACTGTAGTGCCATTCTCCAGACAGGACATCACATGCCTCCTGTCGGAATTAATGAGGTGTGCGACGAGAAGATACTGGGCCCAGCCAGGCGCTCGTCACGTCCGCCTTAAAAGGCTGGATCCCGATAGGAAATTTCCTATTCTGCGTGGAATTCCACGCCCTCATACATGCCTGATACACAGACTGCGATTAGGCGTCGCCTTCACGCGCAGATATTTGCAAATTATTGGACGGACAGACTCCCCGGACTGTTCAGTGTGTGGTGCTGTAGAGACTATAGAACATGTGCTCGTGGTGTGCCCTGAGTATGCGCGCGAAAGACTGACAATGGCAGAAACATTGAGACATTTACGCAATGGACCACTGTCGGAGGACCTCTTGCTAGGCGCATGGCCACAGAGTTGGCAGACGACAGAGACAATGCGTGCACTTTCACGTTTCTTAGGTGACACGGGCCTGGACTCACGCCTGTGATACCAGTTGTGTAATGTGTCCTTCACCTCGTTCCTCCCATTATCATCCCCATTGTGACCCTTTGTCTTCCCCTCTTCCCCTTCCCTTACGTAGAGTAGCAGGCCAGATGCTCCATTATCCGGCCGACCTCTCTACATTTTCCAATCATTAAAATACTTCTTCTTATGGTTGCTTTTGAAAAAAATGTCTGATGTAAGTTGATTTTGTTGTTTATTAATACGCACGTTGTTAGTCGGATTGGGGTCGGCGAAGCATTGCCGGAAGCGAGTGTAATATTCCTTCTCAGTGGATCTACAGAATCGTTTATGGTTAACAACTTAGCGGAGTATGAAACACTTCTTGTTACACCATCGTGCGAAAGTGGAACTACAGAAATGATTGCTTGGCGTGCTGCTTTCCGAAGCAAATTTGTAATGGCAAGCCAGATATATTTCGCTGACGTGATCTGGGTGTCGCCGTAAGCCGACTGGTTTTATTACGGAATTTATAATAAAAATTCTAGAGCTCCCTTTATATGAAGGTGAGTGTGGAACCAATTTAAGCAATTTTACTTGAAGATTGGTTATTGAATCTTTTTTTTCCTTCTGTATGAGTGTTCTAACTTGAGTTAGGCATTTTAGTTGAAGTTTGTTTTGACATAAGAGAGAGAATTGGATGTTTTGAAGGTCAGAGGTTCGACAGCGCTAATGAACAAGTCGTAGCCGTGTGAGGGTAGAGCAAGAGATCCGGTAGTGCCAACCATTATAGCTTTGAATAACGTGCGATTAAAATTTAGGTTTAGATCGAGAGTTACTAAATACTGCGAGGCGATTAGGGGCCGTATACAGCGGTGACTATGCACCGCCACGTACCCTTTGTATTACGATTAGCATTCTTAGCCTACTTGAAACATTGTGAAATCTATATGTCCATCCATCCATCCATCCATCCATCCATCCATCCATCCATCCGTCCGTCCGTCCGTCCGTCCGTCCGTCCGTCCGTCCGTCCGTCCGTCCGTCCGTCCGTCCGTCCGTCCGTCCATCCATCCATCCATCCATCCATCCATCCATCCATCCGTCCGTCCGTCCGTCCGTCCGTCCGTCCGTCCGTCCGTCCGTCCGTCCGTCCGTCCGTCCGTCCGTCCGTCCGTCCATCCATCCATCCATCCATCCATCCGTCCGTCCGTCCGTCCGTCCGTCCATCCATCCGTCCGTCCGTCCGTCCATCCATCCATCCATACATCCATCCATCCATCCATCCATCCATCCACCCATCCATCCATCCATCCATCCACAAGTCGAATTTCCAAATAAACACCTTAGAGGGAAGTGTGGCGCTAGTGTATACGCCGGCTCTCCTGAGGGTTGGCGAAACCTACATGGGATTGATGGGAACTACAGGCTTGAGATTGACTTGATCGTTAGCTTAGTGGCGTTTGCCTACGGCTCAGTAAACGATGCTACACCAAAATATTTTCGTGTAAAATCAAATTTTATTTCTGCAGTATGTTAATAATGCACAATACGTTGAATAAAGTTTCTATGACTTTCAGATGGAAGCACGCTTTACCACCAGGGCACACCAGGCTATGCATTGTTCTGCAATTATGTTCCCGATTGGCGCAAGTGAATAATGATTTATTTTTACAACAGAAATAACAACCGTGCATGCGCTTATATAGAAACACTCATCAAATATTTATGGAGATAGAAATTTTGTATTGTGAGAAAAGTGTTGCGCCTTTGAGAGAAACGTTACAAGTGTCGTCTGCTACGACGGCTGCTCGCTGCGAACGCGAGACTTATCTCGCAGACGACAGACACTCGCGAACTCTCTCGCTCTTTCGACAGGCTGCGTCGGCTGTCTCGATTGCTGAACGTCTGCAAGTAGTTTGAGCACGTCTGCTGCAGAGCTAGCTGGTGCGCTTGTGGCCGCCTACGAGTACGCCTCATTATATTTTAAGGCGACGTATCGCGTCTTCGAAGCCCGCGCCAGCAGCTGTAATGTCGTGGCGTTGCGCTTACCCCTTCTGTTGTAGCAGACTACAGCCGCGAAGCACCAGCCTTTCCTACAACAAGTAAGTTTGTGTTCTCAAATGTCACGAAATATACATCTTAGTGAGCACCTAAACAAGCAATGTGCGATGAAACCTTAATTCGAATTTGATTGTCAAGCCACTAGAAGTGCAACCAGGCACGTACCCAGGATTTTTTTTCGGGGGGGGGGCCCACTACCTCCATCATCATCATCATCACCATCATCATCATTGTCAGCATCATCATCATCATCATCATCATCCTGTTTTATGTCCTCTGCAGGACGAAGGCCTCTCCCTGCGATCTCCATTTACCCCTGTCCTGCGCCAACCGATTCCAACTAGCGCCCGCGAATTTCCTAATTTCATCGCTCCACCTAGTTTTTTGTCGTCCTCGATTGCGTTTTCCTTCTCTTGGTACCCATTCTGTAACCCTAATGGTCCAACGGTTATCTAACCGGCGCATTACATGACCTGCCCAGCTACATTTTTTTCCTCTTGATGTCAGTTAGAATATCGTCTATACCCGTTCGCTCTCTGATCCAAACGGCTCTCTTTCTCTCTCTTAACGTTATGCCTAGCAATCTTCGTTCGATCGCTCTTTGCGCGGTCCTTAACTCATTCTCAAGTCTCTGCCCCATATGTCAGCACTGGCAAAATGTGCTGATTGCACACCTTACTTTTCAATAATAATGGTAAGCTTCCAGTCAGGAGCTGGCAATGTCTGCCGTATGCGATCCAACCTATTTTTATTCTTCTGTGAATTTCCTTCTCATGATCAGGGTTCCCTGTGATTAATTGACCTAGGTAAACGTGCTCCTTCACAGTCTCTAGGGGCCGACTGGCGATCCTGATCTCTTGTTCCTTTGCCCGGCAATTTATCATTATCGTCATCTTCTGCATATTATATTCAACCCCACTCTTACACTCTCTCATTTAAGGTCTCCAATCATTTGTCGTAACTCGTCTGCATTGTTGTTGAATAGAACAATGTCATCGGCAAACCGAAGGTTGCTGAGATATTTGCCGTCGATCTTTACTCCTAAGCCTTCCCAGTTTAATAGATTGAATTCTTCTAAGCACGTTGTGAATAGCTTTGGAGAAATTGTGTCTCCCTGTTTGACCCATTTCTCTATAGGTATCTCCCTGCTTTTCTTGTGTAGAATTAAGGCAGCTGTAGAACCTCTGTATATATTCTTACGCGAAGGACGAGTCAGTAAGGCGAGAAACTATTTACAGATTATATTTACAACAATGGTTACAGCGCTGACCGTTTAGATTCACAGCGCGAGCCCAGTTCGTTCTTCCTCCTCTTTTCTGGAGTGATGGCGCCCACGCACCTCGTTCAAACAAACAAAGCAATATTTTTCAAGCTATTTACGTAAGCGTTCTGTTGTCCTTGATTACGTAGTGCCTCTAGACTGCTGGTATCTCTACTGAATCAAATGCATTTTCGTAATCTATATAAGCCACATAGAGAGGCTTATTGCACTCTGCAGATTTCGCGATAACCTGATTGATGACATGGATGTGATCCATTGTATGGTATCTCTTCCTGAAGCCAGCCTGTTCGCTTGATTGACAAAATCCAGCGTTGCCCTTATTCTATAGGCGATTATTTTGGCAAATATCTTATATAATACTGGGAGCAAACTAATGGTCCTATAATTTTTCAATTCTTTAACGTCTCCTTTTTTGTGGATTAGTATAATGTCTGCATTCTTCCAGTTTTCTGGGACCCTTGCAATCGATATACACTTTGTATAAAGAGCCGCCAGTTTTCCAAGCATTATGTCTCCTCCATCTTCGATTAAATGGATTGTTATTCCACCTTCTCCTCCCGCTCTTCATCGTTTCATGTCTTGCAGGGCCCTTCTGACCTCATCGCTAGTTATAGGAGAGTTTCTGTATCCTGTTCATTACTGTTTCTAAGTGAGGTATCGTGACTCCTCTGGGTACTGTATACAGGCCAGCTTAGAATTTTTCCGCTGCTTTTACTGTATCTTCGAGATTGCTTATGATATTATCCTTCTTATCTTTTAGTGCATACATCATGGTTTCTCCTATGCCAGGTTTCTATTTTACTGATTTCAGGCTGCGTTCATTTTTTTTACGGCTTCTTCAGTCTTTCTCATCTTATAGTTTCGAATATCAGTTATTTTCGCCTTGTTTTTCAGTTTTGACAGTTCCGCGAATTGCGTAACGGTGTGCGGCCGCCAGTCCCATACAACCGCGTAGAGCGCAGGACTCTGCGATTATAGACGTACTGCGCTCACCGAGAAAGGTTAGAAAAACATCCACATAAGCACATCAGAGAAGTGGCTACGTGAGGCGGTTCGACCGATAACTGTAGAAGCGTCATTCAAAGCAAGCAATTATTCTCCACTTCCGGCGGCGTTTCCTCTACTTCCTTTTCAAATAAAAAGATGTTGATCCACAAATATTGTCATAAACAACGGTCAACATTTCTGGTTGTAGCGTTGGCTCTCTCCCTTAGTAGATCGCTTAATTTCTCAACTCCTTGCGATTTTTGTTTCCAGTTGCCAATATTGCAAGAAAAGTGCTATACAATTAGGGAAAAACAGACGAGGTAACGGGCAACAGTCATCTTGCTTATGGGTTTAAGGGTTATTGCAGGGTTCCATGATGGACGCTCTTTCACATTATTTTATTTCCCACCTTATCTAACCCATATCACGTGTATATGGTTCCGGGCATCTGCCAGCGTAGTGGCGAGCCGTAACTCAAGGAAATAATGAAGCAAAGGGAAAAGTTAAACGCAATTGACGTTTTCTCCGGCCGCAACTCGTTCCATGAGAGTATACAGACCAGCTAAGTAACAGCGGCATCCCTCTCCTGGTCCCAGGATCAGCCTAAACAAAGAAGGTTGAACTAACAAAAGCAACAGTTATGCGCGTGACGGTTGAATAGATGGTGACAACTGAACGTATCTCGAGTTAATCGCGCGGGTGCGGAATCTGTGAGAAAACTGTCCTTCACATTACAAGAGATGCCGATAACTACCGCCATCTAAAAGGAGTGAAAAAGGCAGCATAAGGCTGACCGATGAATAGCTGCCAAGTCTCAACATTAATCTGGCGGCGCTTTAGGAATGTGTGAGGAGTGGTGGCGTGGGTGGGGAGGGGGGGGGGGGGGTATGCCACTTGATTTCGGGGGGGGCCCGGGCCCCCCCGGGCCCCCCCCCCCTGGGTACGTGCCTGAGTGCAACTATATGTGTAGTAAGCAAAATGCGCTACGCAAGCAATCAGCCGTCTTCCGATTGCACTCTCAAGCACAAGTAAGAAAACATTACTGGTACGTTACTAAAAACCCGACACATGTGGGCAGCTAAACTTTGCAACTCTAATGCTTGTACAGCAAATATAAGCATGTACAAGAAGCTAACCAGCTGCAGCAAAGCAGTAAGATGCACCTACATACTGACCGCGCAAAAAGTGACTGAACGGAAGATGTTACGTGCAACGGAAAGAGGACGAGAGCAGTGGGGATCAGAGAGCAAACGGAGAACGCCGATGTTGTATTTGACATTAAGGGAAACTAATGGAGCTGGGCAGGCCATGTAAAGCGTAGGTGAACCGGCAAACGCCGGCCCGGTCAGTCCTACCACAAGAAAGCATGAGTAGATGCAGAATCGCAACGCATTTTAATGAAAGCCCCCACTTAAGCTTATTAATGGGTACGCCGGATTTTCTCCGTGCTTTAAAGGCTATAAGCATAGAACCTGTGCGTAGTATCGTGCTTGTTTCACTAGCACCTTCTTTTTGATATCCTGAAGCTTGATAAAGCAGGCAACGCTACAGCGCCAACCTAACCCACTTAACAAGGTCACCTTAACAAAGGTCAAAACAGACAAAACAAGTTCACTCAACGTTTACGTTGCCGTCCCTTTCTCGTCAGGGCTTCGTCGCCATGCCGCGACGCAAACGTCGGTACAGCAGCTGGCTCAGCACGCTATCACCACTTCGAGCAACAGAACAAAGGCAGAGACCTTTGCGCCACAGTAGCCCACTGCGGGTTATAGCAACTGTGCTTGGAGTGAAATCAAAACTGGAAAACGAAATAGCTGTAGACTAGCTCGTTAATCAAGAGCTGACCAATCCGTAGCCTGTAATTCCCGTCATTACCATGATATTTGGACGATCGCGGCGCCAGATTTTCCTCTAGTTATAGTAGTATGAAACTATATAATACATCCATCCATACATCCATCCATCCACACATCCTCTTAAGCTGACCCAATGACTCAATTTGTCTAATAGCTTGGGCCACTGGGTACGTTTTCGCTTTCCTTCCATGGTCGCCAGCTTCGTCATGCGGCTCTCGTTATGCCGTCGTCTGCACGCAATTGTCGACAGTCATCGTCATCATACTGCGATTATGCCGTCGCCTTAGCGCTGTCCTCGTCATTCCATCACGACAGTTTCAGAGGCATCACCCTATTGCCGTAATGTCGCCTTCGCACTTCCAGCGACGCCATTACTTCTTCGTGATCTTGTCGTCCTCACTGCGTCGTCATCATGACGGACGATAAAAAAGCTGCCGATGCAAGAGGCGCCAGCTTTCGCGCAACAGCCCAGTTGTGGAGAGCATGTTGTTCGCTAAACGCTCACTGTATCTCTTCGAGACGCCCCCGTGTTTACGTGCTATACTCCATCTCGCAAGCAGTTTGCAGCACTGCGGAAACAGTACGACTCCTTAGCCAAGAGGAAGGCCATGTGGCCCTTCGAGATGTGTTCATCCGCGCCACGTCGTCTGCTCACCGCCACAGTAAGTTGCAATATGCGACGTGCACGCACAGCGGTCCTAACACGCCACGTATCGCTCTAACGTATCACGTACCAAGTGAAAATGAAGCTCTCTAATCCTGGCTATAATCAGTCAGTCAGTCAGTTTGGGTCGGTACTACATTCCAATACGCGATGATATAACCGGGATATAACCCCGTACCTTCGGCGGTGCAGCAAATTTCTTGTGATGCGGTGTATAAACTATCGGGCGTCTGAAGGATCAGACGCCGTGGCTGAGCCATCGGTTCGGTCAAGACGCAGGTTTCCAGTCGCTGCTGAGGCCGTCGCATGTGCCGAGCTGCAAGTGGCGTTATTTTCTAACGCCCGCGTTGCAATCGCAATATATTTAGTACGTTGAAATATAAGGTGGCAGCGTGCGTCATTAGACGAAGAAATCAAAGCGGCAGCTCGGCGAGGCTATTCGCAGTGCCGCATTTTCACTATCGCGATGCGCCCACTGCCGATTTTTCGCAGCACAAAAGCGGGATTACAATGTGCTCTACATGTAAGGCAGTATGTTCGAACTCGTTTGAAACGGGGGGGCAGGAAACACAAAATGCACCACTTCGTGTGCCGTGGTTGTTCTTTTTTTTTTTTAAGGAGAGGGCAATTCGCTGTGAACCACGCTGTCAGGGTTGGCCAATTTCATTTGTACCCTGCTGCTGAGATCGAAGGAGAAGGTTGTACTCCAAGCTGTAGAGTTCACGTTGTACTAAACACGATTTGTAAAAAGAAAAGAATTACACAAGAAAAGAAAGAAAGAAAGAAAAAGCTCTGTTGTGTTCATGTGCAGAGCTCCAATTTGTTGTTATTTGCTCCAAGAATTAAGACGGCCTTTTAACATTGTGCAATTTTCGTCCTGCGGGAATCACATTTTCTCCTTGCATGCGCAGGAAATCGCAGTGGCGCTCGTTGCAAGCCATTGCATGGTGACCACTAAGTTGACCGCACCGACTGTAGCTGTCGGTGCGCTATTTGGACAACAACATTCAATATAATTCTGTTTAATTCCCCATCTTACAGCGCCGATGGAGGGTTTGCAGAAAAAAGCTGCGCCAGGGCAGTTTGACGAGTCTACACACATAATGTTCAGCAGAAGGCAGTACTGGAGCTTGTACAACATACATTGCATAAAATACACACACAATACACATAGTACGATACTAATTGTACAATACACCAAGGAATCGCTAAAGTATAGCAGAAACAGCAATATATACACATAAGTAAGCTCCTAAGTAAACTTATGTGTACTTCTCCTCTCCTTTCTCGCAAAAGAAAGAGGAGAGGAGAACATCCGTCTCAAATAGCGATAGATCTTGTTATTGCGCTTACTTTAAAATTTTTTTCCTATCGTTCAGCCAACGTAAGCCAGGAATCGCACAATCCGGTGTAGACGCCGACGGCTGAGTCCCGTTAAGCGTAAATGTAGTGCGCACAGACTGACAGGTGATCCCCCCTGCGAGCGCGAAATGGACGCGCCTCGACGGGGCCGACTTGGCTCGCTACCGGAGCTGTTACAGCGGCCGGACTCCCACTGACGTTTCGCGGATGCTCCCGTCGCCTTGCGACGCTTCGTCGCAGACAGAATGTGCACGTCATCCCAACGTCCGCGGTACGACTAGCAACGCGCCGTGAAGTCTTCGGCGCGTTTTTCGGGCCGTAGGAATACGTATGATCGGTCTCTGATTTGCAGTTTACCGAATGTGCGCAATTGCGTGGCCGGGCGAATGCGGAAAGTGCAGAGACTGCACTGTGAGCCCCCACGTGCATGCGAGTGACTCCCTGAGCGCACACTACTCTTAAAACGGTTGCACCCTTTGGGATGTGTATTTGTCCCACAACGATAATCGTCATCTGGCTTGCTTGCGTTTCCATTCCTGAAAACTCGGCGCTGGCTACTTTCCTGTCGAGAATGATGCGTCACGCTGATGACGCGCATGCCGTTCGTGACTGGGAAGTAGCGGGCTCGCAGCTTTAAAGGAAGGAAAAGCGGGCAGCACGGATGACGATTATCGTTGTGGGACAAGATAAACCCCAAAGGGTGTAAATTTTTCTATGAGTGTATATGGTCGCTGCCGTCAGTTGTCAGGGCGTGTGGCTTCCTCGCAACGAGGTAATTGTGCTCTGCACTGACTGGAATAGTGCGGAAAACAGAAGGGCAGCGTTTACTTGCTGTGTTTGTGTAAACAAGTCAACAACCTGCCACGCACTCTCGCGGCGACCTCTCGACACTGCGAGTCCGGGCGCGTGCACTCTTAGAAAAATTTACGCCCTTTGGGGCGTATCTTGTCCCACAACGATAATCGTCATCCGTGCTGCCCGCGTTTCCTTTCTTTAACGCTGCGAGCCCGGTACTTCCCAGTCACGAACGGCATGCGCGTTATCAGCGTGACGCATCATTCTAGACAGGAAAGTAGCGAGCGCAGAGTTTTCAAGAAAGGAAACGCAAGCAAGGCAGATGGCGATTATTGTTGTAGGACAAATATGCACCCTAAAGAGTGCAAACAGTTTTTAGAGTGTGTTCACGTTTTGGGACGGCAACACCAGTCGGGCGGATCTGAAAGGTGCGTGTACCGACATGATTTCTCTGGTGCGCATCACATGGCGGCCTTTCTTCAATGGTTTTCAAAAGTGAGTATAAAGCGACGGCGTAACATAATCACCCAGGATATTAACACAGATGCCGATTGAACTATTAGAAAATGGCGTAAACACTTCCTTATGTGTGGCGAGTCTTCCAGGTTATGTCTGCAAATTTGTGAAAAGCCGGTTGTGTCATGACAGACAAAAAAGAAAAAAAAAGAAAAGGCGGCGCTGCATTTACTATCTACACCCGGAATAATACGTAGTAGTCCAGTATGCACCGTATACAAAGTGGCAACCAAGCAAATAGGGTTGCGTTTTAATATGTGTGTTTGCGCAACGAAAAGCAATTTTGTTTACAGAAAAGAACAGTAGTGGATTACTCTGTCCTTGTGAATGAATGCCCTCTTTCCTGTAGGCTAAAATGATACACCAACCGAAATAGTTTTCGTAACACACTGTTCTTTAGTATAAACTGACTTGAAAAGCGAATACGTCTTTGAGGTGTTTTTAGGTCACGGGAGGATGTCGGTCAATATTGACCCAGTAGAGAGAGAAACTGCAAGAAGTCAAAGAACCTTGGTGGTTGAAGAGAAGATGTAAGGCGCGCTGCGTGCTTGCTCTGCCGGCGCGCATCAAGAGGTGGGAGGTGGCAGGTGAGGCTTCAAGGGGCCTCGTGACCCTTACGGGTGGTTTACCTCAGCAAGCTCAAAGCCGCTTGTGTGTCCAACCGACTGAATATATCGAACCTTACACAAAGCCAATTCTCTGCAACTTGTGTTCCCCTTGACCTGCGAAGAAGCAGCTTTTTTCTCTAGCCACTTTTTTTTCGTTCTGTCGTATGTACGAACGACGAAAATAAAAGGATTGATTGATTGATTGATTAATTGATATTCAGTGAACTTCCTTAAGCGTATTGATCGAGTATGGGGTCAAGTTGACGAAGGGAGAGAGAGACAGGAACGTCAGCACGGAGAATTGACGCGCGGGACAAAAGTCGGGAGACAGTCGAGCAGGCGCTTGGTGTTTTTCGAGCGAGCTCGAGGTGTCTCCGGGACATTCAGTGCAATTCCCTTTATATTATTTATTTATTCATACTGTCGATCCCATCAGGGATCATAACAGGAAGGGCATACATAGTTATCCTGCAGTGTAACAATAATAATTAGCGCAATAGTAAGATAAGACATATTAGACATGCAGTTAGCAGAGGCAGACAGTGTAGTAGGCAGAAAAGTAACGTTATACGCTGTAATAATGTTACGAAAAAAAAACAGGTAGGCATGGTAGGCATAAAAATGGTAGGCATAAATTATACATTAATACATAGCATTAAATTTAAGAGTAACAAGGGGTAATGAGGTAGTCTGTCAAATATAAATGGTGGTAAGCAAAAATTACAACAGGTAAAGAAGTAAATAATTTGCATAAATAAACAATAGTACTCAGTAATGGCAAGTAATACAAGTTATAAAAGTGAGGTATACACAAGAGGTAGTAATGCATAAGATACGTTTAAGCTGTCGTTAAAGAAATTGTGATTATGTACACAATCTAATGAAATAAAATGGCACAAAAATAGATGGTGACACAGGTACATCATAATTGTGAAGCACGCAATTCATTTTCGGCTAGTGTCAAGAAAGTAGTTAACGATGGGCTGTCTGTAATACTAGGGTCCAGCTTATTCCATTCACGTGTCATTAAAGGGAAAACGAATGCTTATGGCTATCCGTATGAAATGGGTGTTCGTTTAATGATGGTGAATGTTTATGTCGGGTGAGTCGTGTTTGTGCTAAAGATAAGTATTTGGAACTGTTTATCTTCAATTCATTATGAATAAGTTGATACATAATATCTTGAATATTGTAAGTACACTATTAAACCAAGAAGAACATCACGACGAATAAAGTCCACCGCCCGATGAGGAGCAGCAACTGGCGGAGGCAACCTGTAACTATGGAAGGTAAACACAGTTTTTTCTTGGGCGCCACCATATTGCTGCGCAGTGGCGCCATCTATGGGCAGTCGGCACGCTGGCTTGGGCGAGCGCTCCGTTTTGCATGGCAGGTACACGTTCGGCGATAGTTTCTGGCGTTTCTTTCGCGCTCGCGCGGTCTATTTAGCCTGACGTGCGTTTTCTACGCGCTAAGTGGTTCTGCGAGACGTACTGAAGTGGTTTAAGTCGGTATGGCCGGACGTTTTGCTGTCATTGAGGCGGACGGAGCTCGCAGCGCGATTTGCGCGCGCATATATTTGAGCCTACAATCAGCCTCGGAGATCAATTATGTATTTCTGAATTTTCCATTCCCTAATGTGACCTTATTGCAGTATTATCCTCTAGTTCTAAGCGGTGGTTTAGGAAAAATGAAACATACGCGACAATCGTAACAGCGTGGGTACTGTTCTGCTACAAGCGTTCAAACTGTTAGCTGCAGATTGCATTGCGTTACTACTTGGTTCGGTGTATGAGGTTTCCACTCATGAATAATGCAGTTGCGGCTAGTAATAGCAGCATACCTTACAGTCTGAATTAAGCTTGTCCAGCAAAGCGACCGTTTACAAACTGCGCGAGCGTCGTAAGCAGTAGTATGCTGGATTACAGATATCTTTGCTCTAGATAGCGCATGCATGGCCCAAGCATACGGAATCAGCAGTTATATATCTGTAAACGTTGTGCAGCGTGACTAGGCGAGGTCGTATTGCGGCGTTAGCCCGTTTTTTCTTGTTTTTTTAGTTTAGAGAAAGAGGATGATTATAGCCGATTTTTTTTTTTTCGGTTGTGTTCGTTCCGTTCTCTACGACGCAGTCGCACGTATTACGGAAATTTTGTCCTCCAAAATAGCCATCGCATTCTTTTTATGCGATCCCTCTCATATATTATGGCTGTATACAGGCCGAAAATGCAATGCCGAAGCACACAGCTTATAAATGTATCGTGCTGGTGGTGCACCAACCGCAGTGATCGCTCTGTTGAGCAGCACCAGTGGCCTCATGGAGGAAGGCTAGCGTAGACATATAGTAATTTCAAGCCTCCTAGACTTGAAGTGCGTGAGAACGATGCCGGTGTATCACAAATATTTGACTGCGCCTGCCGTTTAGAGATGTTTCTTGGTTGCCTTAAGTTGGCAGTGCACGATCATGTGCTCTTATGCTTTATGTTCTATTCCCTACGCCAAGCGATCAGACAGTGAAGTGATTTACCATTTAATGCTGGTAATACAAAGACGCCGGTTTTCTTTGTTGAATTAAGACCGATATAAGCAAAATAGTTCACCACGCATACGCACACCGCGAAGGATAATGCGCGTACACCGCGGCTCATTATATGCGCGTCACATTTTTGCAACCCCCAGACATATTTCTGCCCACTGTAGTTACCGATGCACCGAAAGGCTTCCCTGACAGCCTTATACGAACGGACATGGCGTGAATGTCACAAAGTACTTTCTAAAACATTCCGAAATCGTTCCGCAGCACGCGACAGCAATACTTTCAAGCAGCGCCGCGCCGGATCACCCTAGCCGGAGAGGAGGAAAGGCTCGCCGCGCGCCCTCTCCCCCTCGCCCGATGAAAAGGTCTATAGACTAACTCCTGGTGGGAAATATTTCTACACTGCATAATCTCTGGTATCGCTCCACAAAAAACGCCGAGATACCGAAATGCGTGACAAAACGTGCCTTCACATGGTGAACACAACTTCGCCTACACGGTCACCCTCAAAATATAGGCAGGGATTTTTTTTTGTGTGTGTGACGCATAGTTCGGTGCCTTACGATAATATAGCAGAATAATAAATTATTTTCTAAGAGAATTTCAAGGAGTGACATTGCAAGTTATACTGAAAGGCCTAACAGTTGCAAATCGAAACTCCCGATAGCCGAGTGTCAAGCTTGTGTCATTTGGCAGGGAATTTGCCCAGGAGCATTCCAAATGCGTGTGAGAGATCAATAAAAACTCGAGCACAAAGGGAAAAAAAATGTGAACGACTGGACGATATTTCTGTGAGAATTATGCTATTCCTAAACAGTGATATCCTTGATTCAAGAGTTTGAACACAAAGCTCTCTGGTTCTTGTTGAATGCGCCCTTTCGGAGTTTGATCACCTAGAAATGTTCGCAGATTTTATCAGTATAGTTTGCGAAAAGATTGACAGCCTTCCGTTAATGTCGCTGCTTAAACGAAGCAAGTACTTCGGTGGTGGTGGTGGTGGTGGTGTTGCAGCAGGCGGGGATAGCCCTTCATACATAGCCGGCAATTGTTCCGCCTGAGCCTTGTATGAGTGTCATTGTGTGCGTCAGCGGGTGTCGAAGAGCCCCGTGTCTCTCATGAAGGCAATCAGCAGTCGTTGCACCTTTTTCCTGATTGCCGCAAGAAGTGCAATGTTCGGTTACTAATTCAGTTATACCTTTTTCCTGATTGCCGCAAAAAGTGCAATGTTCGGTTACTAATTCAGTTGGTTCTTTAATACTGAAGAGCTCAGGGTTGTATTGCTCAGTATTTTTTAGGCCTCCCGAGAATCGTTTTTATGCAAGGCAGTATTATGTGCTGAAATGCGAGCTACGCTTTCCAGTGATATGTTACCATTTTCATCGCGTAGCTCACCAAAGAATGACTTGCCAACTACGAACGTAAGCTTCTCGGACATGTCCGAGAATGCATTTTGGTTGTACTTTCTCTTCTCTTTAACGCGGCTGTCCTCAACGAGGCGTCTGCAGAGTTTTCGTCTTCGTTTGAAAGTCGCGCCTGCATCGGCGCCGCTCTAGTAGCGTAGCCAAACGCAGCTATAACGCCTGATCCGATCGGGCAGGGGTGGTCGTCATTTTCTACCTTCATCACAGCTTTTGCAATTAGACGAAGTGCTTTTCAGGCAGAACGCTGAGTCTTGCAGCTCTACTTATTTTGTGGATTTCTTAGACTTTGCGAGTGAACTGCTGTTTCCTCGTTAACTGCGATGGAGATGGAGTCTCACGCGCGTCCGCCGGACTCGGCAGTGCCCGCGGCGGCTGCCTCTAGGAAGCTCAACGGTGCCGAGAGCGACACTGACAGCGACGACACCAGGCATTACTATGTCAGCGGTGAAGATTCTTGTGACGACAGCTTCGAGCTGGTGCGGAGTTGTAAAGCGAAGCGAACGTTTCTCAGCGCGTCCTCGAATTAGACTGAGTACACCATAAGATCTTCGAGGAATATCGAGGAGCTCACCATCCTGTTCGCGCCAGTTCTCGCTACTGACAACCTAAGGCGCCTCAGCAGGCAAGCCGTTTTCACATCTAGAGGCACTGGTTCCGAATGAAATCAAATAAATCAAAGTGAACACCCGTAAAAACGTTCTAGGGATTGACGCAGAACACGCGGCTGCGTTGGATCCTTTGCGCAGTGTCACGGAACTTGACGGGATGAAAGTTCGCCCTCATATACCGCTGGGCAAACAAGTCAGTATTGGCGTAATTTACGATGTTCACGAGACCATTGTCGACTCCGATCTGTCAATCTTAAGTCAGCTACAGAGAACACCATCATGACAAACGCGTTTCGTCTCGGCTAGTCACGGTGTGTCAAAATCATATTTAAAGGTGAATCCCTACCATCGCATGTAAAAGTGGGCCACTTCCGGCACGCCGTTCAACCCTTCATACAAAAACCGCTGCAGTGCATGAAGTGCAAGAAGTTTGGGCATGTGAGTAGTGTGTGCAAGAAGGCTACTGTCTGTTCTCGCTGCACTGGGCCCCACACCACTAACACGTGCGAGGTCAGTGTGCTGAAGTGCACAAACTGCAGTGGTCCTCACGATGCATTTTCGAAAAGGAAATGGCAATATTGAAGAAAATGGTTAGAGACCACTCGTCTCACCGAGAAGCAGCAACATCTATTAGGCGGCGACGATCGCGTCGCCGACGTCGATCGCGAACCTTCAAAGTTTTTGCAGAGCGCCAGCCACGTGCATTACCACCCACTCTTCCGCCCAGGCCAAACGCAGTCAGCTCAAAGGACAAAGGTGCAACGAACAGCCCGGGTGCTGACGCTTGGCCTGCACTCCCGAGGCTACATGCTCCTACTGAGCAAAATCAGACTTGTACAGCAAGGGACACTTCGACTGTTCCTGATAAACTGACGGACCAAGATCAACAAATTGTTGCCATGATCAGCACCCTGGTCAGTGCTATTCGTGTTCTTCTGGACAAGCTACAGACACCAGCAGCTCGAAGTGCGTTGCAAGTGCTGGATGCCGTCAATCCGGTTCTAGCGAGCCTTCAGAAGTCCAGTGCTTGAGAACTTCTACAGCAGAACCATGGCTCATCGACAGCAACAGCGATCGTTCCGGGATGATGTCAGAAGTGCCACCATATTCCAATGGAATGCGAGAGACCTGAGGTCACGTATTTCGGATTTTCGACAGCTCGTGCTTGACTACCATTTCCCTATACTGATGATCAGTGAAGAGAACTTATCAGCCTCCATAAGACTATCAGGATATGAACCTTTTGTTTCAACCACATGTGTCCGTAGTAGTAAGGTTCTGGTTTACATTCATAAGGACCTAACGTATTTTTCGCAACCCGTAGCGCCACACGACGGTAACCAATACGTCTGTGTTAGTGTGAAAAAGAAGAGGCTGTCTTTTACTATTGTTGGCCTCTACCTATCCCCAACATTCGGTTTGACAGCAAAAGACAGGAAGATATTATGGCGGCTACTCCCGGTCCTTGGATAATAACAAGGCACTTCAACGCTCACCACCATATATGGGGAAGCTCAAGAATAAATTCGAGGGGCAGGTCACTAATATCTTTCGCATCAGGCCACAACATGTGTCTTCTAAATTACGGAAGTCCAACATTTCTGCGAGGAACAACGTACAGCAGCTGCCTTGACTTGACTTTGGCGTCACGTTGCCTGACTTCGAGCGTGCAATGGTTCACTGATATTGAAACCCATTGAAGGGATCATATTCCGACCTATGCGAGAATCGATGGACTAGACGCCGCATTACCGCATGTATCTCACCAAATCGACTGGTCAGTCTTTCAAGATCGAGTAGAAGACACCTACAAGAAACATATCGCACGCAGATTAGAAGACATAATTGCAGACGCAATGCAAGATTGCACGCGTTGCTTCACACAGTCATCAAAGCGTACAGAGAATGACATTGAATTGGAAAGGCTTCGTACAATACGTCGCCGTGCTGAAAGAAGGTACAGGCGTACAAAGTCAATTCTCGACCTCAGAGAAGCTTGGCGCGTGCAAAAGAAGATAAAATGCCGAATGAATAAGCTAGCGGATCAAAAATGGAAATTCTTTTGCGAGTCACTAGACCCCCGCAAGCTATTGTCCCGTGTGTGGCCTACCCTACGGGGTCTTTGCTCAAGACCCCAGCAACGACACCCTTTTAACGCCCTTGCTCTCTATCAAAACTGCCGTGAGATAGACGTTGCAAAGAAATTTTGCGCGAAAATCGCCGGCGGCACAGTTTTAGTCCCTGACGTGGCTTTAAGCGACAACCCCGGTCCGCGAGATACAAGTATGGAGGCTCCATTCTCTGTGGAAGAGTTAGAAGCTGCTATGGCGCTCTGTAGGTGTTCGTCTTCACCAGGGCCCCATGACATAACATATACTGCTTTGCGCCACCTAGGTCGAGCAGCACGAAGAGAACTCCTCAGCCTTTTTAATAGTTCATGGCAAGATGGTGTCGTCCCACAGGAATGGAAACGCAGCCACCTGGTACCGCTACTAAAAGCAGGAAAGTCGCCCCTTGAATTGTCATCGTATCGGCCTATAAAACTTGCCAGCTGCGCCGGGAAGCTCACGGAATGCATGATCCTCATGCGTCTCGAATGGTACCTAGAACATCACAAAATTTACCCTGATTCTATGGCGGGATTTCTACGAGGCCGTTCATCGATTGACAGTGTCATCGATCTAGTGTCATCTGTAGAACAGCAAAAATTTTGGAAACGGTTATCAGTAGCGCTGTTGCTAGACGTGAAAAGCGCGTACGACAACGTTTCCCATCAAGCCATTCTAGACGCGCTTTAGACAATTGAACTAGGAGGTCGAGTATATCGATGGATCAGAACCTACTTGACACAAAGGTCCTTGTTCGTACGTACGGAAGATGGTCCGACTACCGACCACTACATATGCCGAGGAGTTTCCCAGGGTGGTGTTCTAAGTCCTATTCTTTTTAACCTCTCGCTTCTTGGGCTGGCCGAATCCCCACCGGAAACAGCGAGTGTCCCAATCTATGCCGATGACATCTGCATCTGGTCATCAGCAGTCACTCGCCTGCAGGTTCGCGCAAGGCTACAGAAAGCAACAACACAGGCATCTCACTATCTTCACACACAAGGTCTTACCATCTCAACAGGAAAATGTGTGTTAGTCACTTTTACACGAAAAGCGATGTCTCGTTATCCAGCAGGCATCAATCGCCAGCCTATCTCATACAAGAGAAATCATCGGTTTTTGGGTGTCATCGTGAACCAGGGCCTCTCTTGGAGCCCTCACATTGCCCACTTGAAGAAGCTCACATCTATCGTTCATGTCTTCAAGTTCATCACCGGGAAAACAAGTGGAACGTCAGTGCGCTCCACGGTACAGTTATATCGAGCACTTTTTATCAGATTGCTACGTTATAGTTCTCTCGTGCTTGCTAAAACATGCAAGTCAAATCTTCGAGAACTTCAGAGCGTGCAAGCGCATGCAGTACGTGTTTGCCTAGGCCTTCCGCGGAGCGCCTCAACAGCAGGAACCATTATAATGGCTGAAGACCATCCGATCACGTCTTACATTAGCACCGACACGCTTGCGTCATGTTTCACGCATGCAATCAAGCTGTCTTGCCTGTCTGCCCGAACGACGACCACAGGCGTTCTTCTCCAATGAGGTCAGCATTCATCGTGCCTGTCTACCATCGGGCTTCACACCCTCAGCACGTTCAACCTCAGCTTTGTGGTGTTTTAAAAACCTCAAGTGCGTCTTACGATTCCAGGGATAAGAAAGAAGACCAGCCTGCCTACCTTGGCCCTGAAGCAAGCAGCTCTGGATTGTTTGAACACTTTCTACTTTGACCGAGTTCACATATATACGGATGGCTCTTCCACTCAGACCAGCTCCACCGGCGCAGTGGTTATACCATCACGATGAATTAGCATCCGATACAAGATTTCTCACTTGACAACATCGACCGGGTCGGAGCTTGTGTCCCTCCGAGGTGCCATTGATTACATTAACAACCAACCCGCTAATCGGTGGGCAATATTCTGCGATTCGAAGGCGGCCTTACAATGTCTTCTGTCATCTCTTCGTCGCGGGTCCTGTGAACAGCTAGTGTCGGAGATACGAGAAATGCACCATCGTATGATAGCGAAAGGACACGACGTCGTGTTTCAGTGGCTGCCTGGCCATTGCGGTGTCTCCGGAAATGACGTCGCTGACGAAGCTGCTAGGAAAGCACACGAAGGAGCACACCTTGTTTCTGTACCTTTATCGCGTACCGACGCAGCCCAACACCTAAGCAAGCTAGCACACCGCATGACATTAGAGAAGTGGCATACACCTGAATTCATCCAAGATCGACTGCATTCCCTCGAGCCCTCTATGCAACTGCGGCTGTTACCAGGGCTTCCGCGAAATGAGGAAACAATGCTGTGCCGCTTACGCTTGTGCGTCGCATTCACCAATACATATACGTTTTTCATTGGAATGGCTGATAGCGCCGACTGCAATGCCTGCGGTGTTGAGGAAACTATAGAACATCTACTGTGCTTCTGCCCATCTTTTGAAAACGAAACACATGACCTCTGCACAGCTTTCAATCAGCTAGATAGAACACCGTTCACCTTGAACAAGAGCTTGGGACCATGGCCTCGCATATCGCAGCTACAGAAGGCAAGAAAAGCGCTGCTGCGATATTTGAATGCTAGTGGATTGAGTCAGCGTCTGTGATCCGAACTGAGTGACCGAACAATATCCACAGTAGACTTTCTATTCTTCTTTTTATCTTTCCGTCTCCTTTTCCCTTTCCCAGTGTAGGGTAGCCAACCAGGCTCAGTCCTGGTTAACCTCCCTACCTTTCCTTTATCATTTGCTCTCTCTCTCTGGTATTTAGCCGTCCTTAGAGATACACTAGGCACAGCATTTTCTTGTAAAGCGTACAACTGTTGATGAAAACAGCGCCTTTCCCGCTCAGTAGCCTCCCCCCCCATTTCTTTTTTCGCTCATTCTTTTTCTGTCGAGGACCTTAGTGTAGCTGGGAAGAGATTGTGTCTGAGCGTATCAAAGCTCGGTTATGTTGCCTTACAGCGGCAGCGTTTTTCACGTGGAAAGTAGTCCAAGCAGGTCACATTGTCTTACGCGAAACAGGGCTTACAATAACGAATTTTCGGCTAGGAATATGGATGATTCCAAGTGGCACCAAATATGATGGTCGTCAACGGGTAAGAATAAATGTGCCTAAAGCAACCACGTATCTGCCGTGCCTATATGTGAACTTTTATTTTGATTTGATTGGACTGGATGAAAAAAAAAAAGGGCAGTTCCGCCCGATAGGCGGAGCAATCGGGCGGAACTGCAATCGGGTGATCGCAAATTAGCAGATAGCTGTACGAAGCAAGGATAGTAGTTTTATCGGGCATATAAATATACAAACATTCGCTTACAAATTAAATTAACAAAGATAGAATATGTTAAGCGTGACTCATTGAGGACGCAGAAAGAAACATACAGAGACAGAGCTGTCTTTCTGTGTCTGCTTTTTCTACGTCCTTGTTGAGGCGCGCTTGCCCATTCTATCATGGATTCAAACCTACTAGCCCATCAACGTGTTTTAGCTAAATTAACCACCACGGTGTGACGCGCGCACAGGTAAACATGAACACATCTTGCTCGATGACAGCGGAATCTGTCTGTGAAAACGCTGGAGTTGGGAATCGCGGCAGCAGCCGCGAGTAGATTGATCTCCGTGCATCTGTCCCTTCAACGCGACCAAAACGTCGAAAGCACAGCGCATACGAAGATACCGGCACTACGTGCACTCTGCAAACATCGCACGTCGATTTGAAGATGAGCCGGCGCGGGGGAGCCCTTTAGCCACGTCGCAGATTGCTTTCAAGACACACGAATGTGTGCAACGCGTCCCTACGGCGTCCGGTGATGGCGTCTGCTACGGCGTCCGCGATTCTCGCGGTCAACGCCGTAGTAGACGCCGCGGTTGTCTCTACTTTTACGGAGCGGCGGGCGAGGACATCGAGACGCTCCTCTGCCCTCGCCTGACCGCCTTTGCCTCGCGCGCCGCAGAAGAGGGCACGCATCCGGGCAACGCCTCCTTTAAAAAGATGCCTGCCGCGTGCGCCGAAAACCTGCTGCCCTTACCTTTCCCCTTTTCCTCCTTTTTACTCGAGGTGGTAGCTAGCGATCGTTGCGGTGGTCGCTTGCAACACATGCGCGCATGCGCACATCACCGCATGGCAGTGCGGTCGGCGCGGCCGCCGCTACCGCCGCGACACCACACCGCCCCAGCCCCTTTGCAGAGATAGGGACGTAAGTGGCGCCATCTCTTGACAACTGACCGCAACTCAAGGCGAGACGGCTACAATGAGTAAGCGAGCGACGCCGCAGGCATCTTTCTAGAGAAGGCGTTGATCCGGGCAGCATTCCTTGCTCGCGCACACTGGCTTGAACCGCGTTCGCTGGCTCACCACCATGACACGCTTTCACTCGTACGGAACCTCACGGCGACGGCGGAAATTCGCCGCGAGTGTCTGTATAATTGCTATCGCAATAATAAACAAAATTGTACGCATCGCAATCGTAAAGACGTTCAATACTGTTTTACCAAAGCTTTTCTTCGCATACTTTCCAACATGCATGTCTAGTGTACATATCTTTCTTTCCGGTGATAATTGCACTCTAGGCGAACTTCACTTTGCTATTTTCGAGAGTTTTAAATAAAACTTACGTTGTAGTTGTGCGATCAGCTGTAAAAAAGTTTTATCACAGTGATATGTTCGCTGTCTAAATATTTAGTTTGAGAAAAATATTGAAAGACCTTGTTTCATTGTTGGAGCTGTAATGAATGAGGACTAGGTTGGAGCATCTACACAGATGGCTTCATCAGCGGTTGGTGTTGGAGGGTGCTTGTATGAACTTTTTCTAAACACAACATTCAATATAATTGTACTGTGCCGTGATCATGCTTTTTATGATGGGACAGGGCGGATATTATGTTGTGTGCTATCTTCATTTAGGTTACGTATTTTGTGCACATGTGGACCCGCGCAAGCCCCTAAGTCCAATGTTTCTTTTTTAGTGGCTTGGGCGCGTATCTTTTGGATGGTCGTCACGTGGTGCATTTTAGGAGTTTTAATTGCGTTTTATACACGCCAGCAGATGTGCAAAGCCGGGGCTGGTAGTACTACGTATGGTAGCACTGGATGGCGGGCTTCTTTGAAGTGAGTAGGAAGGCTGTCTCCTTCAAACAAAATCTTTACACAGCGTGGGTTTCCCAGTCTGAAAATCCTCGTAATGAAAGTGCCTTCTGTCGTTGACTTGATCAGTATTGGCAAGTCGTCATTCGGGATGGCAACGCCGACGTCGTAAATGATGGCCGCAGTACCATAGCTGCTTGTAGGGATCATTGATCGCATCTTTACATTGTCACTCTCAGTTATATTACGTAGGCCTTGCAGGGCGCTGCGGTGTAACACATCAACTGCCAGGACATTTTTCCGCGAGTTCATTCGCACGTCCTTTAATCTCATTTGGTGCGATTCTGTCGAGTAACGAAAAGAGGACCTGCCTGTTGAGCAGCCGCAAATTGGTCGTCGGGTCCACGGGCGTAATGAGCACAGTGTATGGCCAACGCAGTGGTGCACTCTTCACGGTAGAAGCACTTGGCGACCAAGATGCCTGCAGTAGTCTTCTTTTTGCTGGTCTACTCATCACGACCTGGAAGTCATCGTCTGACGAGTCGTATCTGTCAGAACATAACTCAGTGACCTCGCTGTCTGTATCGCTTGACGCAATTCCACGTTTCCTGGACGCTATTCGACCTGATGGCTGCGCATCAGGAAAGTCCTCGGAGATCTCTTCATCCATTGCCGCAAGGAGGGAACGGCAGCTCCCAGAAATACAGGGAAATAAAGCGAAAAAGCCGAGGCAAAAGTACAAGCGTTCTATGAAAGAATCATTTCGTCTTCCTCCCCCACCCTTTTCAAGAATCCAACAAGCATGTGCTGCTGCAGCGCGTCGTTGTTAGATGGCCGTGCATGCTGGTTTCCGTGGCCTTGTAGTCAACCGCTATATTACATCTGGTCGCTGCTCACGTGGCCGCTTTTCGCGACATTTAATTACTGTGCGGGCCTTTTGTCTCTGGCGTAACCTGTGAGAGGCGATTGCCGCGGGAAATTGTCGGCGCGCTCCGTTTCCACTTTTGGAGAGGCTCTACTTTGAGCTACTATCGTTTCTGTCAGAGGAGTTGTTCTTCCTAGGGGAAGAGGAGTTCCTTGGAGAGTGGTCATGTCGTTTTCTGTCGGTGGCTGATGGACGCGCACGGCTTAATTTTCAACCAGCCTGGTTCTTTTAGCCAGGCTATCAAAAGTATTCAATATGTACGTGGGTGGGTACGTATGTACGTGGGTGCCCGTGATTTCTGTGTGCTCTCGTGTGCATGATAATCATTGTACACGTACCTCTCATGGCATCTCTACAAAAATATGTAAAGTCACATCATCATTGTACATAACCATTGTGTACACTGTATATACTGCACATAATTTTGTGTAATGTGACAATTAGCTTATGTGTAACTGTGCGTTTCCGTGAGCCTATGTAGTTATATGTTATTGAGTGTGAACTTGGACACTTCTTTCATAACGTACCATGTATACAATGCTTCGTACTTTGTATATGTTATCCTACTGGCGGAAATTTGCCGTGATTGTGACTTAGTGTTCGTATCGACTTTTGTTGAAATAAACATTTTGTAAGCACAAGCATATATCGTAAAAGAACTTTTGCTAGGGTCTGTAAATGAAACAGGCACAGCAGAATTCTCCTCCGTTTCAATTCACAAAATTCTCCTGCGGCTGCTTAGGGAAGTCTAAGATGCAGTCTGCAATGCTCCATCTTTCCCCAAGTACTATGCAATCCACAGCGAAACCAACATGCCAGTAAGAAAGCTATCTCCATTCCTTGTAGCCAAATGCCTGAAAGATAAAATCGGACCGACATACAAAGCCTCCAAAATGTCTAGCGGGGACCTCCTCCTGTAACTGAATAATAAAGATCAAGCAGATAAGCTGTCTGAACTTACCAGTATTGGCGAGGCGACAGTGACTGTTTCAGCCCACAGAAGACCTAATACAAGCAGGGGAGTAATATCTGAAGAAGACTTTATTGGTTTAAGCGACGAGGAACTGCTGGAAGGTTTCCAGGAACAAAATGTTACCAAAGTACAAAGAATAGTAATCCGCTGAAACGACCAAGAAGTCACCTAAAATCAAGCGAACTCCAAGGCCGAGACACGTGTCTCAGCGCCAAACTCTAGGTCCTCCAGCGCCTCAGAGAGAGTGATGGAGGTTGACACAAAAACCCCGTTGTCATTGACACCCAAGGACAAGCGCTCTCTCGAGCACGGTAAGATGTACAAAATCCCAGAAACCATTCAAAATAAGAAAGCGATAACCTAAAGGTTATCGCTCATTTGTATTAGCCTTATTAAACACCTCACCTCTTAATTTTTCCGTAGTGCCATTTCTTAACTTTCAAGTTTAAGATGGCTTTTATGGTCCATTGGAATTGTAGAGGGCTTTTACACAACTTAGGTGACATTAAAGACATGCTGATAAACTTCTCTCCTGTGGCCCTGTGCTTACAGGAAACAGTCCTAGGCGAAACACACAAAAACATTTTATAAGGTTTCACTGTTGTACGGCGCGACCGTACTCAGGCGAACCGGCTGTCAGGTGGTGTAGCCATTGTTCTACCAGGTGGTATAGCAGCCAGAGAAGTTCCATTAACACTCACATAGAAGCCGTTGCTGTCATCGTTTTAAGTCACAAAACCATCACCGTTTGTTCAGTATACATTCCGCCGCATTCACATTTTACCGTAAGAGATCTAGAGTTAATTTTAAACCAGCTACCTGTACCATTTTCAATAGGCGGTGATTTTAATTCACATATCACGTTATGGGGTAGTAAAACTACTGACAACAGGGATCGAACGTTTGAAGATTTTATCCTCACAAATGGCATATGCCTTTTAAACACCGGTGTGGCAACTTACTGCTCCCCAATCACAGGAGATATGAGGTGCTCAGATCTGGCACTGTGCTCTTCATCCATTTTTGGCGATTTTCAGTGGAATGTTATTCAGAACCCCTATGGTGGTGACCATATGCATGCTATCATTAAAAGAACATCTCCTTTTCCTACCTTCCCACTGAAGCCACACCGTTGGAAACTCCATCTAGCAGACTGGCCTCTCTTTACTGAAAAGACCACTCTGGATAACATATCAGATGAGGTAACCATAGATGAAATGAATGATAAGATCACCGCCTGTATACTTGCTGCAGCAGCAGAAACAATCCCACAATCGTCTGGCCTCCTAAGAAAAAGCTTAAAACCCTGGTGGACGAGAGAATGTACGCAAACAAAAAAACTACAAAACAAAGCGTGGGGTATCTTTCGGAGCTACCGAACACAAGATAATCTACTCCCTTTCAAAAAAGCAACAGCGAAAGCCAGGTACATACGCAGACAAGCCGAAAGACAGTCCTGAAAAAATTATGTCTCGCCTATAAATAGCTCAATAACATTCAAACGAATCAGGGATCAGCTCCGCAAGTTTAGAGGCGATTACAATTCTTACACTATTCCCATACGGTCACCTCCAGGCACACAAACAAATATAGAACAAGCAGACATTTTAGGGCAACATTTCCACGGTATATCAAGTTCGGAAAACTACTCTACTGCATTTCTCAAACATAAGCAATTAGCAGAAAAACTAAAGCTTCCGACGACAGGAAGTTAAGAAAGACTGTAAAATGCAGCTTTAACACTTCCAGAAATCAACAGAGTACTTCTTGGTGGCAAAAAGCAGCGCCCGGTCCGGACAGGGTACACTATGCAATGCTTGCTCACCTATCCTCTAAAGCAGTCGAGACCTTGCTTCATTTCTTCAACATAATCTGGGAAATGGGAAAAATGCCCAAAGAGTGGAAGAAAGCCATCATAATCCCTTTTTTGAAAGCTGGAAAACCTCCCACAACAGCAACCAGTTCTAGACCCATAGCACTCACAAGTTGTCTTCCAAAGTCCTATGAAGCCTTCGTCAAAATAAGATTGACATACGTCCTTGAAACGGAGAACCTCCTAGATAACTATCAGTGTGGATACAAGAAAGGTTGCTCCACAATAAACCACCTAGTCCGGCTAGAAGACGAGATACGTGCGGCCTTTCTACACAAGCAATATTTTCTTGATCAGTTTTCTTTGATCTTGACAAGGCGTGCGACACAACATGGACGTTTGGTATCTTGAGGGACTTAGCAGATTTAGGAATCCGAGGTAGAATGCTGAAATGTCTAGTCGATTTCATGTCGGACCGAACATTCCAGGTGCGTTTAGGAACGGCGCTGTCACGTGTATTCATTCAGGAAAATGGTGTGCCACAAGGAGGCGTACTAAGCACAACACTCTTTATAATAAAAATAAACTCTGTTAACAAAGTCATTCCCCCATCTGTTATGCACTCCATATACGTCGATGATCTGCAAATTGCGTGCCGCGCCTCAAACTTGCAAAGATGTGAAAGGCAGCTCCAGATAACAAATAATAAACTAATGGAGTGGGCTGAGAAAAACGGCTTCCGCATCTCTACTCAAAAACCTGCTACAGTGCTATTCTCTCAAAAACGAGGATTGTACTTAGACACGGTTCTAAAATTGAATGATGTCGCACTGCCGGTGGAACAAGAATGTAAATTCTTGGGAGTAATCTTTGATAAAAAACTAACCTTCCTAGCCCACATTAAAGCACTAAAGAATAAGGCAAATAAAGCACTGAATATCCTAAAAGCTTTATCTCATAAGCACTGGGGTTCCGACAGAACCTGTCTTTAACGTATTTACCGGTCTCTTGTGCGTTGCCTCTTAGACTACGGCTCCGTGGTTTACGGCTCAGCCAGGCAGTCCTACATCGAACTAGTTGATCCAGTACATAACCTTGGATTGCGACTGGCAAGTGGGGCCTAGAGAACGTCACCTATTCAAAGTTTATATGTTGAGTGTAATGAACCCTCATTACAGCAGCGCAGAGCATTACTCACATTCTTTTACCTACTCAGAATTCAGTCATCACCGCAACACATATGCTACAACATCGTCACACAGTGCAACTAACGCTTACACTACACAAATAAACCGAATATGATTAGGCCACGTGTCCTGCGGTATGAGCAATACTGTCGGGACTATGACATTCCCCAGGAAGTCCTCCAGGTTACCAAGAAACTGCAACGGTTGGCCCCGTGGTAAGATTTCGCGCAGTGGTGTGACTGGACATTAACACATTTAAGGAAAAGAGACACTCCGCACGAACACATCGTACAGGAATTCCGTGCTCTTCAGCACAAATATCAAGATCACATGGAATTCTACACGGATGGCTCTAAAACAAAAGAACACGTGGGTGTAGGGGCCGTAACAGAAAACTGGGAAAGAAGTATCCGTCTACCAAAACATGCCTCTGTTTTCACTGCTGAAGTTTATGCTGTATGGGTTGTAGTTAAAAAGATTATTAGTGGCAAGCACAGTCATATACACTGACTCCTTAAGCACACTGAAGGCTCTAAATCTTAAATCTGAGTGTGAACCCCGGTTACGAGACATACTAAACATGGTCGCGCTTAACAAATACGGGAGATCAATGCGCTTCTGCTGGGTACCAAGTCATGTTGGGATACCGGGTAACGAAGCAGCCGATAGATGTGCATCGATGGCAGCATACAAAGACATATTAAACACACTTCCATATAAAGATAGTATCCGTGCCATTAGGAAGGCCTTACCGTCAAAGTGGCAACACGAATGGGACCATTGTAGAGAACACAAGCTATATCTCACTAAACCTGTACTTGGTGAGTGGAAGTCGTGCAACCACCAGGAGTGCTTCTTTGAAGTAGTTCTATGCCGATTACGCATTGGGCACACACACATCACACACAATTATCTACTTCAAAAGAAGACGTGCCAACATGTGAAAAATGCCAAGAACAACTAACAGTCATGCATATATTATTCATATGCACACACGTTGAAGTACGATGACGAAACTTCTTGCACTAACTATACCAAATGCACGTACCTTTACATCCTGCTTTAATTTTAGGAGATGATGCGATACTCCCATTACCTGACCTGCGTAAATTCCTAGGTGACACTAGCTTTTTACACAAAATATAGAATAACAGAGCTTATAAAACACCTCGTGTTTGGCGCAGCATAGCGTTAGCCTTTTTTGCGCCACTAAGCAACATTTAACTAACTAACTTCTGCTTTGCCTCTCCAGGTCAGTCAGCATGCATTGCATTTGGTCCCCCGAGTTACTAAGCCAGGCAATATCATCAGCGAATCGCAAATTACAAAGGTATTCTCCATAACTCTTATCCCCAATTCTTCCCTATCCAGGTCTCTGAATACCTCCTATCCAGATCTCTGAATACCTCCTGTATGTAACACGCTGTCAATAGCATTGGAGAGATCTTATCTTCCTGCCTGACGCCTTTCTTTATTGAGATTTTATTGCTTTTTTTATGGAGGACTACGGTGGCTGTGGAGCCGGTATAGATATATTTCAGTATATTTACATACGGCTCGTCTGCACCCTGATTCCGTAATGCCTCCATGACTGCTGAGGTTTCGACTGAATCAAACGCTTTCTCGTATTCAATGAAAGCTATATATAAGGGTTGGTTATATTCCGCACATTTCTCTATCACCTAATTGATAGTGCGAATAGGGTCAATAGTTGAGTAGCCTTTACGAAATCCTGCCTGGTCCTTTGGTCGATGGAAGTCTACACTCTTAGAAAAATTTACACCCTTTCGGGCGTATCTTGTCCCACAACAATAATCGCCATCCGTGCTGCCCGCGTTTCCTTTCTTTAACGCTGCGAGCCCGGTACTTTCCAGTCACGAACGGCATGGGCGTTATCAGTGTGACGCAGCATTCTCGACAGGAAAGTAGCGAGCACCGAGTTTCAGGGAAGGAAACGCAAGCAAGGCAGATGACGATTATTGTTGTGGGACAAATATACACCCCAAAGGGTGCAACCGTTTTAAGAGTGTAAGGTGTTCCTGATTCTATTTCCAATTACTTTAGTAAATAGTTTGTAGGCAACGGACAGTAAGCTGATCGGTCTATAATTTTTCAAGTCTTTGGCGTCCCCTTTCTTATGGATTAGGATTATATTAGCGTTCTTCCAAGGTGCCGGTACACTCGAAGTTATGAAGCATTGCGTATACAGGGTGGCAAATTTTTCTAGAACAATCTGCCCACCATCCTTCAACAAATCTGCTGTTAACTGACCCTCCCCAGCTGCCTTCCCCCTTTGCATAGCTCCCAAGGCTTTCTACTTCCGGCGTTACTTGTGGGATTTCAAATTCCTCGAGACATTTCTCTCTTCCATTATCATCGTGGGTGCCACTGGTACTGTGTAAATCTCTATAGAACTCCTCAGCCACTTGAACGATCTCATCCATATTAGTAATGATATTGCCGGCTTTGTCTCTTAAAGCATACATATGATTCTTGTCTATTCCTAGTTTCTTCTTCACTGCATATAGACTTCCTCCGTTCCTGAGAACATGTTCAATTCTATCCATATTATACATCCGTATGTCAGCCGTCTCACGTTTGTCGATTAACTTGGAACGTTCTACCAGTTCTATTCTAGCTGTATAGTTAGAGGCTTTCATACATTGGCGTTTCTTGATAAGATTTTTTGTCTCCTGCGATAGCTTACTGGTATCCTGTCTAACGGAGTTACCACCGACTTCTATTGCACATTCCTTATTGATGCCCATAAGATTGTCGCTCATTACATCAACACTAAGGTCCTCTTCCTGAGTTAATGCTGAATACCAGTTCTGTAGCTTGATCCGGAATCCTCTATTTTCCCTCTTACCGCTAACTCATTGATCGGCTTGTTATGTACCAGTTTCTTCCGGTCCCTCCTCAAGTCTAGGCTAATTCGAGTTCTTACCATCCTATGGTGACTGCAGCGCACCTTGCCGTGCACGTTCACATCTTGTATGATGCCAGGGTTAGCATAGAGTATGAAGTCTATTTCATTTCTAGTCTCGCCATTCGGGCTCCTCCACGTCCACCTTCGGCTATCCCGCTTGCGGAAGAAGGTATTCATTATCCACATATTATTTTGTTCTGCAAACTCTACTAATAACTCTCCCTTGCTATTCCTAGGGCCTATGCCATATTCCCCCACTGATTTGTCTCCAGCCTGCTTCTTGCCTACCCTGTCATTGAAGTCGCCCATCAGTATAGTGTATTTTGTTTTGACTTTACCCATCGCCGATTCCACGTCTTCATAGAAGCTTTCGACTTCCTCGTCATCATGACTGGATGTAGGGGCGTAGACCTGTACGACCTGCAATCTGTACCTGTAGGGGGGGGGGGATACCGTGGCATCAAGCGACCACCTCTGAAATGATGACACCGCCCCAAAAGATCCAACAAGGACAGGCTATTGCAAAGCGAGCCCTACATAACATGGCTCTGCACCGAGATGAGGTATCTTGGATCTCACGTTATACCTGCTAGGCTTCAAAGAAAACAAAAGTGCAGAAACAACAATATGCTGCATCTCGCTACGCCACGTTCTGAAGGAATTTCATGCTGACAAATTCAGCAATCATGGAAGGAGTCCTCCTAAATGAAAGGGGATCTTCTTTGTTTAACAAAATTATCAGTAACAACTCCAACATTCTCGCGGGATCCCTAAACGCAGAATTCAAATTAGCCTGCTCAAGGTATCTGCATTGCTATGCAACTTACCCTCCTTATATCTAACGGAGAAGTTGTACTCTTGGAGAGTGAGGCTCCATCGGAGCAAGCGACCATTTTTGTGTGACATTTGATTGAGCCACGTCAGAGGACAGTGGTCGGTCTCGAAGATGAACTTCGCTCCGTACAAGTAACACAACTTCTGGGCGGCCCAAACTAAACAAGCACGTTCCTTCTCTAAAGCGCTGTAGGCTTCCTCTCTTACATTTAGTTTACGACTGGCATAGAGGATAGGATGCTCCTCGTTATCGTCGCCGACCTGACTAAGTACCACACCCATACCTCTGTCGCTTGCGTCGCATTGAACTATGAATTCCTTTGTGTAGTCTGGCGCGCGAAACACAGGGCGAGAAACCAATAGCGTTTTGAAACTTTGGAAAGCGTTCTCTTTGTTCTTATCCGAGTGTACGTTACTCGGTGCTCCTTTTCGGAGGGCGTCCGTTAATGGACTTGCCATTTGCGAGTAATTCGGAATGTACCGTTGATAGTACCCCACAAGTCCCAAAAACGAACGAAGGTCTGTTGTCGTGCGCGGCTGAGAAAATTCTCCAATCGTAGCTATATTTTCAGCTTGGCCGGCCGTCTCATGCCCTGACCGACAACATGGCCCAGATAAGTAACCTGCGAACAACCAAACCTACACTCTCCGCTTTCATCGTTAAGCCGGCTTCCCTCAACCGTGAGAACACCTGTTTGAGGTGCGATACGTGTTGTTCCCAGCCGTCCGAAAAAATTGCTACATCATCAAGATAGGGCAAGGCGAACTCCTGCAAGTCTTTTAGGACAATATCCATTAACATAGAGAAGCTAAACGGCGCGTTCTTCAGCCCGAAACTGAGGGATAGAGAGTGAAAAGTACCTACAGGTGAGATAAATGCGGCATATCGGCTGGCATCTTCTGAAAGGGGAACTTGCCAGTATCCCCAGACGAGATCTATAGTTGAAATGTATTTAGCAGCGCTAACTTTTTACATTCGTTCCTGAATGTAGGGTATCGCGTAGAGCTGATCCCTAGTGATGATGTTCAACTTACTGCAATCAAGATACGGTGGAGGGTCCTTATTAGGGGTTTCTACAAGCATTAGCGGTGACGTGTAGTCACTGTCAGCGGGCTCAATAACTCCCCAACTCTAGCATGCGCTGTATGTCGGCCTCCATAATTTCTCTCTGTCGTGGAGACACCCTGCAAGGCTTTGATCTTACGAGTTCGGTTGCCGTCAGCGCTATTTCATTCGTTATTATTTCGGTTCTACCTGGCCGATAGCTGAATCTCTCGAGATATTCACCTAACAGCCCCCTTAGCTCATCTAGCTGCTCGCGTTTAGGAACGTGCGAGCTTACCGAATGTTTTACCACTTCTTCCAGGCTGATTTCAGAGTTGGAGGTCGCCTTATACTCATTAAACTCGGTACTAGTGTCACCCTGCTCCTTGATGGTAAAGTTAACGACTCCGCTCAGCTCTACGTACGGCTTCATCAAATTGCAGTGATATATCTTCACCTCTTTCCAGCGACCGGGCATTTTCAGAGCTTAGTTGGTATCTGAATGTCTGTGCAACACTTTAACGGGTCCGTCCCCGTGAACTTCAAGCTAGTTCTTTCTTGAAGGCTTGATGATCGTTACCTGGTCTCCGGCGATATTCCTACGAAGACTCGCATTCTTGCCGTAATAGAACTTGGCGTTCTTTTGAGCTACTCCCATGTTCTTTTCGACTACTTCTTTGGTTGCCCTTCGCCGTTCCAGCAGATTTAGCACGTATTCTACCACTTCTGGACTCGCTCCTCTTTCCTCCCACATATTTCTTAACATTCTTAGTTGAGAACGATGTGTCCTTCCATACACTAGTTCTGCTGGCCAGAACTCTGTAGCCTTATGAGGAACCGTTCGTAAAGCAAACAAAGTGGCCGGAACACAATTCTATCAGTCGTCCTTGTTCCTGTAACATAGCGCACGCAAAACTCGCTGAAGTACTGAATGCCACCTTTTTACACCATTTGACTGAGGGTGATAGACGGAACTGTGTGTCAATTTTGCACCGCACTTTTGTAAGAATGTGGAAGTCAGCGAGCTGGTGAATACTGGCCCTTGGTGCGCCTGGATTTCGTCTGGAAACCAAACTCGAGCGAATACTGACAAAAGCGCGTCTACTACTGCAGCGGAGCTGAGCTCTTTCAGACGGATTGCTTCCGGAAACTTTGTATCCGTACACAACATGGTAAACAAGAACCTGTAACGCTACTTTGTCTTTGGTAGAGGCCCTACCGTGTCCACCCCAAGTCGTCTAAAAGGCTCTGTAATCAAGGGCACTAAATTTTGTGTAGCTTTACACGTTTCTCTGGTTTACACGAGCGCGGGCAGGCGTCGCATGATTTTACAAAGTTTTCTACGTCTTTGAAACAGCCAGACCTGTAGCATTCCATAAACAATCTTCCCTTTGATTTGTTTATGCCTAGGTGGCCAGACCACCCATTTTCATGGAAGAGACTGAAAGATCCTCCCTGTACTTAGTAGGTACGACTAACTTTTCTAAAATCCTACCCTTTCGGTCTCTGTAGCGCCGATACAACAATCCTTCTCTCTCTTGTATTGTCACGTGTCGCGTAGCAATGCCTTGTTTAGCTGTGTGATGCAATTTAGCTAAGCTGTCGTCATTCTTCTGCTTGGCTGCCAGTGACTCTCTGTCCACACGTAACAGCTGATCAAAATTCTTTGAGGCCGATGATAGGAACGACCCTGTATCACTTGCGAGTTCGTCAGCGTGCGCATCCTGGAGGCGTGAACTGTGAGACCCTAGTGATTCGCTCTCATTGAGCTGGTCAGCTGGCAGGCTTTCCTCCATCGCTTTTTTCGTCCCTCGAGCCTAGCTCGGATTCGGTTACTGAAATTACCTCTTTTGATACTTTCGCTGGAGCCACTTTTGCATTTTCAGCCGAAAGCGACGCGATCTTACGAGCTTGGCCTCAAGTCAACGCCTGTACTGCGCTCTCTCCCAGTTTAAGGCCTTTGTCTCATAGTAACCGATCCGACTGATTCGAAAAAATGTAAGGGTACTGCAGCGATAAGAATTTGGAAACTGCAGCCTCGGTCACGAACTCCCCGAACGGTGCACCGATTGTCACCTTTGCCATGGGCAGACATAGGCTGTGTTCTTGTACAACCTGTTTGATCCATGATACTTCTCGAGTGAAGTCACCTACCGTTACGCAAGACGGGTGGACAATGTCCATAGCGGCGGCACTGTCTCGCAGCACCCGGCCTGGTTGCCCATTAACATGCAGTTTGCAGGTCATTAGGATTTGGGTCCAAAAGCTCCATATTCTTGTCTTTTCCATCCACGTGGGAGAAAACTACGCTAGGCTTCCCGCAGTTTACAGCGATATGTTCTAGTTTGTGGCACTTATAGCAGTGGATCAGTTTTAAAGATTTGGGTTTTCGTTTCTGCTTTTTTTGTACGGTTTTCTCATTTGAATTCTCCTCGCTCTTTTCTGGCGTCTTTTCCTCCACGTCTGCAGGCTCCGGTCGTGAAGTCTGCGAACCATTTTTGAACGTAAACGGTATCCGTGGTCCATTTCGACCGTCCCAATTTCCGTCCTCGGCGTTCAGCTTTCTACGCGTCGCATACTCATCGGCTAATTCAGCCGCCCTTTCCACAGTGTTTACATTTCCTCGGTCTTGCACCCATAGCTTCGCAGATTGGGGGATGCTTTTGTAAAACTGCTCTAGACGCATGCATTCAATAATCATGTGTCTGCTCTCGTATTATTCTGCGCTTTTCAACCGCTCGACTAGGTTGGCCTTTAAGCCGTATGCAAACTTCAGATACCCCTCGCTATTCTTCTTCCAAGTGCTTCTAAAGCTTTGACGAAAAGCTTCGGCTGAAAGGCGGTATTTCTTCAAAAGACTAGCCGTAACTTTCGCATAATCATATGCATCTTGCGCACTGAGTCTGGCGATTATTTCCACAGCCACACATGGCAACATAGACAGCAACCACTGTGGCGAACTATTCGGACCGAAGTTCATCTTCTGGCAAGCCCTTTCAAAATTTCCTAGGAATAAGCCTATGTCGTTCCCGACCTCAAATGGCTTTAACAGCTTGTCCATGCGATTTGATTCTACCTCACTTGATCATCCCAGAGCTCCTTCACTTCCTTGAGACAACTCCAAACGTTTGCTTTCAAGCTGAAGTTGCCGTTTTCTTAACTCACGGTCTTTCTCATGTTCCTCTCTCTCCTGTTCTTCTCTCTCTTTGTGCCGTTTCTCTCTTCTCCTAAAAAGTTCTAACCCAATTTCAATGTCCTCCTAAGTTCGTTCAAAAGAGCAGGTGCATTACTTCGAACGCGTAATTTTCCAAAAGGCATTCGCAACGCCTTCTCTACAAAGTGCAGAATTAGTGGCTCACCTGTATGATCCCACAAACGATTCATTTGGCCGGGCTCGAGCAATTTGACGTGCATTAGGGATTGTTTTGTGAAGGGTGCTTACCTCAGTATGTATGCACCACGCGTGCGCCTGGGCTGGTTCGCAGAGTCCAGTTTTTCTTGACTCGTTGCTTGTCATGGTTAAAACATTCCTTTTGTGGTTTGTGTCTTTCCTATGTGTGTACCCGTGGCTGTTTCTTTATGAAGTGGGTGACCCATGCTTTATTTCTGTGCAATTCCCAGTGTAAACAAGAAACACCAAACTTTCTTCTTTTGTATGCAACCTCTGGTTCTTGTGTGCAACAGAGAAAAGCGGCTCAAAATGGCAAAAAATAGCAATAAAACAGCTCTGATCGTATTGTTCTGTTAGTCTGCATGAGCTAAATTAGCTTTGCTCAGGTTTTTAGAGAAGCCTGTCGGTTTGTCCACTTTGAAAGTTGCGATCCGCGGGTTTATTACGTCTGAATGCAGGACATACTTAAAGATGAAATATTAGAGCTCTGGCGCTACACTATAGACGACGTAGACGAACATTTTACAACCAAAGACGAACCAGTATCCAAAGCACTGCTGTCGAAACCGACACCAAAAGAGAGCTAAACCACGCCTCCAAAATCTCTGTAGACAAGTTACGTGGTCTGACCAGCCGCTCGGGGTGTGGGCGGCAGTGCAGTAGCTCGGCTGCAGCGCCCTACGGCAGTGTCCGCTCTTTGCCCGTGTTTTCCCCTATGGCGTGCTGCTTTGTTTTATGTAGTTGCGAGAAACACCTCGAAAGAATCGTGAAACGGCGAAGCGCGGTTCTCATACGAAAATGTCAACTGATACCAGCATGAGATTACGTATTAGAGGCGAGTAGCAGCAATGTTCACTCATGTTGTCTGCCGGGGCGTTCGAATGATGCCGGTGCTTCGTGGAAGACCGGCACTGACCGATGCGTGCGGTAGCACGTTACGCAATCGAAGAGTGTCACGTTTGGTAGACATCGTACGTAGGCGTGCTCGATCGCGCTGCCTCCTCTCGATGCGAACCACGTTCAGCCGTGATCAACCGTACCCTGGCGGTGGCTGAGCATGGCACGACCTCGCGGGCCCCTATCTTGAAAGCTACTTGCGATGGGGGCTAAGTTAGCTGAGTGCTGACAGTCTCGTGTGGGCTGTGTTCTCTCCGCTTCGTTCGCATTGAAGGGAGAGGCTGCACGAAGATCGATTCGCTCGCTGCTGAGGGATCTTAACTTGAAAGCGATCGTCTTACATGGCGGACGGACGGGTTTCCCAATTTGGGAGGCATGGAAATGCTTACAAATTTAAAAGAGATTTTTCTGTCTCCTTTGTGAAACATCCCAGAAATATACGCATTTTCAACAAATCAATGCAAGAAAAATGATGTACTTAATGCCTTAGATTGTAAAATAATTGACCTTTGTGCTTACCATACTAAGAAAAACGTTCTCCAAGTGCGAAACACACTTAGGGGAGAAAGAAAGGTACTTTGTACCGAAAGAGAATAGTCACACATGCATAAGCAAAAAAAGAAGGAAAGGAAATGAGAAAAATACAGGGACATAACCATGTAACACTCTTTACGTTCACTCATCTTTATTGACATCATGATAAACACAATTGTCCTACAGGCAATAAAGTTTGTCTGTACGTGTTATACACGCATTCGTGATGTTTACGTAAACGGAAGTATTCCCTCAGTGATATTTGCGTTTATGAAACTAAGAACCATCCTGTCTTCTTGAAGAGCGAGTGTCCCGACAAGCATTAAGGGCCTAGAGCTCACGTACTTCGTACTATGACGCGCAGTTTTTCGATATTCCTAAAAATTATGGTACATAACTAGTGAATACATCCAGTATACTGACATACAAGGATCAAACAGTGAAGAATAACGGAGACTTGACAAATGTGCAGGGTCTTCGGACTGACCGAAAGCGTGGAAACTTGTAGGTCTATTATTACGAGATAGGAAGAGGCACAAGGGATTAGATAGGAATGAGCGTAACAGAGAGAGAAACAGAGAGAGAAAGGAAAGGTAGGGATGTCAACTTATACATGCGGGGTTTGCTACTCTTTGGCGTGGAGAATAGGTTAAGAGATAAAAAGAAATCTATGAATGTGGACAATCAGAATGTTGGATCCGGAGCTGTACACAGGAATTTCGATCAGTCACTTAGCTCTGTCGACGTCACTCACTGAAGCAATGAACACGCCAATTTTTGAACTTGTCACGTGTGTGGCCGTAGTCCGAGAAGGTGCCATTGAAAATTATCTTGAGTCGCGGTCATTTAAAGAGGAAAGGAACAAAAGGAGCTCGTAGTCGCCGCTGGTACAGACTGATTTTTCCGGTGACATTCCGAAGTAGGAGCAGGATCAGGCAGATCGTGTAATGCAAGAAGTAGATACCTGGTGGTCTATCGGAATAATTGAATGTGCGCTAAATGAAGTTAAACGTACTCAGGAGAGACGTAGGATTTATTGTGCAAATATGTAGTTGCACGGTGAAGAAGGCTAAAGCAGGACAGGGCCATCACTCGTAATAGAGGGCTCGGTGGCGTAGCTACCACAGGAGAAAGAAACTGACGTATACGTGCAGTCATGAGCAAGCGTAACGGAACCCAGCGAGTGCGTGCCGGAAATCCTGCCAGAGCCGCCTGGTGCCACGCCTCTCCAGCGCGTGTGACGTCAATTCCGGTGTAGCGCGCCTTTGCGTTCCTACATTATTCGTCGAAATGGCATTTGCACATGTGTACTAGGCTGGAATTTGCGTCTGAACGAGCTTTACAAGGGATTTATGCTCAATCGACATAACGCTCAGTGCTGGGTGATGGCTGACGAATAAATACAGATAAAAAAAAAAGCTAAGCAGGCACGCATGCGTGGACGTCCGCAGACGCACGTAGATAGAGGTGGTAAGGAAAAAAAGTAAATACCCACATACATTAACATACATAGCGCCTAAAGTTTCGGTTAAAGACAGCTGAAGCGAGCATAATAGCAGTTCCTTGCTTCCCTTACAGACGAACAAATGACATTTCTAGACACTTCAAGAGTAATAAAACTTCCATGTATTATTATTTCCCATAACTGAAGTCTGGCACAGCCTGGTGGTAGTTAAGGAAATGAAATATATTATTCAGACTATGAACAGAGATGTCTATATGCTGCACCAATGGACCTCATTTGCCGAGAGAGGCAGCAGTGTACGGGTGGGATGCACCCAGCATAGAGGTCTAACAAAACTATTCTGCGGCAGCGTCCGCGAGACATGATGCCCCTCGTTGCTCCGATGACCTCACGTGCGGCGCAGAAACCAAGCGACTAGTATTTCAACCACCAGAACGAGGCAGCTTGCTGCGTGTAAAACCACCTGCAGCATGAAGAGGCCACCGACATCAAAGTGGTTGTCTGCGTTTCCGTAGTCACGTTGTTCGTCATCCCGATCAATGAGACCACGCTCTTGAGCGGCAAGAAATAATATTTTGAGTGGTTCATACAGTTCGTGGAACTTGCTCATAAAGAATCCCTGCTGCTCCATCCTGAAGGGTTCGAGAAATGCTCGAACACTTGGACATTTTTTGGGGAGAGGGTTGGGATTGTTCAAAACAGTAAAACAGACCCGGTCACGTCTCAACGCACACTGCAAACAAGCATGAGTGTTTTTCTTTACAAGTGCTCGAAGGCCATGCTTTGCAGAAGCAACTTGAACTTTCTTCATCAATGGACTTGGGTTCGGATTCAACACGCGGTTGCTTGCTAGATATATGGATTTTCCCGAGTCCAAAGCAACGCAAGGGGCGACTTCGTTTCTGTCAAGGGCATCCTCGAGCTTCTGCAATGTGTCTATGCGATAGGGAGGGCGCTTCAGCGTTAAGGTAGATGTCAGCTCACTACGAAAATACACGGAAAGCGGGAGCACCGCCAAAAACCACAGACCGAGAAGTGCCTTGCGAGGGGCAGCCGTGAGACAAGCGACGTTCGGCTGGACAGCCGAGGTTCCCAGCACTGCAGCCAGAAGGAACATCGCCGCATCCGAGAAGCGGCGAAGAGTTGAGCGACCTTTCTCACCGACTACGACCGAGACGACCGCCACGACTGCAAGGAGGAAAACTGTGGTCGCCGCGAGCTTCCAAGACTCACTGGCGACTTCTGAGAGCGTAATTGCGCGGTGGCAATCCACTCGAGAATAGAACGTTTGATGACGGAGTAAGAGTAACGGGATATCGTAATAAAGAAGCAAGGGGGCCTGTAATTCCCCATGACTCAACTCTGCTATGCTCCAACTGTTAGATACTGCCCTTCCTTCGTAGTTGTTTAGCCGTTTGACTGTAGCATTTATTGCAGTCAATACCATAAAAATGTTTTTAACCATCTTGTCGTCACAGAATTTATCAATATTCCAATAATGCATCTGTTTGAAGCAACGCACTGTCACTTGTTTTCCATTGAGAAGGTTTACATTCGAAGGGCTTGGTATTCGTAGCTTAGCCAACATTTTCTTAGACACAGGGTTATGGTCTATAGAAAGATCACGTGGCCAGAAAATACTTTTTATGACGGTTGAGTTCATTCCGAGAACGCCAATTGTAAAGAGCATGATGCGATTTCGCCACGATCTCGTAATGAGAGTGCGAATTTCTGAGTGGTGCCGAACAAACAGCCACGTGGAACGCCACGGTGCCCCATCCCGAATTTTCCACATAGTCTCCAAAGGCTCCCCAGGATCTGCAGCAACAAGTACCTGTCTCGTGAATTGCCAGTAGCGCCTCCCAAAATTTAAGTTGGATTGTCCCTTTTGAATGCGATACGTCATTATCGGTCCACCGAGGAGCCGCGCGAATGATGCGTGTGCTTCGTTCCACGGTTTCTCGTAGGACACCAGGATGACGTCGGTCATTTTCGTGGACAGCGACGCAACGCTTGCTGGCTCGTCGTGTTCTGGCGTGGACTGAAAGGCACTCAGCCCACTGTGATGAATTAATGCCAGGCCAATTAAAATAGAAGTAATGAGACCTCTCTCTGGCGAAGGCATGTCACTGCTGTAGATTCTGTAAGAAAAAACAAGCAGCTTATGTAATGTTGCCCGTTGAACGAACACAGTGGTCGGATGCACGACCATAAACACATATTTGCACACTTTACTACTCACCTCAGGTGTTCTTAGCGGATCGCACTTGCCGCTGTGACCAGGGACAATGCAAGTAAGCTCTAATAACCTGAAAAATATCGTAGGGTGAAGAAATTACTGTCCACTTGGGTTCGCTTCAGAGGAAGGCTTCGGGCGATGTGTTTGCTGTCATTTCACAGTACTTGAAGTGCAGCTGTTTGAGACACCGCTTACAGTGTCACCCTGTGCGTCCACCCGCTTGCACTCATTGCTTACTCTCTTCCTCTTTTCCCATTTCTATTACCCTTTCCCTTACCCCCTATTTGGAGTAGCTAACCAAACGATCGTCTGGTGGACCTTCCTGCCTTTCCACTCCTTGCTATTTCTCTCTCTCTTCAGAGAAAGTTGCCCAGAATTCAGGGTGTCGCCCGCCTTAACTGGTCCTCCTTCAACTAAGCATTTGAAAGAGGCCGGATCTTCGCTGTAAAGTTGCTAGTTATGGTGTCCTAAATTTCAGTTTCAGAATGAAATGGGTTTTAATCTTTCAGTTGATTTCCTACCCGCTGACACGATCTCACCGGTAAGTAATGCCTCTGAAGTTGTGCACCAACACTTTACACGAACGAAGCTGTTCAAGCAATTTCTTTATCTCTATCTGTCGATGACGGGAAGTGCGCCTAGTGATTAGTAATTAAATTTTTGGTATTTTACGTTCCAAAACCACGATCTCATTATGAGGCACTCCGTAGTGCACATGAGGGACTCCGGAAATTTGGATCACCTGGGGTTCTTTAACTTGCACCTACGTCAAAGTCCACGGGTGTTTTCGTACTTCGCCCCCGTCGAGATGAGGCCGTCGTGGCCGGTATTCGACCTCGCGACTTCGTGATGAGCAGCCCGACACCAGAGCCACTAACGAAACACGGCGGGCGCCTAGCGATTGTGCAAAGTGTAATACCGTTAATGCTTTTGCTACTCACGCCTCAATCCTCCACTGCTTGGGTAGGAATTCCGACCTGCTGCAGTTGTGAATGAATGAATGAATGAATGAATGAATGAATGAATGAATGAATGAATGAATGAATGAATGAATGAATGAATGAATGAAACTGATAGTGAAAGGCCAAAATAATTGTATTACTACAAAAGTATTGAAGGACTCTGATACTACCAATGCGCTACTATCAGCGGGTTCCCCTAAAAAGATTAAGAAACAGAAGTGGTAAAAGAGAAAGGGTCCCGCTGACCATATTGTTCGCCTTTCGATGAAGCTACACTCAATTGAAACGTGTTTATAGGCTGTCTCAACCATCATGCACCAAGATTCAAAATTATGCGAACGCATAATTTTAAACTAAGGTAATCTTGTTTCCTGTCGCTTCGAGATATTCATTATTTTTTTGCGTTCCTTCTAATTACATAATTAGCATAGATTATTAAATAGACTTCGCAAATATTCTAATTAGAGGAAAAGTGTAATTGAGAGAATTGTAGAGAAACACGAAAAACTCGCGATGCATCTTTCTGTGGCTCCATACGCGCTACATGGACGTGGTTGATAATTGTGGAGGCTGTTCGACGCGGCGTCACTTTAATTCCGGCTGCAGAGTTCTACTTTAGTCTTTAGATTTGTCCTGTTGCAGTGTTCTACTTTGGTCTTTAGATTTGTCCTGTTGCTCTCCTTTCCTTTTTTCTTTTTCCTCCCCTTCTTCCTATCTTCCATTTCTGTGTTGCTGTCGCCTCCCTTCAGAAGAGTAGGCAGGCGTTGTGCCCCTTCCGGTGGCAGTTGCCAGCCTGCTCCTCGCTTTCCCTTTCCTGTTACCTGTGTATATGTGTATATGTGTGCAAAACAAATAATAATAAATACACGCTACATAAAAGGAGCCCGCGAATGCACGCGAAATTGCCGCGCGACTGGCCGCTGGAGGCACTTTGAGTGTATATGTGGGCTTCACTCTCTCCGAAAAACACTTTTGTGCAGCACGTATTTGGAGCCACAGAAAGATGTATCGCGAGTTTTTCATGCTGCTCTACAATTCTATTACTCACACTTTTCATGTGAATACAATATTTGAGAAGTCGAAAAAATAATTGAGTATAATTATTTAATTAGGCGGAATGAGAGAAATGTAGTTTGACTGTCTCCTAGCGACGGCAAACACGATTACCTTGGTTATGTCCAGATACATGGCATTCGCATATTTTTAAAATCCGGATAAAGTTACCCTGGACGCCCATTATACTTCATGGAAAGATGTTGCTTTATGCTTTCTTACCCTCAATGAAGTTATAGGCAAAACGAAAACAAGGTGAAAGCGGAAGCCAACATTTCGACAAGTGTAGTTGTCTTTTTCAAGGCGACATATGCTTTCCTCGCCACAGGATATGTAGGTAGGGTTCTTCTAAAAAGGATAGAGGTAAGGCGGGTCGGTGCGGCAACGAGCGAAGGTGTGTTAGTGGCAAGAGTGTAGAATTGAGAATAAAGGAGTGCTGTGCACAAGGCCAGTGACACGGCCGTCTGTCCGACACATGTCAACGGCCGTGTGTCAGCAGGGGTGTCAACGGCGTGAACAACGCCCGCCCCCCCCCCCCCCCCCCCCCTACTTTACCGATTCCGCTCTCGTCGTGGGTTATTGTGTCTCTGAAAGAGATAATAGGAGTGGCAGAAATTGGTGCTCGTGAAAAAAAGACATGAAATATAAAAGGAAACACTGAAATGCACTTAAAATTATTAAATAAAAGAAAGGAAATGAAAAAGAAAGAAAAAAAATACCCTAAGCAACCAAGCTAAGCGTTGTAGTACTCTGGCGACGAAAACATGTGCCACCTTGAAAAAAAAAAGCAAGTCCACTTGTCGAATTGTTGACTCCCGCTTTCACCGTGCCCTCGTTTTGCTCATCGTCTTGAATTTTCATCTCCTGCCTTCCCCCTGTTTTCAGTGAAATTATGTCATTCCTTAGTAATACGCTACGCTTCATTGACAGCTACAATGCTTAAAACACTTGTAGCTGAATTACCTAAAAAAGCAGTCTCAAGAAGAAGAGATGAGGCAGCGTCCTTTAGTATCAGGTATCTCATAAAGAAATCTGAGCAGGTGAAGCCGCCTCTCGATGGTTGCTTGAACATGCGCAATCGTAGTCTTCGCAATATTCTTGAAGAAACAGCCGATGCAATCACCCGCCGTGGTGAGTCACCGGCTACGGCGCTGCGCTTCTAAGCGCAAGGACGCGGGTTCGATTGCCTGCCCGTGGTAGCCGCACCTCAATGGGGGCGAATTACAAAACACTCCCGCCTACAGTAGCATGTCGACGGACACTTCCAAGATCCCCAGGTTGTCCAAATTAATGCCGAGTCACGCACTACGCCGTTCCTACTAATCATATTCTGGTTTGGCAATGTAAAACCTCAAAATTAAACCTCTTTGAAATTGGACACAATAAATGCTGAAGCGTTTGTAGGCAAACTAGTTCGTAATGCGCCGAAACCTTCCGTAAGCTTGGGTAATTTGAACATTGGTAACTTGTTTAATTTGCAACAACACTGCAGTAGACACGCTCAGCTGTTATTTCACCACTAGAAACATGCAACAATATTATGCGAATAAGTTTACCAGCGTTACGAGGGCTGAATGCTCCTTGGCGCGCTTTCAAGTAAGTAACTTTTTGCAGAGCTATCCAGTGAGCAGTACTACGAGCTGCCAAATAATAATCCTTGATAGCGTCGTCAAACTCGGGCAATACGCCCATACACTCTACTGGTCAGGCGGGTGCGTTACAGTTGCTGTGAGAGTGCATGGAAAGAGCAAGCAGATGCTGTACAATGCAACGGAAAGGAGTAAAGTGCTTAACACGTAGCGCGACAGCCCCTGTTGTTACAAGTGCGGTACACAGAGTATCATGCATCACCAAGTCGACCATGCTTTCTGGAGTTACAGAGATATTTTTTTTCTTTTAAGGGGGGGGGGGAAAGAAAAATTACAGAATCTACGACCGCGACTAAGAAAAGCAACAAAAATGCACACTTGACGCATTGCCAGGATAATCATGCCACACCTAGCAACGAGGCGATGCCAGCAGTGTGGGCGTCCAAGTAAATACAAGGTCTCTTATAATGTAAGCACCTTATGGTGATTAAGTTTCGCGACAATTATTCCTGTTCCTGCCACCATCATGAAGAAAAATATCTGAATATTGGCTGCTGGTAAAAAAAATCACAGTAACGGTTTTCTCTCCGGGAACCCTGAGTATATCATGGAGTTGACTTGATTCTGACGATTGTTTAGATTTTTTTCGCAACGCGTTAGTCTCAAATCCCTGATTTTCTCGTAGTCGGAAGAGCAAAGTGGTGCTGTAGATGGTCTATTTACTAGCCGCCATAACGGAAAAGTGTGATAGTTCGGACATACTTTTCCATTTTGTGTGCTTGCGCCAGAACCCAACCAAAGGGAAATCCACGGCTGACAGAAATTTGCCACCAGTCTCAATAAGTCTCTGTTAAAAGCCAGCTCAAGTACTGTTGTCTATGTCGATAGCTGCGAAACTCTTACACTACGGTTACCTTGCATACACCTGACAATGCAACTTGGTCTAAGGAACGCGATAGATCGTCACATTTCTGCCAAGCAGACCGACAAATGACTGCGTCACTTGTTCTTTCTTGGTTTACAGAAAGTTGCCGTCACGGTTAGTCCCGGATGTGAGATGACGAGAATGAAAAGTGAAATCAGCGTAGTTAGGCTGAAGGCAGCCGGGATCTGTCGCTCCTGTCGGCGCTTGTTATATAAAGGCGGCCACTGCAGACTTGCTCGGTTCCTCTCCTGAACTACAATATGGTTGTGGGTCGAGCTTGTTGGTGCGAAGACAAAACCCGGCAAAGGGAGTGAAAACGGGACAAAATTATCAGGGAATGTGCTGCACGCGTCATCTCCTCTCTTCATAAGTTGTCCCGTTTCAAGCTGTTTGCCGTATCATTGCTTACCAAGTGTGGTCGCTGCGAAATTCTTTTTGCAGCCACTCACCGTGGAACCGTCACAACGTGCCAACGTCCCAATATGGGAATCGAAGCTACCTGTAGGAACCAGGGCGAGGGGAACTGCCAAGAGCCGGAGGATTCGGCAACGACGACGAACTGATCGGAACCCGCATCAAGAGACCCGTATTTAACCGCACCTGCTGTGCGCGTGGACTTCAGGTCTCTAGGCAACGGCTTCAGGTAATACGACCTTCGTAGACAGGATATGCCACACATTTCCTCTGTTGCGCCTACTTCTTTGGATCAACAGAATGCAGGGGCAAATAGACGCGAGGTTATCGACAAAGGGCCCTGAAAAAAGTCTCCGCGTTCGCTCGCGGAACGAAAGCTTCGCAATATTTTTCATTTTCAATCCCTTCATAAAGCGGATCTACAATTCTTAAACAAGTGTAATATGGCTGTCGGGAAGCCACGAGTAAATGGTTTTAAAAGAAAACTGAACATAAAAACTGACGCTTCATTAGGTGATTTGGCCATACCTATTTGCGAAAGCCTGTCTGGAGGGCTATCGATCGATAATATGAGACAGGCGAAGAGCAAAGACATAACGGTAGAACTCACGTCCATATCAAACCAATTTCAAGTTTTAGCCATCAGAGTCATTTCTGAACAATTTCGTACGTAAACAGCCAGGTACATGCGTGGTTCTACGGATGATTGCAATGTCTTCCACCACCATGACCACTGTTCAACGTTTTCATTTCTTTGTAGTGTGTAGACCACGGTATATTTTGGCTCATAATTGAAATCCCTTGCATAGTGGGCGTTAAAAAAGTCTAACTTCCGATTATAATCTTCAAACATACTTGAAGATGTGAACTGCTCATTATATTAAATACATGAAAATATTTTTTTTTTCTTTTCGAGGAAGAAAGAGTAAGAATAGGAGACTGGCAGAACAAATGTGAAAATGATCTCAATTTATTTTCTTATATACTTGCCGCTATGCGAGCAAGAATTACCTTCAGCAGATCAACTTGAGAATGAGAAGCAATAAACATACTTCGTTTTTTTTAATCGTCATGACATGGTATAGGCTAGAAATTCCAGGAGACAACGTTTGACGATAAATTTAGTAGGTTTTAAAAGTACATTGTAATTAAGTCGAAAGTCACTGATAACTACATTTTGTGGCAGCGTTATCACACCATTAGTTAACAAGGGAATTTACGTGGTAAATAGTTCGGACTTTGTGATGTCTATGAAACAAAGTATAAAGGTACGTATTGAATCTGACCACTGCAATGGCACGTGGCACCCGATGGAGATGTTGCCGCACTTTATTCAAAGAAAATGCATATTCCACTTTCTTGCTTATGGCTTCCTTCCCTTCCACCCGAAAAGGTAGGACCAGATAAATTTTTGCTCGAAACAGGCAGCACGCATGTTAAACTACCCAAGGGGTCATGACATCATATTATAGAAATTAACTGAATTTCGAAACTGCATTTATTATTCTAGCATTGTTGTTGCACTGCAATTGACGAACCTGTGAAATTGTACATGCGTGAAAATCCAGGTAGCCTTAAAATATATACATATTTTTCTGTTGATTCGTAAAGTCCTTGAGTTGTGTGGCAATGAGGACGGGCTCCTGCATGAACCAGCCATCGTGAGGGTGTTGTCACACTGATGATGAGGGCCCTTGTGAAGTGAAGGTTGGCACCCTAAAATCTTTGAAAGCAAGAGCGAGTGACTTGGACGATGGTGAGGCGAAATTACAAGATTCAAACCGCTACATTTTGTCTCCATTGTGTTTTTCTGGCGAGTACTTCGCACATGATGGTGCTCATCTTAACTCTTAAAAGAAGTGGGGGAATTGGGTGCTTTATAATTAGACAAAAACAAGTGTCAGCATTGATGCTCGAGCCTGGGTGTCACCGACAAGAATGGTCTGGGTGTGACGAAGGGTTCGAGCTTCAATAATTGTGTAATTTGTTACCATTAGGAGCGCAGAAGTTGAAAACTCGAAGTGTCGCCAGAAAGTTGAAATATCAATTACTATAGCAAATTAGCAGACAGCTATACGAAGTAAGGAGAGTAGCTTTATTGGCCGCATAAATTTGTAAACATTCCCTTACTAAGTGAATTTACGAGGAAGCTGTCAGCGCGCAGAAGCAAACATGAACGCATCACATACACTCGCTGTCAAAACGCTAGTGTGAGCAAGCGCGGCTGCAGCAGCTAGCCACATGACTTTCGCGCTGTCTGTCGCTTGGACGCAAGAGTGGCGAGAAGCCAGCGCCCTCCCTCCCGTGTTGCCTCCCCGCTATCGTCAGTTCGCCTTGCGCTCGGTCGCGAAATACGCAGTTGCTGCCAGAGCACAACGCCACCGTTCTCCCTCCCTTACCCTCCCCCCTACGGCCTCTCGCGCGAAGAAAGGTGGTGCGTTTTCCGCTTTCCTCCTTCACTTGCTTCCCTCGTGTGCTTTTACTCGCACACACAGCATACGACGTGCGGCGACGGTGTTTACGCCCTTGGAATTTATACGCAACATCACGGCGGCGCCGACAGCGAAATGTGCTTCGATTTTACATGTAGTTGCTATCGCAATAAAAAGAGTGGTTAACTGTGTCTACGCTTTGACCGGAGACGACCCTGTCTGTTCCGGACCACCGTCAGTTGCGCTGGCATATCACTTTGACGACCGTCAGAGTGACAGGCCAGAATGTTTTTTTAAGAAGAATACGTCAAATACAATCGCTACAATCGATGCATAAAGGATAGGACAAGGCGTGGTCACCAAATTAAGTAACAATGAAATAAATCAAAACGCACGTTTTCTCCATGATGTCCCAGAAAGCATCCACGAAGTTGTGGTGTCTTCTGGTCGGGGGTTCGCGGTAAGGGTTTTGCCGAGTAGTATTGGACGAGTGTAAGAAACATTTGCTTGCTGTTATTGCTTCGTGGGTATTGCACCTGTGATTATTCCGTGTACCGCGTTGCGTGAATTATTGTTCTTTTTGTTAGCGACGCATGTTCTTGTAGCGTGGGATGGTTACACCGCAATGTTTCTTCATATGCGAGAAATAGCTTCAGTTTGTACATGCTCAATATGCTTGTGGTTCGCCCGCGTGAAAAAAAGACTTCAACGCACATAACGTCATCTGGGGCAGTGAATATAATGACTCCCGTGGAAGCATTATAGAGTCTGCCGCCGAAAAAAGTAATCTGATTGTGTTAAATGACAGCTCTCCAACATTCTTGCGGGGGTTTCGTTACTCAAGCTGTATAGATGTTACGCTCTGCTCCCAAGACCTTCTTGATGGTGTTGAATGGTCAACGGACATAGAAACGCACGGTAGTGATCATTTTCCGACCCTGGTCAAACATCGCCTCATACGGAGTGAAGGGACCCGCCGCTACTCAAAGTATACCAATTGGCAAAGTTTTCGGCACCATTTAAGTAATTCATTAGGTGAAAATCCGAACTTTCAAAGTTTTGCAAATACATTGTGTGAGTCCTACAAGAACTGTACAAAGCAAGTCATTATTCCAAATGAATACGCTGCAGTCGACGGCGAATATGAATGCCTAAGAGCAATTAGAAGGCGCGCGGAACGGGCTTACCGCCGCAGTGGAAAGCTGGATGACTACGAAATGGCACAGAAAGTTCAGTCAACTTCGCGCAGACGCTTAGAAAAATTAGGTACAAGAAAATGGCGAGAATACTGCGCGTCGTTGTCTCCGTTTACTCCAGTTCCCAGAATATGGTCCGTAGTCCGATCTTTTAGTGGTCCAGTTACCCAGAGCCATCCCTTTCGAGCCCTTGCCGTAGCTCGAAGCACTCCGGAAACATCTGTTGCTGACGAATTTTGTCAACTTATATCCAGACCAGGAATTCCGGTTACTTGCCAAGAATTTGCAAGTTCAACAGCACTAGCAGAACAGAAGCTTCGTGCGTGCTTTATGTCACAACATCCACAACTTGATTGTGAGTTTAGATTAAATGAATTGAAAAGTGCTCTTTCGTCATGCCGTACAAAGACAACCGCAGGCCCAGATGGTGTTACGTATGTGATGTTGAAGAACCTAGGTCCAGTAGGAAGAATGACTCTTTTGGAGATATTTAATGATATCTGGATAAGAGAGACTTTACCGGATTCATGGAAACTAGCTCGGGTGATTCCAGTGCTAAAACCAGGAAAGACTCCACTTTGTCTTGACACCTACCGACCCGTCAGTCTCACAAGCTGTTTTTCCAAACTAATGGAGAAGATGATAGACAGTCGACTGCAATGGTGGTGTGAACACACACATGTGTTTTCCGACCACATGACCGGTTTTCGACAAAATCGTTGTACAATGGATGCAGTATTAGATATCGCCACATACGTCGAACAGGAACTAAGCTGCGGAAATGTGACAGTAGCAGTATTCTTAGACATTCAAAGAGCATTCGACACTGTAAGTCACATACACGTCCTTGCTGGTATGTTAGAGCTTGGCCTACACGGTCGAACGCTGCGATGGGTGTCCAACTTCTTGAAAGATAGAAAATTATTTATGGAAACAATAGAAGGAGAAAGTAATTATCACAGCATCACGCAGGGCGTTCCGCAGGGCAGTGTTCTCAGTCCGTTCTTATTCAATTGTGTCATGGCAGCCTTGCCACAAAAGCTCCCGTCTGGTCTACGGTATTCTCTGTACGCAGATGACATCTGCATATGGGCCTCTGGTGCTAATATACAAGACATTCAAACAACGCTGCAAGAGGGCCTTGATAGTATCGACACTTTTTTAAAAGAAAGAGGCATGAGTCTTTCATACGCAAAGACAGCCGTACTTCCTTTCACTGGACGACAGTTGATTAATTTCCAACTTAGGCTTAACGGGCAAGCTTTGATGTTTGTGAAAGAGCATAAATTTCTTGGAGTTATTCTTGATCGCCAACTTACATGGGCTTCACACATCCGCGCAATTGAAAAACAGACCAATGCAGTAATAAACGTACTTCGGCGACTCGCAGGCACAACGTGTGGGGGATCAGTCTCTTCGCTACTACAAGTTCATAACGCACTCATAAAACAAAAAAATTGCTTACTCGGCACCTATTCTCCATGGTTTGTCGCAGACTTCTGAGGAACGTCTTCAGCGTTTACTAGCAAGGGGGCTGCGAGTGTGTCTTGGGGTTCCGCAGGCTACCTCGAGTTCTTTAGTAATTGCTGAAGCTCGTCACCCCCCATTTCCAGTCATACGAATGGTTGAAACATGCCGACATATTTATCGCATCTCAACCCAACACGAGAAGCACCCATTAAACCTCGCGCTCATCGAAAGAAACAAAAGCAAAATTCACGATGTTGTTCGAGAACATAAAGCATTATTACCAAGATTTGAATTATTCAAAGTGGATGGAAGTTACCCTCCCTGGATGTTAACATGCCCTAAAATAGAATTATCGGTTGACGGGATTATATCAAAGAGAGACATGTTCATAGTAGCCGCACAGCAACTGGCACTCTTCCAAATTTACTCATTATATCCCCAGTACATCCACGTTTATACAGATGGTTCGTGTCATAAGAATTCCTCGACTTCAGCATTCGTCATTCCACATTTAGGGCTAGAGCAAACATTCAAATTATCCCGGGAGACATCTTCCACCATGGCAGAACTATTTGCAATCCTGTGTGCTTTGCGTTTCATAACATCAGAAAGACATTCGCAACGATGGGTTATCTTTAGCGATTCGCAAGCCGCTCTCACATTACTACAGAGCAATAAGAAAAATTCTTTGAACACTTCGCTATTGTATGAAACGCTCAAAGAACTTACCAAAGCAAACGCAATGGACCACGTAATTGCATTTCAATGGATACCTGGGCACTGCAATATTCCTGGCAATACTGCAGCGGACGCAGCTGCGAATCGAGCGCACAATAACGCAGAGACCACCAATCTTCCCCTATTGCGTAGTGAAGTCCGTCTGATCCTGAGACAGATTTCTTGTCGTCTCAGCAAAACTACTTGGTTTGACCAGCAAGCTAAAAACTCGGAGTTATACTTATTAGACCCATGTATAAACTTATCAATGCCGGAAACTCTAAGAAACAACAGAAAATTTGAAACTTTGGTACACCGGCTGCGTCTTGGTACTGCATTTACGAGACACTTCTTGTACAGAATAAAACCTGTCTCTAGTCCGCGGTGTTCTTGTGGCCATCCAGACGAAGATGTGCATCATCTTCTTCTCGAGTGCTCGAAATACGATACACAAAGAACGGTACTGCAAGCTAATTTGTTTATATTAGACAGACGACCATTCACTCTAAAAAAGATACTTGGCCCATGGCCAACTGCGGGCCTTCAAAAAAGAGCGCTTCTTGCTCTGAAAAAGTTTTTAGAGGACACCAACATTTTGGGAAAATATTAAGTATTGGATAATCCGAATACGCTAAATGAGTTACATAAACGTTATTCGTGGTGCATAGTTGGTTTATGTGGTGATCGCAACTTTTACGCAATACGTATAATTCTGTCCTGTACTTGGAGTGTATTACAAGTGTTATTGTGTGTTTTGGCTGTTCAAAATATCGGACTTCATATATGCGTACGTGGACTGAACTCATGCACAGAACTTTGTGACTCATGTACTGTTGGACTGTATATTTTTTATTGATCCGGTGTTCTACTGAGTGTTATATTCAGTGTCGCTATTCTCACTTTTTGCGTAAATTTGTTTCGTCAGCCAAGTGACAAGGAGTAGCCGGTGCCACCACATAAAGGCGCCAACCTCTCCTAACATTCACTTCAATAAAAAAAAAAGGACTCGGTGTTTATTTGCTAGGGCATCTATTAGCTTTTACAGCTCTTTTCTGTAGCGCGTGTATCGCTTTCTTGTTTGCATGGGTAGGTTTTTGCGGGACTAGGTGACAATAATTATTGCGACATAAGAATAAAGTATTATGGAACAGTAGCTTCCCAGTTGAAAATGACAACAGAGGTTGTGTTCAGTACTACAGAAATTTCTGTTGTACAACAGGATTTTTCTGTAGTAACTACAGATTCCTGATGGAGCGACAGACTTTTCTGATGTACAACAGACATTTGTTGTTGCTACTACAGAAGTACAGTCTGTCGTATGTCTGTTGTTACAACAGAAAGCTGAAGCTCTACAACAGATTTTTGTAGTACAGAAATTTCTGTTGTACAACAGGATTTTTCTGTAGTAACTACAGATTCCTGATGGAGCGACAGACTTTTCTGATGTACAACAGACATTTGTTGTTGCTACTACAGAAGTACAGTCTGTCGTATGTCTGTTGTTACAACAGAAAGCTGAAGCTCTACAACAGATTTTTGTAGTACTACAGGAAAAATGGTCATCACTACAGGCACCCTGTTGTCCCAACAGAAATGTTTCTGAAGTAACCCGAAAAACTTCTGTAGTGCTACAGAGAGCTGTTGAAATACTACAGAAACCTATTGTGGCAACAGGCCCCCAATTGTCACAACAGAAGTGTTCCTGAAGTAATGCGACCAACTTCTGGTGTACTACAGAAAAATGTTGTTGTACGACAGAAGCCTATCATTGCAACAGGCCCCCAGTTGTCATAACAGAAGTGTTCCTGAAGTAATGGACAAACTTCTGTTGTACTACAGAGAACAGACTACTACAGAGAACAGACTACAGAGAACAGACTTCCACAACGGAAACCTATCGCCGCAACATGTACCCAATGATGACAACAGAAGTGCACTGAAATTGTGTGATGCGACAAGCTTCTGTAGTGCCTTGTTGAAAAAGACAAAAGGAATTCCTGTCGCAACTACAGAAATTCTGTTGTACGACAGAAATTGTTGACATTTCTTAATTGGGAGACATTTCTGACATTACGACAGAAATTCTGATTTCGCAACAGAAGCATTCTGTCGCGACAACAAGAGTTCTGAAGTCGGAACAACAGCTTTATATCTTGACAGCGTATCCGACGTTACGACACCAATTCTGACGTCACAGCAGAAACATTCGGTCGCGACGGCCAAGAGTTCCGAAGTCGCAACAGAAGCGCTTTCCGTCGCGGTCCTTTAAAATTGTATGTTTTCGCATCGGTGGTGTACACTGTACTTTTCTCTTGCGCGGTATTCAATCGCGCTTCTCTGAAGCCGGCAATGCTGATGGCACCGACACCGGTAATAAAGTCGACGTGGCGAATAGTTATAATTGTGCCGTGACGACGCGGCACCAGCAACGCCCTACCGGCCTCCTCAAAATCGGCCGCTGATCAAAATCATACCATCTGCGGGAATGGCTGCGTATCCGTTTTGTTTTTTGTTTTTGGTAAGATGTGGCACACAGGCCTGTGGACTTACATGTGCTGTTACACTGACACATTAGTTAATTTCCCAGGAATATTTCACAAGCTTTATGCGAAGCAGAAAAGAAGATTTGGGTTGTTCCACAAAGTTGCGTGAAAAGCTGTCTCGCTCGGGTCTCATTAATCTGGTGCAGTGCTGCTGTGAGAAGCCAGTATGCTGTCAGAAAGAACTCTCATCCACGAATGTTTATGTAGCTATTTTGCATTGAACACACGAATTATATGCGAGCTCAAAAGTGTAAAGACCGAGAGACTACTGTCGAAACTAGCAGTAATAACCCTAAAAGTCAACGTTGCCTATTTCTGAATTCCTTATTTAATATGGATATCGTACATCAAAATCGATGTTCTAGCACTGCACGATGTACCTGTCGATGGTACGAACACTCTTGCTCTTCTAGAAATGCGGCACTTGACGCCGTGGAGTGATAGCGGATCTTGGCTCTCAAAATGCAAATGTAAACATCAGCGCATCAGCACGTCGTGCTATTCACATGGCCAAAACGTACACTCGAAAAGCATGTCAGCGGTGGTGCAGGACGCGTCTTGGCTACTGAAGTGGAAGGACGTGCGTTTCATGGGCTCCCAAGGAGCGGTGGTTGCGGCTAACAGCGGCCGCGGTGACAGGATCGACGGAATGGATACCGAGGGATACGAAGTGGTTTTGCCTACTCTGCCATCAGGTCATAGTGTTTTGAATACTTTATTTTTGCACGGGGATGTCCGGGCGAGGCCTTACCGAGTCGAACATTTCCGGGACACGCTGGCGCGTCTTGGTTTGCTCCCAGAAGTGGTAGCGTTGGGGGCATATCAGATGAGCCACGTATGGGCTGTGACTTTCAAGAGCACGGAAGGGTTAAAGAAAGCTTTGGCATGCGGCGAAATGAAGGTGAAGGGCCAACGTTGTTTGGTTATTGATCCGGCAAACCAGGACGTGTGACTGAAGCTTCACTGGCTTCTTTTCAATGTGGCTGACGATGATGTGCGCGTAGCGCTTGCTCCGTTCGGAAAGGTGACCGAGGTCTCGAAGGAAAAGTGGAGAGTTCAAGCTATCCAAGACAAGGGGTCGACGACACGCCTCGTGCGCCTCAAGCTCCATAACGGCATTAAGGTTGATGACCTTCCACACCAGCTTCGCGTAGCCGGTGACATGGCCCTTCTAGTCGCTCCCGGTAGAGCGCCACTGTGCCTGCGGTGTCACAGTAAGGGCCATATCAGACGAGAATGCCGAGTTCCTCGCTGCACGCACTGCCGTCGTTTTGGACACGAAGAATCTCAGTGCGTGAAGACGTACGCAAGTGTTGCGGGGCCGGTTGGTGGAGAAGACACTGCGGAACTCGTCATGGACGAGGCTGACGCTGAAGAAGCCGCAAGCGAAGCAACGGCGAAGCTCGAGGAACTTGATGCGGTAACGTTAACCCCGCCCGACATTCCCCAAGACGCGAGTGTTAACAAGGAAAGCCCAAAGCTGACCGACGCAGCTGGCGACGCCACCGGCGTCGTGAAAGTGCAGGATGCCTCAACGCCGTCGAAGTCACCTGAGGAGCCAGCAGTCATGGAAGTAAGCGAGGGAACAAGCGGAGCCTCAGTCTCCAATCGAGGCCACGACGCTACGCTGAACGAGCATGAGGCCCTGGCTGCAAGGATCTCGGAAGGACCACCGCCAAAGGCGGCGAGCATTCGGCGGTCAACGCTGAGGGCGCGTCCGAACATACCTCCGGACCGGAGGGCGGCGGAGACGCCGCCGACGTAGCCGCGAGAGCGTGTGCTTCGCGGCGTTTCTTCTAGTCTACGCAGTGACCAAGCCAAACTCAAGGGACGATGGAATGCCGTGACATGGATATCAACTGTGCCTTCCTAAGGCTGCCATGGCAGCTGCGGAAGGTTTGTGCAAAAGGCGAAAGCAGCTTTGGCCACAGATGCATGAGGTGGGTACCATGCGGTTCGTTTGTCCTTCAAAAAACATAATAATGGCTCAAAACACTGCACTTCGTTTTGCTACTATAAATGTCCGCGGTCTTTGTGCCAAAAAGCGGCAATACCAGCTTAGCCGGCTTTTTTTAGAAACAGATGTTGATATAGCAGCGGTGCAGGAGACAAAGATAGAAACTGAGGAACAGACGGACCGCATGGTGCTGCAGTTTCGCAATAGATACAATGTTTGTGTATCACATGCTGTTGGGACTTCCACGGGGTGCGCTATCGTCATTAGAAACAACCTGGGAATTAGAGAAGAAGGGGTCTTTTCTTGTAAAAGTGGAAGGCTGGTTTTTGTGGATTTTTCCTTTCTGAGTGTAGGTTGGCGCGTGATATGTGTCTATGCCCCAAACACTGAAAGTGAGCGTGTGCCTTTCTTTGAAACAGTAAATCAGCATTTACAGTGTGACAGGAAAGTCGTATTGCTAGGAGATTTTAATTGTGTATGTTACGCTGCCGATCGAGTGAAAAACCTCCCAGTGCGTGACAAAAGTGCTTTACTTTTAAACACACTAGTTCAAGAATCTAATCTGGATGACGTCGGTAATTTCCTGTGTACTACCGGCACGCCTGCATTCCCACATTTTCAAGGGCAAAGTCACGCAAGGCTAGATAGAGGGTATGTCGCACTAGAGCTTGTTCCGATGTGTGGCAGCTATAGTGTGAAACACGTCTCGTTCAGCGATCACAGCCTTGTAACTTTTAGTGTAGGTACCACAGAAAGAAAATCGAAGTTTAACTGGAAGTTGTGGAAGTTCAACGATGGGCTGTTAATGAACGAATCCTTTTGCGAAAGCGTGAAGCAAAAGTTAGATAATTTGATCGAAGCTGAAGATGGCAACGTGCTAGAATTATGGGAGAACTTTAAACAAGGAGTCAAGATCAGTGCTATAGAAGAATCCAGTAAAGAGAAATTTATTAAAAGGAAAAAAGAAAATGAAATGCAACGTGAGCTTGATTTTTTGTACACCGTGGAGAGCGAGAGACCCGGCAGCCGAACAAAGGAGATAAGAGAACTGAAAACCAGCTTGAGCTTATCGAAGAAGAGAAGTTCAAAGGAGCAGTTATAAGGGCACGAGCTGAAATGGCTTGGCTAGGTGAGACACCGACTAAACGAGCCTTATCTGACGAAAAGGCATACGCGAGGCGAAATGAAATCAGAATGATTCAATACGAGAACAAGATCACGAGCCAACCTCAAAAAATTGAAGAGGCGTTTCTTGATCATTATAGCAAATTATTCGGGACTGTTAAAGACGTCACAGAAGAATTCAAAACGAACTTTTTGTCAAACATGCCGCAATTAGAGGAAGACATTCAAAAGCGTCTGGAGTGGCCTCTGAGCATCACCGAAGTGGAAGGAGCCATAGATGATTTAGTTGTAGGCAAGTCTCCGGGACCTGATGGACTCGGAGCGGCCTTTTATAAAGCCTTCAAAAGTGATGTCAGTGAGATCCTGTTACGGTTGTTTAAGGAGGCCTATGCGCAGAAACAGGTTCCCCCTTCTTTTCGGACATCGCACGTAGTCCTGATACCGAAATCAGAGGACCCAGAAAAATTGTTAGCTGTTGACGCTTACCGGCCGATATCACTAATGAATGTAGACTATAAGATATTTACAAGAGTGCTGGGAAAGCGATTACAGGGAGTGGTGACCAGAATAGTAGGGTCGCATCAAACATGCGGCATTAAAGGAAGGTCTATCTACACAAACATTCATATTGCCAGAAGCATCTTAGAATACTGTAATGACCTAGGTAAACACTGTGCCATGTTACAGTTAGTTATGCAGAAGGCTTTCGACCGTGTGGCCCATAAAATTCTTTTCAGTATTCTAGAACACATAAAGGTAGGGGACTTGATCTTGGATGGGGTAAAGATGTGCTATCAAGACTGTACCGCCAGCCTCATTATAAACAAGGAGGTTACCAAATCCTTTAGTGTCCGGTCATCTGTGCGCCAGGGGTGTGGTTTGTCGCCTCTTTTATTCGCAATCAAGAATGACAATAGAATATCGGGTTTCAGAGTGCAGTCCGCGGAAGTGAAAGTGCTGGCATACGCGGATGACATCGCGTTGTTATGCCGGGATAAAGAAAGCATCGAAATCGCGGTCGCAGAGGCTTTATCATACTGCTGAATGACAGGCAGTGCTATCAACTTTGATAAATCCCTAGGGGTATGGATCGGCAACTGGGAAGACCATCCGAGTACGTTTGCAAATATCCGCTGGACAGTCACGCCGGCAAAGTACCTGGGGGTGCCGCTTGAGCACTACCGTGACGCCGTTGATTACTGGAATGCCGAAACTGAAAGGGTTCGTGAAGGTACACTTAAATGGGGAGGCCGCAATTTCTCTATGTTTGCTCGTGCGACAGTGTGCAACTTGTTTGCCGTTGCCAAAATTTTTTACGTGCTCCAAGCGTTGTGCATGTCAAGGGCTAACATACAACGTTTACACAGAGTACTCGCAGTGTTTGTATGGGGTTCAAGCTGGGAGCGCACCAGTCGCACTAATCTCTTTCGTTCGGTTAAAAATGGAGGATTAGGTCTGGCACATTTGTTCATTAGGCAGATTGTGTCGCGGTTTGTTTTCTTACGGGACCAAAATGACCCATTTTTATTAACTATGTTTCAGACAAGGCTAAGCGAAGCTATACCTGAGTTTATTGTATCGTCACATCGGTGCAGTCAAGGCAGAGCGCGTGGTTTCCTAAAAGAGGTAGTCTTGGCGTTTCAGCTGTTAAAGGTTCGGTTCTCCATGGAATACCTAAGTAGGGTACCAAGAAAGCGCTTATATAAGGACCTGGTAGACACAATGTTGCCGGTGCCATTGTATCGCTCGATGTTCTGCACTGGACCTGAAAAGGACGTACTAAAAAGAGTAAAACGAATGCCAGTACGCCCATCGGTAAAGTCCTTCTTTTTCCAGCTCCACACCAATACTTTACCTGTGAAACCGTGGCTAGATGAAAAAGGTCTTTCCGTGCCTTGGAGCGTCAACTGTTTACTATGCCGGAAACCCGAAACAATAGAACACATTTTTCTAGACTGCTGGGATGCTGTGTTCCATTGGGACATATTACAGAGAACACTAAAGAAGGACTTGCCGATTACACCATATGGGATTCGTTTCTTGCCTGCTCTAAATGAAGACAAAGTACCCTATGACATGTTCATGCTGGTGTCCTTACATAGCTTATGGAAAACTAGAATGGCCGTGAGACATGCCGAAGTAAATGCCCGGCCTGTTAGAGAATACTTCATTGAAAGCATTTGTCATATTAAGGAAATGTATAATTTGCAAAAAGAAAAACCAACATGGCTCAGTGTGATGACTGAGCTAGTGAATTTTAAGCGATTTTAGCCCTGTGGCGGCCAACCAATGGCAGAGATGTTGTCGTGACCGTTGTCTATTGTTAAAATATCTTGTTTTGTAGCCTTGTTGCCATGTCGGTAATAAAGACAAAAAAAATCAGCGGTGGTGCAGTGGTACGATGCCGGGCTGGGAATCGTGAGGTCGCATGTTCGAATCCTAGGCGACAACGTTTTTTTTTTCTTAAATGTTTTTTGCTTTTATGTTTTTCTTTTTTGTACTAACAAATTTACATAACCTTACGGACGTCTCTGTCAATTTTTAATTAAAAATTGATCAAGAACTACAGAACTTTCTACTACAGGACGTCACACTACAGACAACAGAACTACAGACAACAGAACTACAGGCAACAGAACTACAGGCAACAAAACTACAGGCAACAGAACTACAGAAACAACGTCCCAAAATACGACAGACTGTTAAAATTTCCTGTTGTGTTTTTCAACTGGGTTTAAATACAGCCGACTCGCCTGTCAGACTCACGACAAAGCCCCCAACTGCAGGTAAGAGTTTTCCAACTATATGCTGATCGCGACGGTCCCAGGACCAAGCACTGGAAAATGTAACACCCCAGGATTTGAATTCGTTCACTACCTGAATTGGCTTGAAATCATGAAGTATTCACGCGTTACCATCAAATGGTTCGTTCTTAGCGCGAAGAAACATCGCCTTGGTTTTAGAAGCGTGAAGTGTTAATCTGTTTTCGTTGGGCAATTTCTGAACTTCCATTAAAGCTTTGCTTTCTAAGGTCACTAAGTGAGCCTGGTCTGGGCCTAGAAAAGAAATAATGTGTCGCCATCGTAAATTATGAATTTAGTGTGTAATGTAGTGCGTACGGTGTCGTTTCCGTATATGTTAAAGAGAACTAGTCGCACACCCTGAGGGACCCCTGATACGATAGATGTAGTTGCTGAAAGAGCACTGATTATTTCGACATACAGTGTACGTTCACGTTTAAGTAGTATCTCAGTTAAAGATTTCGTTTGCAATCGCAAATTTCAATTATGACATTTCGCGTGACAGACCTTCAAAGGCTCTCGTGAAGACGATGAACAAACTCAAAACAATATTTTAGCTTTTCATTGGCTGCAAAGCGAATTCTTTTTTATCTAGTTGTGCTAGTCTTGTTGAACGTGAGCTAATCAATCCATAATACACGTTAGTGAAAATGCTGTGTGTAACTGCAAATGTCGAAACCCTGGATAGGATTACTTTTCTTCACACTCATGCCAAAAACAGGGGTGTAAGAATAGAGCGATAATTACCTAGCTCATATGCATTTGCTTTTTTCGAGCATGGAAATCCCTTTTGGCAACCCGCTTTCTCCAAGGCAAGATTAAAGATAAAGCTGAGATCAGGCGCGATAGTCCAGGAAACAAGTATTGCTTGCCTTATCTGTGCATAGTCTGTGTGGCGTACGTAGCTTTCCTTCAAGTCGCAAAACACATCTATCACTTTTTTGATGTTAGTAAGGGAAAGAAAGTGAGTGCAATCATTGCGGTTCTTCGTATGTTAAATAGGTATCTGATCCGTAATAGATCGTTATTAAAGATATTGACAAAATATTCGTCAAAGGCACTCGTGAGTGAAATATAAATGATGACTTCCTTATTCTTGATTCTTCTGAAATGAATCACAGATGGCCTCCCTCGATTTGGCAGCTCGTGTATAATATTCCGTGTATGATTCCATGTAGATGAAGGGAACCAGTCAGTATACTATGCTAGCTCTGCCTTGCATAGTTCTTTGTGACGTTCACTTCTATATATTTCGAAGCAATGGATTGTGCTAATATCGTTGGTTGCAATATGGTATGGTATGAAAAACTTTATTGGGTCCTGAAGGTCAAACCTAGGATGACGCGGGCCGCTACCAAGTTCGGACTGTCAGGCCGAGCCCTTCAGCCACATCGCAGGCCTTCTGGACTGCCCGTAATTGGTCAGACAGTGATTCACTGTCTAGCATTTGCCGCCACCATTGTTGTTCCTTGTCACGGTCTGTGAAGGCCGCAGGGCACTGCCAAAGCATATGGTCAAGAGTAATGATGCAGTTTCACTTACTACAATTGGTTTTAATTTCCCTCTCCGGATAGATCCTGTTAATAAAATCTGGACTTGGGTATGTCCTTGTCTGTAGCAAACGTAATGTGCCCACTTGGGCTCCGCAAATCTTACCGTGTGGCATTTGACATTCTCTTCCGCTTAAATAATAGTGCTTCGTGATTCCGTTATATGTTAATAATCGATCCCTGTGTTCCCCGGCTGAAGTGTAAATAGTTCGGTCTTGAAGAGCACGGCTAGAAAGTCCTCGTGCTGCTTCATTTGCCACCTCATTGATGTTTCTCCGAGTTCCGTCCACCACCTCCAGATGTGCAGGAAACCAGCGGCTGGTTGCAATGAAATTTCTGAATAAGTAATTTTTGCCTCCTATTTTTTGAAGCTGTGCATTCTCAATTTACGGCTTTCTGTAATTTTCTAATTTTCTTGCTTCTGGTTTTGTACGGACTGGAAACATTTGCAATATAAATTTTCTGACACGTTCAAACAGCAGTAGGAGGCATTCTCGGGACCAGTATTCAAGTAAACATAGCGCCATTAATCATTATGATAAAATCATCCTAAGGCTTGCGGAGTTGTTTTGTGCACTAAGGCTTTATTACCCAATCTTGTCTGGCATGATATTTATAAGAACGTAAATGAAATGGCCGAAAAAGAGAGATCACTTCCCGAGCTAGTGATGAAAGTTTGAAAAGTTATTAGCGTTACTAATAATAAAATGATTATGATTAAAAAGTAATTATAATGTTGGTTAACTTGGGAATCGACTGCGACGGTCGTTTGCTTCTCTAGTGTCCGCGGCGCTCGCGTGACAAATGATGTTCTATTTAGCTCGTTAATCCGAACACCATTACAATTAAATAAGCAAAGTTGGAAAGCGATTCAACCTCCAGTTCAAGTTGATGAAAGACAGAGTCGTCCTGAACGAGCTGGGGTGGAGATTGGGGGGGGGGGGTGAGGGGGGGGAGGGACCCACTGCACACTGTGCTTAATCGCGTCACTTAATTATCGCGTGAGGGGAGTAGGAGGAGCGTTCGGACCTCAATTTTTTTACCGCACTTTCTTGGGAACTATCCGAAATTTTAATGTTATGTATTTCACATACTTTCTGGGATTTATCGTGCTCGAAAGTAAGATCCGATTATGAGGCACGCTGTAATGGGGAAAAAGCGTCGGTGGCCTAATGGTTACAGTATCGGGTTACTGCGCTAGGGAGGAAGACGAAGTTATTCTCGTAGAGAATAAGTGGCACTTCAAAAAAATAGGTGAACGTTTCAGCACGCAATTCTTGGCCAATCCCCCAGTGTGGGTACGAGCCATAATATGAGGCTATCATCATCATCATCAGAGACCACTATTCCTTCGCGCTGCAGTATTTTCGGCTTTTTCCCGTGGTTTACTGGGAGACGCCGCTCTCATTGCCACGGCAATGGAAGTGGAGTCGGCAGAATGCCGACGCGACGTGACTGCTTCGTCAGGTACCCGCCCGAGGAAGAGAAATTGCCCACCGAGTCAAGCTGACAGCGAGGACACTGCGCTGTACTCCTACTCAAGCGATGACGCCTCAGATGACGAAGGCTTCGAAAGAGTGGTACACCGGAAAGCCAAGAGAAGAAACATCAGCGGACGGTCTTCGTCAAGTAAGTCTACCGTCATTCCACAGCGCAGGCCATCGGCGCACACAATTCTTTTTGTGCCGGACGCACCTGCCGACAACCTCAACCGCCTTAATCGACAAGCGATTTCCGTTTCTCTGGAGGCTCTTGTCCCAGGAGAAATCAAAGATATCAGAATTAATACTCGAAAGAACATCCTGGCTATTGACGTCCACAACCGAAGCGCAATCAATGCTTTGATGGTAATCAAGCTCCTGGGCAACATTAATGTCCACTACCTCATTCCGCAAGACAACGAAACAACGGCCGGTGTTGTTTATGACATTGACACATCCATTAACGACAGCGACCTGCCAATTTTAATCAAACCTGCGACAGATGGTGTTGCCTTACTACAAGCTCGGCACCTTGGCAAGTCGACCTGTGTAAGGCTCGTGTTTAAAGGTGACTGCCTACCATCACATGTAAAGGTCGGCCACTTTCGTCATGTGGTACGACCTTTCGTACCAAAACCACTTCAGTGCAGAAGGTGTCAAAGAATTGGACATGTGAGTGCTGCCTGCCGAAATACAACGATATGCCCACGATGTTCCGAACACCACGACACCGACACTTGCCGTGCAACAGAGCTCAAGTGCCCAAATTGTCAAGGATCGCACGCTGCTTCCTCAAAAGACTGTCCACGCCTAAAGAAAGAGCAGAAAATCTTGAGAAAAATGGCCAGAGACGGATCGTCACACAGAGATGCTTCTGAAGCGATAAGGCGACATCGCTCCCGGAAACGAAAGTTCATGAAACCCTCTTCCGGTTCAAGGGAAATGTCTCGTCCGGCAACGCCACCTGCTGTTCCATCTGTCTCGAGTAAGAGCATGAATGTCAACGAAAGAAGTGGCCATGCTTCATCAAGTGATGCGTGGCCGGCACTGCCGAGAACATGCCACGCGCCAGAGCCACAGCAAATGACTCGCCATTTACAGTCAAATGTCACTACAGTTGACCAAATGCAAGACAAGGACTCACAAGTGATTGCCATGCTCAAATCGCTCACGAATGTCATGCGTCTCCTACTGACGAACATGGACACCCCAGCTGCTCGTAGCGCACTGCAAGTATTGGACGCGCTGACTCCAGTACTTGAAAGCATCGCATAGCACCATGGCCCGCCCCTCGCTGCCCTTCCACAAGGAAGTTAAGAAAGCATCTTTACTGCAGTGGAATGCCCGTGGTCTCAAATCAAGAATTTCAGATTTTAGACATTTTGTCTTCGAAAACCGTTTTCCCATCCTTGTAATTTGCGAACCGAACGTGCAGAATGTTATACGTATTTCTGGCTATGAGGCATTCATGTCCTCTACCTGTGGTGATGTAAGCAAGGTAATTGTATATATTAGAAGAGATCTGACTTACGTGTTGCACCCAGTTCCGCCTCACGACGACAACCAGTACGTTTGTTTAATCGTGAAATCGAATAAGCTTACGTTCACACTCGTTGCTGTGTACATTGCTCCTTCAAGTGGCTTCAACTCTAAACGACTACACGACGTGCTATCAGCGACACCCGGCCCTACGATTCTCACAGGAGATTTTAATGCTCACCATCCGCTTTGGGGGAGCCTGAAGATGGACTCCAGGGGAAGGCGAATAGCATCCTTTGCCACACAGCACGACCTTTACTGCCTCAACGATGGTAGTCCGACATATTTACGCGGGCCTACCTACAGCAGCTGCCTAGACTTGACCCTGGTTTCTCGGCTTCTTGAAAGAAACGTGCAATGGTTTACAGACATTGAAACACATGGAAGCGACCATATTCCGACGTACCTGAAGATCAAGGGACTATCGAAATACTCCTCCATGACGCTCCGGCGAATTGACTGGTCGGCGTTTCGGTCGCACATGGAGGGAGTATGTCAGCAAGGGAACCCTTCAAGTCCGGAACACGAAATTCAAAAAGCCATGCAAGAGGCTACGCGTAGTTTCCAGCCTTTCCCGAAATATGCAGAATTTGAAGCAGAACTGCAGCGACTACGAGCAATTCGCCGGCGGGCTGAACGTAGATACAGGAGCACTAAATCCATCCATTATCTCCGAGAGGCAAGGCGGATGCAAAAGAAGATTCAACGTCGCATCGATGCACTACAATCGCAAAGATGGAAACGTTTCTGTGAGTCCTTGGATCCACGTCAGCGATTATCTCAAATATGGAGAACCGTGCGTGGGCTTCGCGTATCACCACAATAGCGTGTCCCTTTCAAAGCCCTCGCTTTGCACCAAGGTCGCAGCGAAATTGTCATTGCTGAAGAATTTTGCTCAAGACTTTCCAGCTTGCAGTTCCAACGCGCAATTACACCATGTGCTACTCCTGTGCCACGGGATTCCCGCATGGATGTAATTTTTTCACTGGAGGAGCTTGAAGCGGCACTGGCGACTTGCAGGCGCTCTTCGTCACCTGGCCCGGACGGGGTTACCTATGCGGCGCTCGCCAATCTTGGGCAGACAGCACGACTCATGCTACTAAACCATTACAACGAGTCTTGGCGCAACGGTTTGGTTCCACGTGACTGGAAATGCAGCCGCTTGGTTCCACTTCTCAAACCTGGCAAATCACCGTTAAACTTGTCATCGTACCGCCCCATCGCTCTGGCCAGCTGCATAGGGAAAATAATGGAACGAATGATTTTGACTCGCCTGGAATGGTACCTGGAAAGTTACAACGTGTACCCAGATGCTATGGCTGGCTTCCGGCGTGGGCGCTCATCCATAGACAATGTCATCGATTTGGTTACATTCGTTCAGCATCAAAAACGCCGGAAACGACTCACTGCTGCATTATTCCTAGACATAAAAGGCGCCTATGATAATATAGCACATTATGCCATTATAAATGCTCTTACTGAAGCCGGAATCGGTGGCCGCATTTTTCAGTGGCTGTGCAGTTATTTGACCGACAGGCATTTCTTCGTGATGACCGAGGATGGCGCCACGACTCAACACCAAACGTGCCGTGGAGTACCACAAGGCGGAGTGTTAAGCCCGACGCTTTTCAACCTAGTGCTCGTTGGCCTAGTCCGATCCTTGCCCAACACAGTTCAGGTATCAATATATGCCGACGATATCTGCATTTGGGCGTCTGCCGTAACACGGCTGCAGGTACGAGCACGGCTGCAAAAGGCAGCAACGATAACATCTCTGTACTTGCGAAAACAGAACTTAGAGCTGTCTTCAGAGAAATGCTGCCTTGTTACATTCACTCGGAAGGAAATGAAGCGTTAAAGTGTAAAGGTCAATGGGCAAGCAGTAGCAAATGCACGAAAACACCGCTTTTTAGGGGTAATTATTGACCGAGACCTATCATGGAGCCCGCATGTTTCATACCTGAAGAAGAGATTATTGACAATAATACATCTCCTTAAATTTCTCGGCGGAAAGTCATGGGGCACTTCGGTGCGGTCAATGCTGCAGCTGTATAACGCCTTGTTCCTCGGCTTCGCAAGATACAGCCTCCCTGTGATTGGCAACACCTGCAAAACAAACCTGCGTGTACTCCATGGACTACAAGCTCAGGCCCTAAGGACGTGTCTCGGTCTTCCGAGGTGTGCGTCTACAGCGGCAACGATCGTCATAGCTCGAGATCACCCAATATCAACGTACTTGGCAACCGACGCTCTCAGGGCGCATATTCGGCACGTTGCCCGATTACCTTCTCACCAACTTGCCGCTCTACCGACAGAAAGGCCACACACAACTTTCAGTCGTTTAATTGATGCCAATCGCCCCTCATTGCCATCGAACTACATACCTGCAGCAAGACCATCCTTACCTTTATGGTGCCTGCACAGACCTGACATACGCCTCACCATCCCAGGAATCATGAAGAAAGCCAACATGTCCTCGTTTGCCCTTAAGCAGGCCACATTAAAACATTTACACGAGGTGCACAGTGGCCGCGTACACGTTTACATCGACGGTTCAGTTACATCTGCAAGCGCAGCTGCCGCTGTGCTGATACCAAGAAGATCCGTCAAGATACAGCTAAAGACGTCACATGTATCATCAACGACAGCTGCTGAACTCGTAGCCCTGCGTGCGGCTCTTCATTTTATTAAGGAGGAACCATCCCAGGCATGGTCAATCTTCTGTGATTCCAAGGCAGCCCTAGAGAGTGTACTCTCAGCACTGCGCCATGGATCACATGAGCAGCTCGCCGCAGAGATCAGAGAAGTCCACCATCGACTAATTGACGAAGGACACGATATAATATATCAGTGGTTGCCTAGTCACTGTCGCATACATGGCAATGATCGAGCAGACGCAGCTGCCCGATCTGCCCATGACGGCGTCAACTGCGTTGCCATTCCTCTTTCGAGAGCCGACGCAGCGAAAAAACTTGCCAAACTTGCGCGTGACCTGACATTAGCCCAGTGGAATTCATCCGATTTCACAAGTGCACGCCTCCATACTCTGGACCCTAATTTACAGCTCCATATTCCGTCCGAGCTTCCACGACGTGACTGCACCCTTCTTATCCGTCTATGGCTTGGAGTAGCATTCTCAAATGCCTACTCTTTCCTTATCGGAATGGCCAACAGCCCACTGTGTGAATTCTGCGGGTGCAACGAAACGATCGAGCATCTTCTTTGTCAGTGCTCTCGTTTTAACCTACAAAGAACTGCCCTCTCAGCCACCTTAGACAAACTGGACAAGCGCCCAATGACAGAAGACAAGATCCTTGGAACCTGGCCTACGCGAACATCAGCGCGATCCGCTATGAAGGCGCTGCTGCGATACTTGAAAGACACGGGACTTTCTGACAAATTGTGACAGTACACTGCGTGGCGCAGGACTGTACGGTGATACTGCGTAAGACTAGGAATGCCTTTGCGGGTTGCGTGACAGTGCCCACAGAAATAGATCGTGTGTACGTGCGTGTGTGTGCTTAGGTTTTTTTTTTCCTTTTTTTTGTCCTTCTTTCTTTCTCACCTATTGCATCCCCTTTCCCTTCCCCCAGAACAGGGTAGCCAACCGGAGATAATCTCTGGTTAACCTCCCTGTCTTTCCTTTGCCTTTCTCTCTCTCTCTCTCTACTGCGCTAGATGTCCTCTGTTCGAATCTCGCCGTGGGACAATCTTACTGATCGGTTTATTTAAAGACATCACACTTTTGCCATATAGGCGAATTTATGTATGTGACAGCCGCGTTAACGTCACCACCACGTGACAATATAGCACGCCGAGGCGTATTTTGCGTTGTGTGAGGGACGCCGTGCTTCGCTGCAGGAAACGCGGCACCAACAGGTACCACAACGTGCAGCGAAGCGATGGCGCAAGATGGCGGGGTATGTCATAGCTTTGTTGTAATTCATGCTGGCAGGCGAAGCTGTCTAACCTGGGGTCTTATAACACAGCTGCTGCTGTGCGTCAGTCTCTGCGATTTGAACACGAACGTGCCTAGACATATTCCGCCCCGTGGCGTTGAAATGAACTGCAGAAGCGCAGCGGATTGGGCGAGTTGGTGTTGTATGGTAACAATAAAATTCAAACAGCGCTAAACGACAGGACCGGAATGAGGAGGAGACAAACGCGGCGCAAATTTTGCGCAAAGGATAAACGTGCAATCAATTTGAATGACGTTCTTCAGAAAACGTAGTAAACCTTTACTATTCCGCAAATGTATGCGTAATTATCGACAACTGCGAAAGATTGCGGGTATAGTGTTCATATTATTCACATTCCAATAGTACGCGCACAACGCCTCAGCGTGCTGGCTTGCAGGCGGGGAATGCTTAAGGATGTTGTATCCGTGGGCTAATGGTTGGAGCATTTGACTTCTTTGCGATGGATCCTCGGTTCGGCTCCTGCAGTCGGACAGTTTTTTTGTTTTTGTTAAGATGTATCATTTATATATACTCGGAACATACTCAAGGGCGCATACCCAGTATAGCTCATATCGGCCAGCAATTTTAGGCGGGACTTCTTCCGGGATCGGCCCACAATGAGAGGCGTGAAACAGGCACTATACGGAAATGTGGTGATAACCGACCAAGACAGAGTTTGTCTTTAAAAACAAAGCGTGCTCTTTTCTCTTCTCGCTTTTCTAGTTCGAAACGAAATGTCTCGCTGGGATATGCCCGCCAGCGCAGGCGCGAGCCCCAAAGACAACACGCCGTTTTCGTCGTGCGGTCTTTGTCATTTCACCAACGCCACACCTTTGTTTGCATGCTATTTCAATACTTTGATCATCATCGTCCCATAGTCGTCGTCGTTATGGCTCAACAAAAATCGTCCTATTCCATCTTGCTTACGTTTGGTTTCCTTAAAACTGTGCGCTCTCAACTTTTCTCTCAAATATGCTATGCTACTTTGATAACGCACATGCCGCTAAAAAAATTATGAGGTTTTACGTGCCAAAACCGCTTTCTGATTATGAGGCGCGCCGTAGTGAAGGGCTTCGGAAATTTTGACCACCTGGGGCTCTTCAACGTGCACCTAAATCTAAGTACACGGGTGTTTTCGCATTTCGCCCCCATCGAAATGCGGCCGCCGTGGCTGGGATTCGATTCCGCGACCGCACATGCCGTTCGTGAAGTCAATTTACCGGGCGCGCAGCGATATCAAACAAAAGCCACGAAACTAAGATGGCAATCATTATTGTAAGAGAAAGATGCGCTCCAAAGCTTGTAAAGTGGATTTAGAGTGCGTAGGATGGATGCTGATGCCTAGAATTTTCTCTAGCTGTCTTTTATATTGATCTTTCAACAGGTTGTGTTGTTTACCGCATGACCGCTGAAGAGATGAGCTTGGCGAAAACCGGCCATGTATCAGTTGAACGCTAGTGTAAATGACCGCGAAGCTGGCCGCAAACATTCCTGAAGTTTCGCTCAATAACGTCTTTGGAGATTGGAAAACTTGTAAAGGGTGCCTTTATAGTTAAAATAGCTGTCACATGTGTTCGGCTCACTGAAGTGAAATGGAGTGGGCTCTTTTTAAGACACGGAATCGATTAAAAATATCCGCGTTTGAATTTTGAAAGTCTCGTGCGGGTGGCGACGCCGGATGCAAAAGAGTACAGGTCAATCTCACCACGATATAAGACGTGTCGAGTTGGGTTTTACTTTCATACGTTCACATTCATTCAATCGTAAACTGCCAGTGCAACACCTTTTTTGCTAGCACTCACCGACGAACGCACACACAACACTGACGTAGCTTTGACGCCATAATGTGCCCTCTAAAAACTAGGGAGGGTATCGCAGTAGTGAAGTGGCCGATTTACTCTTCAAAGCGTTGTTTTACTCTAGCAAGATGTCGAGTGGAGCGAAATGCATTGTTCACTCCGTCAGCAAGGAGAAAGTGAAATTTGGTTTTCACTCTACCTTTCTGAGAGAGAGTAGAATGCCCGTTCTACTCTTGCGACAATAGAGAACAAAACGTAGCGTAAGCTTCTGCGTCAATTGCAGTAGGCTGGTCCCGAACATGGTGATGTATCACTAACGCGCGCTGACCAAAGAAGACACCGTTTTGCTTCTAAGAGAACAGGCAGCCACTGTTGAAAGGAACGTGGAGTGAGCGCTCTACTTTTTCACTCGGAGTTGCTCCACCGCGCGCGCGCTCAACATCGCGGGACAGCACAGCACCGGAGAAAGGTGATCCGTCCAGCAAGCAGCAACGAAGGCCACCCAAGGGAGGCCGTGTGTCAATCATCTCGCGTCGCCAGGAAAACACGACAGTCGTTCGTCATTCGTTGGATATAACAACAAATCCTCCATCGTAAGTGAATTGAAATTTAGGTGCACATTCTGTGTATGCGAGTTGTTATCGCCAGGATGTCATTCGCGGCGCATAGCCGACGGTTCTAGCAAGCGCTGCTAGAACCGTGTTATGTTCAGTGAGACGCGAGGCGAGAGGACACTTAAAATGGTTTGTTCACCAGCCCATGATTCCGAGCCTATGCGGAGCATGCATAGCGTGCGTTTTCAGTGTTTGAATTTATTCAGCTTGGCAGTCTACTTTGTACAGAACGCTGTTAATTGAAATAAGGAGTCACATAGCAGACGGCGTCATTTTGTTGGTGGCATGCTTTCGTTATAAATAAGCCGCACGCTTGACGGTGTCTCGCCCACGGGTAATCTGTGACTACTGAAGTTACGTGCAGCGCCAGATTGATTGATGGATATTGTTTCTTGGCGCAAGGGCCAGAAATGGCCAAAGAGCGCCATGACATTTGGTGATGGATGGCAATGAGTATCGGTGAATATGTCGGTGATCGAGTAAAAGCAGTAAATGGTGTAAAATATGTACTTATTAAAATAATGTCAATGAAAAGTGAGTCCTTTGGTTGTAAAAGTACGTTGAGAACGATAAGACACTAAAACATGTTAATTTATAGCAGCACCAGTGCCTCTACAGAGCCCTTCAGTGCAAGGGCTGCGAGGCATGTGCTCTGTGAGTGATTTCATTGCAGCTACAGCCTCTAGGCAGCGCCAGTGCTAGTTAGAAACTTTGCCGCGGGCATTCAGCTGCATGCTGCAGCAGTTCAGTTGATCGCGTTATCTGGAACTTACCGAAAACGCATGACGAATCCATGTTTTATGCTGAATAAAATATAAACCTCGTATAAGCGATCTTGCCCGCGACAGCTACAAGCGATGCGATGGATCTGGCTGTCGCGTTCGCTCGTCGCCTACAATTCGAACTCCGTGCGAGTGACGACTTTGAGTGACGTGTCCCCGGTGTTGCCATTATGCGTCAAAACTAACGTGACGCGTGCCTTAGTAAGTAGCAATTAGTAATTTACTTTGACATATTTTCTGTAAAAAGTAGCATAAAATATTTCTGAGGTTCTTGCAGTAGGTTCTTATCCCTGCACGTAAAAAATAAAATCGCTTGCTTGTTCCGCGCGACTACCAGTAGTGTTTGAGCGATGTACACACATCCAGTTCCTGCTTCGCGCTATTGGCCACTCGCTCACAGCACTTCGGGAGATGAGCGACGAATGCTAGATTTCCGGAACCGAGCGATCGGTTCAAGTGACGGCCCGTTTTGTCGCTCGAAGCCGTCGCTCGTCGCCGTCGCGCACTAAATCGCTCTCATGGGGTTCAGCCCTAAGACTGACCCATTTTTGCTCATGTATTGAAATGGTGTGGTTATATGTCTGATTTTATGTCTCCTGCTGCGGTTTTCGAGTACGGTGCGAAACTGTCAGGCTGCTTGTGTCTATGAAGTCGGTGAATTGTCAAGCAGCGAGTTATGCATCGGCATCGAATATGGCGGCTGCTGGGCGGAATTACAATTGCAAGGGCGCTGTGCATATGCTTATGGTCTTGGACTTTGCTTTTGCATTTCTTGATATGAATTGGCGCTTCGGAGTTATGTCATATGAACGGCTAAATCACCCTTGCTCTGGAGGTTACAAGTGTAATGTGTGCATTTTGCAACTGCATGGAAGATCAAAATTTGTTTATCGCTTTAATATTTTAGTGAGAACATAAAGTATCAAAATAAAACGTTGCTTTAATTCCGCGTTGCCAGTCGTCTGTCGCACGCAAAACAAAGAGTTGGTCTAATAAAACTAATAGCTGCTGTGTAACTGCAACTTTTACATGCCTTCAAGAATGTAAAATGCTAGATTTCAAACTGCAGCAATGGTCGAGTCTGTCAAAAATGAACTTCATTGCGCAGCTCATAAATGAAAATAAGTTCATTCCTTTTAGTAAGCATAGATGCAGGCCGTAGTGAGCTTTCTTGTTAGTATTGAAATGTGGGTGACCTTGTCATAACAAGCCTTGTAGCCCCTAAGCTATACTGATATGACATGATATACGGATATCACAGGCACGTCCTGTCATATCCAATGAACTAGAGGACCATATTTTCATCCCTCCTGAGCGTCATGTGTGCAGATATGATCCTGAAATTATGGCTTGAGCAGTGGCACAACCAGCGATGGTGCGAGGGGCACATTGGGCACGTGCTTAGGATGTGTCAAAAGTGGTATTTGCGACACACCAGACGACACAGACTAACGACACAGCAAGCTTATGACATCTGACAATGCCGGATATTCTATTTATTAGTAGGAGTATAATAACATTGGTGCTGAACGAGGATGAACTGCCGGTTATTTCTTTTTTGTTTAAATCTAAAAATTGAATTTAGTTTAACAGTTGACTGTTGCAGTCATTTAGATGTTTAGCATGCATTTCAGTAAGAAGGCTAAGAGCGTAGACTTTCTTTTAGTGTCATGGCCTTACTTCTTGACGGTCTCGATGTTGTTTTTTACCACGTCCTCGTGTTGACTTGTGCACCCGATATTTTTCAGGCACCCGCTTTATATAACGCAATAAGGCAGCTGCAAGGACACATGGATGTCAAAGAGCCAGCCCAGCGCGACTCCACGTAGTGCAGAGGAGTGCACCCCAAAGAATCAAAATACATTGCCATGCAATTTGGACGAGAAAACTAGAATGTGGGTATATTTTGTGTACCATTTGACTAAATGTCAACAAAATATTCGAAATACAGTATGTCACACCAAGATGAAAATTCTCACGTTCTCTAGGCAGGAATCTTAACATGGTATATTTATGTAATGTCTCTGCAGGGAAAGTCAAAATCAAGTATGCTCTCTGGAGACAAACACATATTTGCAAGTGCCATTAAAAAAGTTTGCAATGTGTTTAAAAAGCTGATTAGTTTTGTGAAGAATAATTGCTTTTTGTCTTGACTCTCAACAGATATATCCATGTGATAAAAAAATTGTGGTGCAATGAAATTGCATAATTGCTTAGTGACATGATACGTACTTGCAATGAGCACGGTGCCTGTGTTCACAATAAATAGCAACAGCTCATGCTTGGTTAGGTGCTTACATACATTTAACAGCTTACATTTAACAGCACGTGAATTCAATGGTGCAAATACAAACCCCTGTCTTTCCGTATTTTAAATGCTGAAATGAGGCAGACGGGTTTTCATGTCTTCCCTTTTATCTATTTATTACAGCTAATTTTAGAAGTATGGCTTCCTTTTAGGTTCCAGGCAGGAGAAGCTTTGGGGGAAGAGAATCCCATGTTTAAGAAGTCATTATCATTCATGTGCACGCTCATGAAACCAGTTCATTAGAACAGCTCGTGCCTCGCGAAGCGAAAGCAAGGAGCCATTAAGGCTTTTTAAGTGTGGACACCATGGTGCACACCTTATGTCTTAGAAGCCGGAGTCACTTGCAATCGAAAATTATTTTAAAAATGTAAAGTTGTGATTTCTTCTGTGAAATAGACATGTGATGGCCTTTGGGAGGTGTTTTATATTTTTATTGGGGTGACCCAATCTACTTGCCAACCAAGCATGCTAGTGGAGATAGAGATGCGTTCAGTGCAAAGAAGTGAGAGCCTCAGAGTAGAAAACTTGTTCATCAATTGGAGGCTGTGAACATACAGTGTGAAGCAAAAGCCCCTTATTTTTGTGGCTTCTGCAGACATAATTTTTAAAAGGCGCAAGAAAAAAGCATTTTTGCACATGGTAAATTTCTGCACGCAAGTGCACAGTGAGGCGATGTATTCATCTTCCCAGAAACATATGTCCTTGTTTTGAGACGAAGATTCTGTGAAGTGCGATAATTTTTCTTTTTCGCATCTTAAACACTTTAGTAGGAACAAAAGCTTTGGTTTCAGGTAGTTGGTCCATTGTACAAGTATAGGCATGGTCGCATGCAAAATCCACTTGCATGGAATGGATATATGAAACAGGATGGCGCCTTCATCAATTTACGATCTGCTTCTTTGTCTTTTTCTTGCACTTCCCTGCCTATACCTGTGCTTATGTCGCCTTTGATGCATCATATTCATCACGTCTGATTATTGGTACACATCTGAAGCCATGCTATACTTTAGTTAGATTGCATTTTCAACTCACAATAATTGATCCTATAATTATGGAAGCTGCTCCTCAGAGGTATAGCATTATTACCGTAATAGTAATGAAAAGGTACTACATATGACAAGAAATTTGTGCGCATGATTTTGATTCCAATGCTCCTTGCAGTTTTATACTCATTTTAGACACACTAGATATTATTGTAAATTGAATTCTATTTATTTGTGAGAAAGCGTAACGGAACAATCCTAACAGCACGAGGAAACTACCTTCGTGAGGAGGCCAACCGAATAGGAAATATGATACGCCTCTGTACCGCTTTGAGACCGGGCAGGATATTGCTGCAGCACCACAAGACACAATTAGAAGCAATAGGGTGCAGCCCATGCATGAATAACTTTATGTGAAATATAAGCAAAGCTAGCTAGACCTGCAGCCTCACAAAAGAACATACAGCACATTTCTAAATGCACTGTACTCTCAGCCAGGAACATCCATACGCTTTATAGGATGTTATCAAATGAGCTGCTGTCTTAGAATAGGGCACGAAAAAAAAGTTTCTTGCACAATTTATCTAGGTTACCAGCCCCATGCTTAGCAGATCATCTGGTATCCTTTGCCATATAAGGGCATGCGTTTTGTGCAAGAAATGCGTTTGCTGGCCAGTAATGTGGTGCATATTTCTGTTCCATCATAGTGTCAATAATTTGTGAGTTTGCACATGTTCTATGCTTAACTTTCCATAGTGTATTTTATTTTTAAGAAGGTGGAACCAATTGATATAAAGGATATTTCTGCACTGGAATACTGATGAAACTTTAGAGAATTTACTTATGTTTTATTACAAGTTGTGTTCTGCAGTTCATGGGCATCATTGTAAATTGCTTTTATGTGTTTCTCAGTATGTTTCTCAACTTATTATTCACTTTGTCTTCTGACTGATCAATAAAGATTTTGACCTTTTAAGACAAAAAATTTTTCATTTGAGTAACGCGGCGACTACACATTACATACCATTGACGAAGCATAAGTGCAGGAGCTGCTTATGAAGGAATCAAATATGCCCTACATGCAAGTATTGCGAATTCCTCTTACGTGACCATGGATCTACATCGTGCTTTCATACCCGCCGTGGTTGCTCAGTGGCTATGGTGTTAGGCTGCTGAGCACGAGGTCGCGGGATCGAATCCCGGCCACGGCGGCCGCATTTCGATGGGGGCGAAATGCGAAAACACCCGTGTACTTAGATTTAGGTGCACGTTAAAGAACCCCAGGTGGTCAAAATTTCCGGAGTCCCCCACTACGGCGTGCCTCATAATCAGAAAGTGGTTTTGGCACGTAAAACCCCATATATTATTATTATTATCGTGCTTTCATGCTATTGGGAAGAGTACTAGCGCTCTGTTTGGGGGAGTAGAAACACTCGGCTCGGAGAAGTAGAAATACTCGTTTTGGAGGAGTAGAGGCACTCAGTCTGGGGGAGTACTATTACACCTGTGGGGATAGCATTAGCACTCTGCGGAAGAGTACCAGCACTCCGTTGCGGTGGAGTAACAATACACTGTCAGGAGGAGTTATCCTACTCTCCCTCAAAGAGGGCCGATATACTTTCTTTTCGAGAGTAAATCCATACTCCCTCTACGAGAGTGCCTCATTGTTTTTCGAGTGTGTTGCTTAACCATGTGCTGTCAAGATACGCGCTTAAGATTTTAAAATATCCCTTAATAATTTTTTGTGGGGATATAGATGTAGGTCTCTTGAGATGTAGGTGAATTAGAATGGCTTTAAATTTCACCTTTGTTATATAACCGTAAGAGCCATCGGTCATGCCATGCTGAATACGCCGGTTCTTGTCCAATCAATTACCGTAAGACATCCAATGATACGAAAAGGAGGGACCGACAAATATAAAGTCCCTATAGCAACGCTTGCCGTTACCATAGCCGCCTATGCAATACATAACCTAGCCGTCAGCAGTGTGGGAAATTGAACCTAAATCAGGCTGCAGATTTCCTTATAACGTAGTACGCTTCCTGCAAATGTGTTCGGTTGACGACAAATATAGCGAGCGAAAAACGGTCAATTGGGTTACGTGGCATTCGAGCGGCTCGCAAAGATGCACGCGAAAACACCGTTCTCCGGGGACTAGAAGATGATTATTGCTTTAGTGTACAAGTTCTTCGTGTTGCCATGCCTACACTGTTTTGTTTGCATGCTGTGTGCCCCCGTAGTTATATAAGCGAAGAAACGTAAACGTGCAACTCCCGTGACATTCTTAGTGCAATCAAATAACGTAACGCCTGCTCCTTGCGGTCAACGGAATCTCTCCAGACGGCCGCTTCAATCAGCAGAAGCATTTCTTAGATTGGACAGATGAGTTCCACCGCAATATTACGACCTGCTCCTCCAGTCACCAAGCGACAGCCATGAGGTTCTATTCAGAAGCCACTATTTCAGAAAGGAAAGCTCCGAGTTCCAAACAAGCACACCTAAATATGAGATCAAAAACTCGTCTACTCTATTTCGAGAAGCATAGTAGAATTAGATTAAGTTGATGTCAGCCCCAATACATATGGTGCAGGACTATAGATTCCAGCAAATGGAAACTGAAATAAAACTTCCTGCAAACGACACCACACGTCTCATCAGCTTAGCCTTAGCTGATGTTACGTGTAAGTTTGAGATGGGCGAAAACCGCGATTAACGTTTGTGGGAGCACACAAGAGGAGTTTGATTTTCACTTCCAGCGACTGACAGCAACGAGTTGCCCTGGTATGTCATCGGATTGCGCGGCTAAAAGAAGCATACAGGCAGGAAGGTTAACTAGGACTGAGTCCGGTTGGCTACCCTGTACTGGGGGAATGAAAATAGGGAGGGAAAGATTAAGAGAACAGAACGTCTGCTAGGGATGTCGCCGACGTAGTAACAGATTTCTGCTCTATTCCCAGGCGGCCACCTAATCTAGTTGCCTAAAATCCGCTGCCAAGGTTTTTGGGTGGTGGCGCTGGCTAAGACTACCAGGGTTAGTTCTAGTAGTAACACCCAAATAACCAAGAAAGTGGATGTGAAAACAGTGCCGTGGCATCTCAAATGTTAGAGCATCGCACGCGTAATGCGAATAAGTGAGATCGTTCCCCACCTGCGGCAAGTTTTTCATCCACGTTCATTTCCTATAATTTATCATTTATTTGATTTAGTTAGCAAGTACAATAATAATTTCCCCTAGGATGTTCTAGGTGTCATTGTTCATTGGCTTCTTATGATATGATTATTAAAAATTGGGCCCCAGGGTAACCGCCTTTGTTCTCGTTTATTAGATAACGATGGTCTTGAATACGTCAGCATTGATGCCTTCAGGTAGCATGTGTGGGTTTATTGACCAGTTTCCTTCACCCAAAAGCGATCAGGTACGCGTGACTCCTGCGGCTCAGAGGATGTTCCACATCCGCTGCCAAGGTTTTTGGGTGGTGGCGCTGGCTAACACTCCCAGGGTTAGTTGTAGTAAAACATGGGTGCCCAAGAAAGTAGATGGAAAAACGGCGCCGCGGTAGCTCAATTGGGAAGAGCATAGTGCGCGTAATGCGAAGACGTGGGATAGTTCCCCATCTGCGGCAAGTTGTTTTTTCCCAATCTGCGGAAAGCCTTATTGTTTTTAATTTCTTTAATTCAATAAGTAGGTACAAGTAATTTCCCCTATGTTGTCCTTGGTGTTATTGTTGGCTTCTTATGATATGATATACATATCGAATGGAGGATTTACTGAACCTCTTCCGAGGGATCGCAATTGGCTCTGTATGAACAATCTCGGCTCTTTGCATATATATATATATATATATATATATATATATATATATATATATATATATATATATATATATATATATATATATATATATATATATATATATATATATATATATATTGCACACGCAAACATATATACACCGGCGCACATACTTTTCCCCTCTTAACATACCTAATGCTAACGCAATAAATAAGCATGCAGATACAACGCAATCTGTAAACATAATAGCTGTAGATGATTACACAGGTGACGATTTTTAGAGACAACGTTTCTGGAACCAGGACCCCATGCATCGCTGGCTTACAAAGCAACGTGGGCATTTCTACGGTGCATGAAATAGAGTGGCCTTAGTGACCGAATGTTGGTGGGAAGTGGCGGACGATCTTCTTCGCTCCCTCTTCTTTTATTACTTTTCATCTCTGAACCCCGTTACCCCTTGTACGGCAGCAAACCGGACGCGCGTCTGGTTGACCTTCCTACGTTTCCTTCCTTCTTTTCCTCCTCCTCCTAAAGATTACGAAGCTTCCTTGGCTTAGCGAAGTAGCAACAGTCGGCGAAGATACTTGCACAGCCTCATTGCCTGTAGACCTGTTAGTTGTCTCCGTGACGAGGAGGAAAGGCATGGACGAAGCTTGTAGAGAGAGGAGAGAGAGAGAAACAACGTTATTTATCCCGTCTTAAAGGGAAAGGGGCTGCAAGAAGAAGGCGAGTGAGGTTATCCTACTCGCGGTAGACCTCCTCTACCACCTCAGCCCACCTCAGGATAGCTTCCTGAAGTTCGGGGTTGGAGCTGCGCGTGGGAGCCCCCGACAGCTCCCTACTACTTAAAACACTACAAAGGTTAGGGGGAGGGGAGTGGTTCTTTCATTGCCACGTGATGTGGTTAAGTTCCGCTCTGCTAGTAGGACATAATTCGCAGGCTGAGGTAGGCTATATTCCTGCCGGGTTAATTTTGTGACATAAGGCAGGAGATAATAAATGCGACTCTGTAGTTTACGCCATAGCACCTCGTGTACGCGTGACGACCGCGTCATTAAATGCGGAAGGGCTAGGGAACCGAGGCGGTAATGCTCGCAAATGACGGGGTATTTAAGTAATGTGTATTTGGAGGTGAATGCTGGAGGGTAATTATTGGCATCTGAAGCGTCCTCTAGTCTAGCCTGCGCTCGATTCGTGAAAGCTCGAGCACTTAGTTACGAAATTTGACGTAGTAGTTCTGCGGAAACCCGCAAGGTGGAGAGAAGTAATGAATAAAGCGAAAATCAGACATCCACCCGTTCGTAGCAATTGCTACAAAGGAAACCCATACAGGTTCCTCGAAAGAAAAGCCTCATAGTTGAAGAAAAATTCGTCCTGGCGAGGACGAATTTTTCTTCTGCGTGGATGTCTGATTTTCCCTTTATTCATTACTTCTCTGCACCTTGCGGGTTTCCGCAGAACTATTACCTCAAACTGTTGCCTTTGCTTCGTGTTGTCGACAAATTCGACTTCCGAGCACGAGGTCGCGGGATCGAATCCCGGCCACGGCGGCCGCATTTCGATGGGGGCGAAATGCGAAAACACCCGTGTACTTAGATTTAGGTGCGCGTTAAAGAACCCCAGGTGGTCGAAATTTCCGGAGTCCTCCCCTACGGCGTGCCTCATAATCAGAAAGTGGTTTTGGCACATAAAACTCCATAATTTAATTTTTTTTAAATTCGACTTCGCCCTGCCATCTGCTAGCCGCCTGGTTAGCTCAGATGGTAGAGCGGCTGCCCCGGAAAGGCGGTGGTCCCGGGTTCGAGTCCCGGACCAGGACGAATTTTTCTTCAACTATGAGGCTTTTCTATGAGGCTTGAAAGTCAGCGCAAGTATTGTCGTCCGTGCCAATTACTGCGAGACCCTTACATTTCAGCTACTCTGCATACACGCGAGGATAGAACTTGATATTAGAAACGTGCCAGCTCGTCACAGTTCTGCCGAGCAGATGCACAAATAACAGCCTCACTGGCTCTCTCCTGGTTCATAGATTGTTGCCGTCACGGTTTGTTCCGGACGTGAGATAATCGGAATTAATAGTGAAATGGGCGTAGCTATAAAATGAACGTAGCTGGTATCTCTGCCCTCTCTCGGCGCTGGTTAAAAAAGTGAGGTCGCTGCAGACTAGCTCGAGTATTTTACTGAACTGCAATATGGTTGTGAGCCCAGCTTGTTGGAACAAAGACAAAGCATGGCAAAGTGAGCAAAAACGGGACAAAATGCTAAGGAAACAAACTTCACGCGTCAACCGTTTCCTTGATAAGTTGTCCCGTTTTTACGCTCTTTGGTGTATAATACTTTACTAAGCGCACTCGCTGGGAACGTCTTTCGCAGCCGCTCACAGTGGAATCGTAACAACTTGGCAATGTCCCACTGTGTGAATCAAAGCTCCCTATGCAAAGCGGGGCAAGAGAAGCTACTAAGAGCCGGACGCTCCGGTAACAATGATAAACTGAACGGTACACGCATCAACACATCAGTGTTTAAGCGCACCTACTGTATGCATAGACTTGAGATCTCAAGGCAACCGGTTCTGGTAATAGGATATGCAGTGACAGAATGGGCAACACATCTGTTCTGTTGCGGCTGTGTTCTTGGATCAATAGAATGGAAGAACATAGAGAGGGCAGGTTATCGACAAAGGGGCTTGAAAAATGTCTCCACGTTTGCTCGCGGAAACAAAGCTTCGCGAGTTTTGTTTCATTTTTTCAATTTCGGCATGAAGAGCAATATGGCTGTCGTAAAACCACGAGGAAATGGTGTCAAAGTACCAAGTGAGCATAGAACCTGTCCGTAGTATCATGCTTGTGTCAGTAGTACCTTCTTTGTGTTATCCTGAAGCTTGATAAAGCAGGTAAGGCTACGGCGCCAACCTAACCCACTTAACAAACCAGGGTCAAAACAGACAAAAGAAGTGCTCTCAACGTTTACGATGCCATAGCTTTCTCGTCAGGGCTTCGTCACCATTCCGTGACACAGACGTCGGCACAGCAGCTGGCCCTGCGTACTATCGCCACTTCGAGCAACAGAACAAAGGCAACAGAGATGTTTGTGCCACAGTACCACTATACCGACTGCGCTAGGGGCGAAACTAAATCTACCAAAAGATACCCGTAGACTAGCTCGCTATTCAACAGAATACCAATCCGTAGCCTGTAATTCCCGTCATTACCATGATATTTGGAAGATCGCGGCGTCCAATGTTCCCTCTAATTATAGTAGTATGAAAGTATATGATCTATTTATCCAACAATCCATCCATCCATCCATCCATCCTGTTAAGCTGACCCAATGACTCAAGTTGTCTACTAGCTTGGGCCACTGGATACGTTTTCGCTTTCCTTCCATGGTCGCCAGCTTCGTCATACGGCTGTCGTCATACTGTCGTCACCACGCAATTGTCGACAGTCATCGTCATCACACTGTGATCATGCGGTCGCCTTAGCGCTGTCCTTGTCATTCTATCACCACCGCTTCAGAAGCGTCACCCTATTGCCATATTGCCGCCTTCGCACTTCCAGCTACGTCACTAGTTTTCGTAATTTTATTTCCCTCGCTGCGTCGTTACCATGACGGACGATAAAAAAGCTGCCGGTGCAAAAGGCGCCAGCTTTCGCGCAACAGCCTGCAGTTGTGGACAGCATGTTGGTCGCTAAACGCTCACTGTATCTCTTCGAGACGCCCCCGCGTTTATGCGCTACACTCCATCTCGCAAGTAGTTTGCAGCATTGCGGAAGCAGTAGGACTCCTTAGCCAAGAGGAAGGCCGTGTGCTCCTCGAGATGTATGCATCCCCGCCGCGTCGTCTGCTCACCGCCACAGTAATTCGCGATATGCGGCGTGCGCGCACAGCGGTCCTAACAAGAATCCTGGCAATTATCAGTCAGTCAGTGAGTCAGTCAGTCAGGGTCGATACTACATTCCGATACGCGAGGATATTACCGGCGTACGCCCCGTACCTTCGGCGGTGCTGCAAATGTCTTGTGATGTGGTGTATAGAACTATCGAGCGTCTGAAGGATCAGATGCCGGGGCTGAACCATCGGTTCGGTCAAGACACATGTTTCCAGTAACTGCTGAGGTCGTCGCTTGTTACAAGTTGCAATGGCGTTATTTGTTAACGCCTGTGTTGCAATGACAATACAACTATCACGTTGGAATCTCAGGTGGCAGCTTGTGGCATGCCGACCGAGCAATTCAAGCGGGAGCTCGAATAAGATACTCCCGGTGCCGCACTTTTGTTATCGCGATGCGCCCACTGCCGACTTATCGCAACACAAAAGCGGGCTCACAATGTGCTCTACACTTACAGCCGTAGGTTCGAACTCGTTCGAAACGGGGGGCAGGAAACACAAGCTGCTCCACTTCGTGTGCCGTGTTTTTTCTTTTTTTTTAAATGCGAGGGTAATTCGCAGTGTAGCATGCTCTTATAGTTGGCCCAATTTCATTTGTACGCTACTGCCGGGTTGAAGTAGAATGTTGTACTCCAAGCTGTAGAGTTCACGTTGTACTAAACACGAATTGTAAGAAAAAGAAATGACACAGAAAAGAAAGAAACAAAAAGCTTTGTTGTGTTCATTTGCAGTCTTTGAATTTGTTGTTATTTGCAATTAGAATTAAGGCGGTCTTTTCACATTGTGCAATTTTCGGCGTGTGGGCATTAGTTTCCCTTCCACGCGCAGCAAAACGCAATCGCGTACCCACCATCTTTGCTCAGTGGCTATGGTGTCAGGCTGCTGATCACGAGGTCGCGGGATCGAATCCCGGCCATGGCGGCTGCATTTCGATCGGGACGAAATGCGAAAACACCCGTGTACTCAGATTTATGTGTACGTTAAAGAACCCCAGGTGGTCGAAATTTCAAGAGTCCTCCGCTACGGCGTGCATCATAATCAGAAAGTGGTTTTAGCACGTAAAACCCCATAATTTTGAAATGCCAATCGCACTCCTTGCAAGCCATTGCGGGGTGACCACTAAGTTGGCCGCACCGATGGTAGCTGTCTGTGCGCAAACATTTAATTCAATCCTATTTAGTTTCCCATCTTACAATAAACATGGAAGGGTTGCAGAAAAAAGCTGCGCCAAGGCAGCTTGACGAGCCTACAAACCTAATGTTCAGCAGGGAGGCAGTACTGGAACCTGTACAACACATTGTATACAATACGCATACAATACACATTGTGCAGTACACCAAAGAATCACTAATAGTATCTTCGACTGGTCGCCTGTATGCCCCGAAGCAGAGTCGGGTAGATCGGTGGTTGACTGAGCTCAAAGGAAGGGGACAAGCGCGCAAGCCGAACGTGGGACTCGCTCTCGGAGGAGGAAATTGCTGATGCGAAACCACGTGACTACTGCCAACGTCCGATGTTTCGCCTACCCAAAGCTCCCGGCGCTGCCCTAAAAACCGGCGGACGTGCCGGCGGGACGAGCGTTCGTCGAGACGCCAGCATGCAGTGGCCTAGGTTGCCAAGGTTACGGTGGGCCGTCGCCAACAGCAGCGACGCGGCGCTGCGATGACATTTCAATCTCGATGACTGTTCCGACGACAGGGCTCGGAGCGCCTCAGAGCGCTCCAAGATGGAGGAGAGCAATCGAGAAGAACCAGCCGAACGCAGGGCGCGCACCCTCTTTCAACCAGCCAAAGACAACGCCGCTCACGAGAGCGCTCCCAGAGTTCTAGAAACGACCAGACGAAGATAGCATAACGTACACAGGAAACAGCAATATGTACACATAATGTGTACCTGTTCTCTCCTCTTTTACAAAAGAAGGAACAGAGGAGAACATCCGTCGCAACAGCGATAGATCTTGTTATTCGGCTTATTTTAAAATGTTTTCTATCGTTCATCCAATCAAAGCCGCGAATCGCGCAATCCGGTCTAGGCACCGACGGCCGAGCCGCGGTAAACGTAAATGCAGTGCGCGCAGACTGACAGGCGATCACCCCTGCGAGCGCGAAATGGATGCGCTCGACCGGGCCGACTTGGCTCGCTACCGGAGCTGTCACAGCGGCCCGGACGAAAGTTGGTTCTTTATTCTATGGCCGCTCTCCCACCGACGTTTCGCGTATGCCGCCGTCGTCTGGCGACGCTTCGTCGCAGACAGAATGTTCATTTCCTCCCGCCGTCCGTAATACTATACACGCCGTAACGTCTCCAGCGCGTTTTTCGGGCCAGATGAATACATATAATCTGTCTCTGATTTGCAATTTCCTCAATATGGAGGACTGCATGGCAGGGCGAATACGAAAACTGCAGAGACAGTGCTGTGAGCGTCCACGCGCATGCAAGTGACTCCCTGAGCGCACACTATACCGTATGCTCGCTGCCGTCAGCTTTCAGGAAGCGTAGCTTCCTCGTTGCAAGGTACTCTGGTTTGATGGGAATAGTACGGCAAACAGAAGAGCAACCTTTAGTTGCTGTATTTGTGTGAACAAGTCAATAACCGGCCACGCACTCTCGCAGCGACTTTTCGACACTACGAGTCCGGGCGAATGTTCACGTTTGAGGAAGGCAACACCAGTCGGGTTGGTCGACATCAGTGAACAACGACCGACCGAAAAGGTGCGTATACCCGCGCGATGTTTCATGTGCACTTTACACGGCGGACTATATTCAGTGTCTTTCTAAAGTAACTATAAATCGACTACGTAATGTAATCACCCCGGATATTAGCACAGATGCCGGCTGAACTATGAGAAAGTGGTGTAAGATCATCCTTATGGCGAGTCTTCCAGGTTACGTCTGCAAATTTGTGAAAAGCCGGTTGTGTCAAGGACAAAAAATAAAAAAAAAAGAGAAGGCGGCACTGCATTTACTTTGGCAACCGCAATAATACGCAGTAGTCCAGTATGCACCATATGCAAAGTGGCAGCAAATCAGATAGGGTTGCGTTATCATATGTGTGTTTGCGCAAAGACAAGCAGCTTTGTCTACGGAAAACAAGAGTAGTAGGTTACTTTGTCCGTGTAGATGAAGGCCCTCTTTCTGGTACGCTGTTCATTAGTATAAACTGACTTTCAAAGCGAATGTGTCTTTCAGCTCTGTTCCAGTCGCGGGAGGATGTGGGTAAATGTAGACCTAGTAAAGAGAGAAACTGGAAGAAGTCAAAGAACCTTGGTGGTGATTGGTGGTTGCGGAGAAGATGTAAGGCCCGCTGTATGCAAGCTCGGCCGGCTGGCGTCTGAAAGCCGGGGGTGGCGGGCGAGGCAGCAACGGGCCTCGTGATTTGTACTTGACTTGCCTTTTACTGTGACTTGTACTGTAACTTGTACTTGGCTTGACTTGACTGGACTTGTACTACTTCTACATAGAGCACAAGGGAATTCGCTGGGGTTTGCGTTCTGCTTGACCTGCGGTGACCGCCCTTAAAAGGAAGCTTTAGCTCGGGTGCTCCTGTCTAAATACATGTAAAAGGAGAATTCGTTTTTCTCGGCAACCACTCCACCAAATGTGACGAGCGTTGTTGCATTTAGAACAAAACCTTACAATGTAGTGACTGTTGGTTTCGAATTTCTTATTTACGTTGTGAATTTTTATTAAAAATTGGCGAAAATCGCAAATTTTCAGGAAACGAAACTATCTAGTCTACAACTCTGTAACTCAGCAATGGAAAATGATAATACAATTCTGTGAATTGCATCTAACATTACATTTAAGGCGGACAAAACTGATATGTTACATATGAATCTAAAAAAGTTTAGTAACATGGCAATACAGCTCGTGCAGAACCCTTGTAAACGACGTAACAAATTAACGTAAAATATAAAATGACATATACACATTGTGCGCTTTCAATGATCTAATGGATGCCGTTCACAGAACCGCGACATCTGTTCTTGATGCAGAGCTATGAATTTGTGAACTTCGTGCTTCTATTTGTTTCAATCTTCCAAAATTTTAAAAATAATTGTAACAAAATTCAAACCATAAATCGAAATTCCGCTTCCAGCAGTCACTAGAATTTAACTTTCTCTCTCAAATGCAACAAATTTCATTAAAATCGCTTCAGTGGTTATCTCAGAAAAGCGTTTTTGCGTTTTACATTTATTTGCATAGGTTGCGTCGGAGTGGGGTCCGAGCTAAAGCTTCCTCTTAACTGTTTCCCTTCCATGGGGAAAATAGGTGGTTTTGTAGGTTACGCCAGATCTTTTTTTTCTGAAAAAAACTACTGCACTGAATATATTATGTAATACATAAACATAAAGCATAATGAATGCACTTTTCACGCATAAAAGCTTTATTAACGAGGTATATGTAATAAAATATGTATAAATTGCCAGAATCAAGATTGTGGGATACGGTTGAGCAATGTTTGCAACGACACACTTGTATATACTAATAAAAACATGTAACAAAAATTATGAGATGTAGAATATGGATTGCCATCTAATAGGTACTATCTATACCAAAATCCACTTTTTTTAAATTAAAAATCTTAAATTTAACTGCAAGCGCTATTGTTGGGCGTGCAAAGCTGCGGCCGCTGATGTTCCGGGCCGCCTTGCGTCGTTGTCGCGCTCAGAGTCCAAGTCCGACAAAAAGGCAGCATCCTCAGACTAGCTGCTGCTCGATCCATCGATAACATGAGCCGCAGACGCAACCGAATGACGTGATCTGCAATCTTTCGAAGCGCGCGCGACACTTCCAGAGGTAGCCATTCCTGCTTCCAACTTTGACGACCGCGAAACTTCGGAGCACGTTAAAAAATTACCGCATCTTGGGGAAAACATCGAACTGCTTAGAAAACAAGAATATAGTTCTCCTCCTTCACGTCTGATAGCGTTGTGTGTCCGTGAGCGGCTCGGAAGGTCTCGGAAGCGGCGTTTCTAGCCATCGTTGGCGGGCTAACGATGCACAGAGGCCGAGGTACGGAAAGTGTTAAACTTCTTTTTCGATCAAAAATAACGCACAGCGCGAAGGACAACGAGTGCGAAGACGACATACACAGCGCTGTTTATGTCGTCTTCGCAGTCCTTGTCCTTCGCGCTGTACGTTATGTTTGATCATGAATTAGCAACTAGCTCATGCAACCACCCTAGTTCTTCTACGAATACGGGGTCAAGTTGACGACGAGAGAAAGAGAGGGACCTGCGCGCAGAATCGTCGCGCAGAAGGACACAAGTCAGGGGGAAAGTCTGACAGGCGCAACAAGGCGTGTGTCGTTCATGCGAACCAGACGGGTCTCCAGCATATTCAATGCACTTCCCCTTATATCTCGGTCGATGTACGCAATATTTTAAGCGTATCGTTAAACCGAGAATAACCTCGTTATCTCTGGTGGAGACTCCAGCGCCTCAAGAGGACCAGTAACTGGTGGAGGCAACCTGTATGTAGGGAAGGTACAGACTAACTCCTAGTGGCAAATCGTAATCTCTGGGATCGGTCCACGAGAACGCCGAGATACTGGCATGCATTACAAAAGTGCCTTGAAATCGTTAATATGGCCTCGCCTCAAAGGTCACCCTCAAAATGTAGGCACACGTTCTCTTTTTTTTTTCCGGCGGATACCTGCCTTGCGACAATGTTACAGTGCTGCTATAAGTGGGAATAAAAACTGTTTCTAACAGCATTTCAATGAGTGATCTTTCATGTTATACTGAAAATCCTCGCAATTTTAAATGGAAACAAGATGGTCGTGCGTCATGTTTCGGTCAGTTGGTATGAAATGACCGAGGAGCATTCCATTTCCATTTGATAAATCAGCAAAAGCTTGTGCACCAAAAAAAAGAATGCGAAGGGCTTGACGAAATTTTGGTGACATTCATATTTTGAATAACATTGATTTTCTATTATTGAAGAGTTTCAACTAAAAGCTCTGGGGTTCTTGTTCAAGGAGCTCTTTCAGATTCGGATTGCCTAGAAATATTCGAGTATTTTGTTAGAATAGCTGCAGAACAGTTTAAGAGAACGTTGTGGTAACGCTGCTGCTTAAGGGAAAGAGGACTACGTTCGAGCACTAATTATTTTGGCTCTTTTACCACTGACGCGCTCAGAATTGCATTGCTGAATAGTTTTCTCACAATTTAAGAACGAGGTTTTTGTAAATCATTACTATTTGCGGGAATGCAAGCTGCACGTTTCACTGACAGCTTTCCATTTTCATCGCGTAGCTCGCCAGGAAATGACTTGCCATGAACGAACACATGCTTATCCCACGTGTCAGAGAATAAATTTTGGTCGGAGTTTTCCTGCTATTCAATTCATTTGTCCCCAAAGCGCCATATATCTTCCGAACCTTCACATTCGCTGGTATGTCGCACCTGCATCGGCGTCGTTCTAGTGACGAGTTCATTCGCAGCTATCACGCGTGATCTAAGTGGCCAGCGGTGGTCAAGTCATTCGGTACCGTCGTCACAATTTTGGCGTTGAGTATTTAGCCGTCGTTATAGAGACACGCGTCTCTATATAAACGCGAGGTAACGACATCTTAGTTGAAATCAAGAAAAAGAAATGGGCATGGGCAGGACATGTAATGAGGAGGGAAGGTAACCGATGGCCATTAAGGGTTACGTACTGGATTCCAAGAGAAGGGAAGCGTAGCAGGGGGCGGCACAAAGTTAGGTGGGCAGATGAGATTAAGAAGTGTGCAGGGACAACATGGCCACAATTAGTACATGACCGCGGTAGTGGGAGAAGTATACGATTGCAGTAAAATACGTTATGGGGGGCTAGTTGGTGCATAGCTTTCAAAAGATCAAGCGCCAAAAGTGACGTCACACTAGGAAGGAGCAAAGACAGGACAATGCGCTATTTATTCTTGACATAATAGCTTTCTTTACGTAAGACTAAGTCGCTAGGATGCTTGTTTTCAATAGATGTTGTTGATCTTGTTTGCTCTGTTCCGCAAAGAGAATTGTTAGCTGCCATCCTGAGCTGCGTTGAGACGAACGGGTAGGTATCCTTTCAGAATACCGCAGGAATTTATGTGGATAACTTCGTAGAGCTTCTGGAGCTTTGTGTTCAACAGCTCTTTGTTTTCAAAGCCAGTTTTGCGTGCAAAAGAAAGGAATGTGTATAGGCTCGTGTGTGGCTCCCGTACTTTGCAACATTTTCCTTGCGGGCATCGACATAGCTGTTTGACGGAGGCGAAGGGCTCAAGGTTTTTAGTTATGCTGATGATTTTTTAAATTTTACTGACGGAACGATCTCCCATGACTTGCATACTGTGCAGGACGTTTTATTTGATTTTAAACAGCAAGGCAAAGGCTTATATTTTACTTTTGAATTAGCCAAGGATAACAACTTGCAGTTTTTACGTCTTGAAAAAACCCTTACTGACGAAAGTTCCTGCTGGATGTTCCGACGATGGTTCCTGCGCAAGGAATTGTTGCCGTATGAGTCTACATACTCCAAGACTGTTAAACTTGCCATTGCCACTATGTGCCTCGAAACCGTGTTTAAAAAGTCGTGCTGTCATGAGGCACAAGCAAGCTTAGACGAACAGATATTGAAGTTGAGGAAGGCTGGCATTCCATGTTTGGTTTTAAGCGCAGTTTCGGGGGCGCTATTCAAAAAGGTGAAAAAAGTAAGAAACAGAAGCAGTAGAGAAGGTCGAACATTCTAAAAGAAGGCAAAACTATCGGTGATACCGTATTCTCACAAAGTGTCGCTTAATCTTAAACACGTCCCCGTGAAACACAAAATTCTTGTGGTTTTTTTCCGCGCACCGAAAACTTGCTACTTTGTGCCGCCTGATTGGTTCTGATGACTCTAAAAAAGTAGGATGTTTTATTAAACATACAAACCCTTTGGTGAAGTGTGAAGAAGTGGTCGTATACCGCATACTGCTGAAGTGTGAGAAAGAGTATATCGGCCAAACTGGCCGATGTATTAATGAATGCCTGCGGGAGCATAAGCTTTCATTGAAGAATGGTTACGGTTCAAACTTGCCTCTTCATTGCAAGGCCTGCGGGAATGAGAATAAGCAAGTATTTGAAGCAAGGCTTCATGATGCAACAATCATGTTTAAAAATAAAGATTATGTGGCGCGTGAATTGTTGTAGGCCAACCAGATTAAGAAAAGAGGGGATGCCTGTGTCAGCGCCCAGTCTCTGAATATTTACACAAATGAAAGCATGTCTTTAGATGAGTTTTAGATTTTGATTAATCCTAATTGTCTTCATATATATCTTCAGTGTTCTCGCGTGTGCGCTTTCACATAATCAGCGTACCTCTTTTTTCATCCCCCTCTCCCTATGGCTATAAAATCAGCCACCTTTGACTTCAATACACGCTTGGAAGTAGCGCCTTGTCCCGTCTTGGTTCCTTCCTAGTGTGCCGTCACTTTTGGCGCTTCATCTTTCGAAAGAGAAGTATGGGAGAGGCCTTTGTCCTGGAGTGGGCGTGGCCAGACTGATGATGATGATGACGACGATGATGATGATGGTGGAGACACTAGACATAGCATTTTCTTGTTGAGCGAATCGGTGCTGACGAAATGACTCCTTTTCCGCTCCACAATCTCGCGCTATTTCTTCGTCACTCTTCGCCGGTCGAGGAAGTAAATCCCGTGTTTAGGAGATAGGAATTTTAGTTTACCAAGAAGCGCTCATGTTGCCTTACAGCGACAGGGTTGTTTACAATGAAAGTATTACAAACAGGTGGCATTGGCTTACACTACAAATGGCTCGCAATAACGGATTTTCGGATAGGACTATAGCTGATTCCAAGTCGTACAAACAATGATGGTCGTCAACCGGAAAATTTAATGTCTCTGATGCAACCGCGTATCTGCGCTGCCTGTATGCCAACTTCTACGTTGACCTGATGACACATAATGGAATAAAAGTTTGGTGAAAGCTTAAACTTTGCTTTAAAGAGTGGAAGGCGATAGCATTTAAAGATCCCTGCCTGCTTCTCATGCTTCCCGGCAGCTGCAGCCGATGTAACCGTAACGTTTTTCTGGAAACGCTGCCCACGAAAGCGAGCGAATAACATCTGGATGACGTTGCAAAGAACCGAGCGGGGCGCACCGCTCCTACTAATGGTATCTTCGACTGGTCGCCTGTATGCCCCGAAGCAGAGTCGGGTAGATTGGGCGTTTCCCGAGCTCAAAGGTAGGGGACAAGCGCGCAAGCCGAACGTGCGACTCGCTCTCGGAGGAAGAAATTGCCGATGCGGAACCACGTGACTACTGCCAACTGCCAATGTTTCACCTATCCAAAGCTCCCGGCGCGGCCGGCAAAACCGGCGGACATGGCGGCGGGACGAGCGTTCGTCGAGACGCCAGCATGCAGTGGCCTAGGTTGCCAAGGCTACGGTGGGCCGTCGCCAACAGCAGCGACGCGGCGCTGCGATGACGTTTCAATCTCGATGACTGCTCCGACGACAGGCCCCCGCAGGGGCGTCTGCGTAAGCAGGCGTTTAGTGTGTTGCGACACCACGTACCCGAGCACACGAGGGTTGGACCCTCCCGCGTGTAGCCGTGCGCGGCTTAGCCGTGTCTGGGGAAAAGGGGATCCTGGGGGTTGAGCCGATGCTGGGTGTTTGGACCTTTAAGGCCCCCCGGCGGAGGCAACACACCCTTTTGGCCTCTGCTTCACATAGACGGCACCCCCGGACTGACCCACCCGGGGGAAATCGGTAGTCGCCTTTTCCTGTCTCTCTCTTATCCAACCTTCGTCTTTATCTCTCACTTTATATCTTTCCTGTCTTCTTCTCTCTTCCATTTACTTCCTTTCTTCACGGCGGCAAGGGTTAACCTTGTGTGGATATCCTACCTTGGGTACACCATATTGGGTTATAGTGATGGCGTACGGCTGGCGTCGTGCAGACTTGCATGCAAGCTCTGCCGCGTCCCCTCGTTGGGCTCCGTGGTGGGCGGTCGGCGCTGTTGCCGAATCTTATATATTCTCATGGAAACTTCTTTCCCCAAACTTCCTGATCGCCCTCCGAAACGAGGGCGCACCGAAGATGTATTTCAGTTTTTCGCACACCAAGTCCAGAATTTTCCCCGGTTCCACGTCATTCACTCTGAAAAGCCAAACAAAGCAGTGCGAAACATCTCACCATTCCTTGTCTCAAAGTCCTTGACTGATGTTTTTGGACCAGGTTACAAGGTGTCGAGGATGGCAAGCGGCGACCTCCTCTTGGAGCTCCGCGACGTAAAACAATATGAGAAACTACCGCAACTAGTGTCATTCGGTGAGACCCCTATAACAGTAACGCCACACCGTACAATGAACACCACCCGCGGTGTTGTTTCCGATGATGATCTGCTTGAGCTGACTGAAGCGGAACTCCTGGAGGGCTTCAGTGAGCAAAATGTTATCAATGTTAGAGGAATAAAGATCAGGCGAGATGGTAAAGAAATTCAGACGAAGCACTTAATAATCACCTTTGGTTCAAGTGTCCTGCCCGAGTCAATCGAGGCAGGGTACATCAAGCTCCGTGTTAAGCCGTACGTGCCCAACCCACTCCGTTGTTTCAAATGCCAGCGCTTTGGCCACAGCTCGCAGAGCTGCCGAGGCCGGCAAACTTGTGCTAAATGTAGTGCCCACGAACACACATCTGAAGCTTGTGAGAATGCTCTCCACTGTGTGAACTGTGACGGGGAGCACGCCGCTTACTCGCGGTCGTGCCCCTCCTGGAAGAAGGAAAAAGAAATCGTAACGATCAAAGTCAAAGAGAATATTTCATTCAAAGAGGCACGTAGGCAGGTATCGTACCTGCCCAAGAAAACCTTTGCCGATGTGACGCGTCAGGGGGCAGCGACACAACGGCTTCCGGCGGATGTCCGACCCGCAAGCAGTGAGTCCGCAGTTACGCCACCTGCCCCCGCGGCGGTTTCAGCTAGCGCTGCTCCGTCACCCCAGCATACGGGGCCATCTACCTCCGGGCAGGTGACCTCGAAGGTCTCGTCGTCTAACGTGCCGAGGCCTTCACATCAAGCAAAGCGCTCGGAAGAGCGCGTGTCCAGCGCCTCGCTAGAGGCGATGGACACTACCACCAGCAAGACGGCGCCACCAGCGCCTAAGGAGCGTCGAGGATCTCTCGATCGCTCCAAAAGAGGTAAAACTCCCGTCACGGCGCCTGCAAAGCGCCGGTGAAATAACCTTTCCTTTCCAGAACACACAGTATCCAACTCCATCAAAATGGATACACAAATTATGCAATGGAATGTGAGAGGTCTCATCCATAATCTTGACGACGTAACAGAACTCCTTCACAAACTTAATCCAAAGGTACTGTGTGTTCAGGAAACGCACTTAAAAGCTACACAGACAAATTTTCTCCGGTCACACATTATTTTTCGTAAAGATCGTGACGAGGTCAACACCTCATCCGGCGGTGTAGCGATAATTGTCCATAAAACTGTTGCTTGCCAACAGTTGACGCTTCGGACGTCCCTCGAGGCAGTTGCGGTTCGCGCAATTCTTTTTAATGAGTTAGTAGCCGTCTGCTCTATCTACATACCTCCAAACTATCACTTGAGTAAAATTGAATTCCACGAACTCATTGAGCAACTTCCAGAGCCATTTCTTATTGTTGGGGACTTTAATGCGCACAACAGTCTCTGGGGAGATTGCAGGACTGATTCGAGGGGTCGACTAATCGAATCCTTTCTTGTTACGTCCGGTGTGTGCCTCTTTATTAGAAAAAAACCCACCTACTACAATGCTACGCACAATTCATACTCCTCCATAGATTTAGCTCTTGGATCTTCTATACTTTTATCTTACTTACAATGGAATGTTATAGAAAATCCATTTGGGAGTGACCACTTTCCGATAACTTTAAATTTACTAACACGACACGACACTCGCCCACAGGTACGTCGCTGGAAACTTGACTCCGCTGATTGGAAGGGTTTTAAGGAATCTACTTACTTATCACAAGATTTGATACACGATTTTAGCATGGATGACGCTGTAGCATATTTTACCGATTTTATTATTGATGCAGCTGAAACGTTCATTCCACAAACAAATAGTCACTCATCTAAGAAACGAGTTCCTTGGTGGAATGAAGAGTGCAGAGATGCACGAAAAAGACAAAATAAGGCATGGGGCGAATTGCGCCAATACCCTACGGCGGAAAATTACATTGCATTTAAACATATCAAGTCGCAAGGACGGCCCACGAGACGGCAGGCTAGAAGAGCAAGCTGGGAGAGGTTTCTCTCAGGCATCAACTCCTATAACCAAGAGGCTAAGGTGTGGGACGGTCTGAGAAGGCTAAAGGGGCAGCAGATCAATCCATTACCGTTGATTGATGAGCGAGGAAATACTTTGGAAAACCAGGCCGACGCGCTTGGATTACATTTTGCTCGTATATCTAGTTCCATAAACTATTCACAAACATTCCTTAAATATAAGCAAATAACAGAACTTAGGTCAATAAACCGCAAATGCAGACCTAATCTACCGTACAACTGCCCTTTCAATATTGCCGAGCTTAGAGCTGCGTTGCGCTCGTGTATGAACTCTGCACCTGGAACTGACAGAATCATGTATGACATGATTAAAAACCTACACACTGATACACAGATGACACTTCTGGCGCTCTTTAACTCTATCTGGGCTGCTGGATACCTCCCATCCTCCTGGAAAGAAGCTATCGTAGTACCGGTCTTGAAACAAGGCAAGGACCCATCCGATGTTTCAAGTTACCGTCCCATAGCACTCACAAGTTGCTTATGCAAACTCTTCGAGAAAATGATAAACCGTCGTCTTTTACATTTACTTGAATCGAATAAATTGCTCGACCCTTATCAATGCGGCTTCAGAGAGGGTAGGTCGACTAATGACCAGCTCGTGCGCATTGAGGCAGGCATTCGCGACGCCTTTATCCATAAGCAGTTCTTTCTTTCTGTTTTCTTAGACATGGAAAAGGCCTATGACACGACTTGGAGGTATGGGATTTTGCAAGACCTCTCAGAAATGGGTATTCGAGGGAATATGCTTAATGTAATTGAAAGTTACCTATCAAACCTTACATTTCGCGTTAGGGTGGGCAACGCTCTATCCAGGCCATATACACAAGAAACTGGCGTGCCGCAAGGAGGGGTATTAAGCTGCACCCTTTTTATAATCAAAATGAATTCGTTGCGCTCATCTATACCGCAGAGCATGTTTTATTCGGTATACGTCGATGACGTACAATTAGGCTTCAAGTAATGCAACCTTTCTATTTGTGAGCGACATGTACAGCTTGGCTTGATCAAAGTTTGTAAATGGGCAGAAGAAAACGGCTTTAAACTGAATCCTGTTAAAAGCTCATGTGTCCTTTTCACACAAAAAAGAGGATTATTTGCAGAGCCCAGTGTAGAACTACATGGACAGCACATACCAGTTGTCCAACAACATAAATTTTTAGGAATCATATTAGATTCAAAACTGACCTTCATCCCACACTTAAAGCACCTAAAACAGAAATGTCTAAAAACAATGAACCTTCTTAAACTTTTATCTCATACAACATGGGGCAGCGACAGGAAGTGTCTGGTAAACCTGTACAAAAGTCTTATACGCACACGGTTAGATTATGGGGCCATAGTATATCAATCTGCCAGCCCAAGTTCTTTGAAGATGCTTGACCCTATTCACCACTTAGGTATCCGCTTGGCGACCGGTGCCTTCAGGAAAAGTCCTGTAGAAAGTCTCTACGTTGAAGCTAATGAGTGGTCGCTCCATTTTCAAAGGTCATACTCCAGTTTCATGTACTTTCTAAAAGTGAACGCAAACCGCGACCATCCCTCTTATGTAAGCATAAACGACGTGACATCTGCAATACTTTTTAATAACCGACATGCAACTACAGAACCATTCTCTCCGCGCATTAGAAAGCTTGGTGAGGATATGCAAGTCCCAATTCTACAGCAAAACCTGATGACCCCAGCTAAGCCATTGCCGCCATGGCAGTGGAAGCCCATAGAATGCGATATATCATTCGTAGAGGTGACGAAACACGCTCCAGAAGCACATATTCGAATGCATTTCTTGGAATTTCAGTCTAAATACTCGTGCATAGAATTTTACACTGACGCTTCTAAGTCGCATGCCGGCGTGTTTTATGCTGCAATCGGACCATCCTTCTCCCAGTCCGGCGGACTGCATCCAGAAACAAGCATATTCACTGCGGAAGCTTATGCAATTCTATGTGCTGTTAAACAAATCAAGAAAGCAAAGTTGCACAAGGCCATTATATACACGGACTCTCTAAGCGTTGTAAAAGCCCTAATGTTCCTCCGCAATCATCGAAACCCTGTACTTACCGAGCTTTATTCTGTCATTTGCAGCAGCATAATATGTTGGCTACCTGGACATAGGAGCATTGAGGGTAATATGCTGGCTGACCAAATAGCCATATCAATTGCATCACAACATATCCATCCTACCACTGCACTACCTGCCTTAGATCTAAAGCCTTTCATCCGAAAGAAACTCAGAAGCCACTGGCAGCGCTTATGGGATGCTGAAACAAATAATAAGCTTCACTTGATTAAGCCAAAACTGGGTTATTGGCCCCCCGCATCAAAAACACGACGAACAGAAGTCCTATTCTCTCGTCTCAGAATAGGACACACATATGCTACACACAGTTTTCTGCTAACTGGAAATGAACCACCATCCTGCGGTAGATGTGGTGAAAGGCTCACCTTCCTCCACGCTCTCCTGGGGTGTCGGGAAGCCGAAACAGAGAGAAAGAAACATTTTCCGCTAGCATACCGGCAGTACATCCCCCTTCATCCTGTAATGTTTCTTGGTAACGAACCGTTGTTTGACACCAGAGCAGTCCTAAATTTCCTAAACGATGTTGTCTTACATGTTGTTAGCCCTACGAATTTGTAGCACATCCTCTCTCCAGAGGATGCTGCTGCAATAAAATATTTTTTTATAGCACATGCCTTCAGGCCCTTCTGTTCCAAGGGCTCTCTTAGGCAGTAGTGCTTCTTACAAACGTTTACCTTCATATATTTTTAAATATCATCATTCTATCACAATGTATCTTTTGAGTTCTTAGTAGTACTCACTCGTCATTGCTATAACTTTATTACGTATAGCGTTTATGCACTTGATTTTACATCATTCTTCTACGATGGATTTTAATGTTCTTAGTATTCGTCATTTGTCATCGCCATAATTTTATAGCAAGTAGATTTTACGCACTTTACAGCGACTATTTTTAGGCCACTTTACAGCCAAGTCACATCCTCCATAATACATCGTTAACACTACCACTTGTCATGGCGCTCTTTGGCCAAACCTGGCCCTTGCGCCAAAAAACACCACATCATCATCATCATCATCCGACGACAGGGCTCGGAGCGCCTCAGAGCGCTCCAGGATAGAGGAGAGCAATCGAGAAGAACCAGCCGAACGCAGGGCGTGCACCCTCTTTCAACCAGCCGAAGACAACGCCGCTCGCGAGAGCGCTCCAGAGTGCTAAGAAACGACCAGCCGAAGATAGCATTAGTCAGACGTCAAACAGCAGCTGGAAAAGGGGGTTGGTCTTTGAGTTTCCGCGTAACAGAATTATATTTTCTCGTATGTTCAGATTACTATGTGACGCTATCATGTCTGTAGGTTGTGTAAGTCGTACTTTACGAACTTTCTGACGCATCATACTTTGAAAATTTCAACTTTTCTTTAATGCGAGGGTTAATTCTTCTGGGCATACAGCAATTCAGTTGGTTAACTAACTCCTATGCGCCACGCTGAGGTCGGGGTTCGGCATGCGTGGTAAAGATAATTTTTGCCATGCGGACAACGCCGCGGACGCCGGACTTTCCGCGACGCAGAGCCTTTAACGTAAAATTGTATGCACCACTGTTGTAAAGCATTTAAATAGCTGCTTTACTTAACCTTCCCTTCGCATAAATTTCAGCATGCGCGTCAAATGTAGATATGTTTTTCCAGTAAGAAATGTGCTTTACGCACATCACTTTCCTGCATTCAAAAGTTTTAAATAAAAGTTATGTTGTACTTGTGGGATAAGCTGCAACAATTTGCTATCACCAGGAAAGGTTCTCTGTCTAGGTTTGTAGTTTGTGAAGAACGAAGAAGAACGTTGTGTCATTGTAGCAGCTGAAACAAATCAGGAATTCGTTTGAGTGCTTGTGCAGCGGCTCCATCGACAGCTGGAACAGCATTAAATTCTTTCTTCTGTTCTGTTTTTAAAAGTGACGTTCCCGCTAACATTGAATTTGGTTCTGCTACCTCCATCATGAATGATATCACAATCGCCCAAAAGGGCATTGAAGCTGCTATTGATCGCCTTTCTAACAGCTCGTCTCCTGGTCCAGACGGAATCTGTCCAAAACTGCTAAACATAACAAAACCAGTGATATCTCGCATTTTCGCCACTCTTTTTCAACAATCTATGGATTCAGGATGCGTTCTTGACGAGTGGAAAAAAGCTGAAATCATTTCAATCTTTATGTCCGGTGACCAGCCATCTGTCTCTAACTATAGACCCATTTCCCTCAACAGCATTCTATGTAAACTATTATAACATATTATATCATCAGCAATTATGAAATACCTAACCGAGCACAATCTTCTCTTCATTACTTAACACGGTTTCCAACGCGCTTACTCATGTGAGACGCAAATATTCGAGCTAGTCTCTGACTCGCACCATGCTATTAACGACTCATCACAAGTAGACACAATATTTATTGATTTTGCGAAGGCTTTTAATTAGGCAGCTCATAACCGTTTACTATTGAAACTTTGCTATTTTAGTACAAATAGTAGGATTACGAATTGCATTAGCAAATTTTTAACTAACTGGTACCACTTTGTAACTACTAATGAATTTTCTTCTCCGCGATCACTAGTAAAATCCTCAGTATCGGAGGGATCTGTATTGGGACCAATTTTATTCCTGCTACACGTCAACGACATCAGCAATAATATTAAATCTATAATAATACTATTTGCAGATGATTGCGTAATTTATAAATGAATAATTAACTCTTCCGGCATTGACATTTTGCAATCTGTCCTCACAAAAATTACCGACTGGTGTAAACAGTGGCGAATGGCAATAAATGTTTCAGAAACTTAAGGCTATAGCTTTCACTAGATCAAGTAACCCGATGCTTACCCATTACTCGGTGAATGGCATTAGTATTGCACATGCGCAAACAATGAAATCCTTGGGAATTCATTTATCTTCAAACGATTCATGGAATCATCACATCGAAGCGATTACTAGCAGGGCGTGTAAAAAGCATGGGCTACATTAGGAGTAACATTTACTCGGCAAACAAGTCCACTAAATTATTAGGCTATACGACATTGCTTCGATCGAAGATGGAGTACGCGTCCTTTATTTCGAACCCGCATCAGTCCTACCTCATAAACAAGCTCGAGTCAGTCGAACACGAAGTAGCCCACTTCATAACGAAATATTACTCACGAACGCCTAGCATCACTAACATTAAAATATCTCTAAATCTCCCGTCACTGGAAAATCGATGGCTGATAGGACTTCTTTCCCATTTTCACAAGCTATATCACTGCGGGTCATTCTTCAGCGCATGCCACATCAGGCCCACCCATCGTACCTTCCCGCACCTTGATCATATCCCTTTAAAGCGCAGCCCGTTCTTGGGCTCGCACTTACTTCTTGAGTCACTCGCCCCTCTTTCACGCGATATATCACTGGAATATGTTACCAAATCAAATCTTATCAGCTCTAAGTCATGATGATTTACTAGCAAAATTAAACACTATTTTAATGTACTAACGTAGTGTTGTCTTGCTCATTCGGTATAGGCATCACTGTGTTATTTTGCGCTTTTTCTTATTTTACTTTTTTTCCTCACATTTATTTGAGCTTCCTTGAGCAAATGGTTTTGAACAAGGCTAGCACGGAGTTCCTTGTACTGCATGAAATTGTACCTGGTTGTGCTTTTCATTGTTCCATGCAGTATCTGCTGCTATGTGTACCTTTTTAGCAAGGATTTTCCTTGTATGAAGTGACAAGTTACGTTGATGTTGTGTAACACCCATTTTAATTATATAGGTATCTTCAACGTTTAGGACGTTTCGTTGTATTGCTCTTACTGTCTTTCTTCCTCTTTTTCCAGCATATGTTATATTTATTTTAGCATGCATTATATGTTTAAATGCGTATATTGTATCTATCACTAATTTATTGTAACATCCCTATGTATGACCGTATGTGCCTTTAGGGTACTTGAATAAGAAAATAGTGCAGCAACTTTTACTTAGGTCTGTAAGTGCAAGAAACAACACGCAATTAGGTAGGAGCCACAGAGCTCAAACGTTTTTATTGCGACAGCAAATAAATGAACACTATAGGAGCATTGCTGCCGTCTCCATCGCCATGAGGTTCCGTATGAGTGAAAGTGTATAAGGGCTCATTCACACCGGCGACCAAGTTGGTCGCAAAGCGACCAGTCGCAAATGGTCGCAAACGGTCGCCTTTCTTGAAAAGCGACCATTTTGGGCCAGTCGCTCTCTGCGCGATTTTTCAGTCGCGCGACCGTGGTCGCAAAACTGATAAACCAATCAGCGGCGCACCGGAAGTGATCTTTCGTGTGTCTACATCCGGCCTCCTCCGGCGTCGCGTTCAAATTCCGCGTAGATTCCGAGAGTTCTCGCTGAGAACGATAATCTCCGGGATTGCGACTTGCGGGTCGCGCTCAGCCGGGCTTGCCGGTGTGAACATCAGTCGCCTTCGGTCGCTTTTATGCGAAGCATATTACTAGAGCTCAACCCAGCTCCTCAGGCGCGGCGGTGTCGCCTTCAATACCGCGTGACACCGTAACGTCACGACAGAGGAGAAACGGGGATCCAACTCGCGCCGTTGCTCGTGGCGTCGCGGCGGTATATAAGCAGCTGCGCTTGCCCCTGCTAGACACTCACGAGGTGAGGTGCCTCCTGCAGACAGAGCTGCTCGTTGGAATGAGAAGCGAAGGTTGCGGCGTGCTACAGAGACTGTTTCTAGGTGGCTTTGCTACGGCGCAGCGACTACGCGCCCCGCATCGGACGCGGTGAGCGTCGAGCAACGCAGCGTTCGGCGCGACAACGAAATGTGCGCCTGAGCAAGCGCCGCACGCCTGAGCCGACGCCGACGACACCGGCTTTTCTGCGACACGAGCTCCTTAACGCTGTCGCGTTAAAATAAAGGCTAGTATGCTTCGCATGCTGGGCTTAACTAAGCCACAGCCATTTTTTATGCGAAGCATATTACGAGAGCTCAACCCAGCTCCTCAGGCGCGGTGGTGTCGCCTTGAATACCACGTGACACCGTGACGTCACGACAGAGGAGAAGTGGCTTTGGCTCAACTCTTGCAAGATGGGCTGGGTGGGAATCGAACCAGGGTCTCCGGAGTGTGAGACGGAGACGCTACCACTGAGCCACGAGTACGATGCTTCAAAGCGGTACAAAAGCGCCTCTAGTGAATGCGGTGTTGCCTTAGAAACGAGCTGTTTGTAAGGCTCAGGCGTGCGTCGCTTGCTCAGGCGCACATTTCGTTGCCGCGCCGAACGCTGCGTTGCTCGACGCTCACCGAGTCCAATGCGGGGCGTCCAAGGCGAAGCAGAGTAACGCATGAGTTGTTTCTTCGTCTAGCCGAACCAAATATAGCCAAGCAACAGCAGTTCACCAAGCTAAACAGTGGTTCAACAACTAAAATAAAGGCTAGTATGCTTCGCATCCTGGGCTTAACCTTACCTAAGCCACAGCCATTTTTTTTTATTGCGAGTCGCAAATGGTTGCGCGACCACCTCAAGTCGCCGGTGTGAATGAGCCCTCAGGGTGAGTCGGCGAACGCGGTTCAATCTCGCGCGCGCGAGCCAGGAACGCCACCCGGATGCATGCCCTCTCCCGTGGAGTGCGAGGCAGGGGGGTGAGGCGAGGAAGGAGGGGCGTTCTCCGGCGGCTGCTGCGGTCATAGAGTTTCCTACAAAAATTACTAGAGGGAACTCTGGCGCTAGTGTCTACAGGAGCTGCAATGGGAGTGGTTGTCCCAGCATGGGAATTATGGGAAGTACGTGGATTCGCCTAAACTTCGTTCTTTTGGCTTCAAACGCTTTGTGACTTTGTAAACTCTTCATTTTCAACAGTGTATTGCGTATTAAGTAATTAAATAAAGATCAATAAAATTGCCCTACGGCAGGATTCGAACGCAGGGACTCTAGCACAGAAGCCTGATACTGAAATAATTAAGCAACGGACGCATGTATCGACAAGCGAATGAAACGCCTTTATGAATTTATCGCGGGCATGCCAGTGCCTTGAGACACTTGGGGCGTTTCGATTTGGCCACCTGCACAAGTTCAATCGTTGCAATTATTAGCAATTGTACGCGTTCCCGGCGTCTTCTGCACTTCGAGAAATATAGATTGCGCTGATGTAAGCGACAATAAGATTTATATAGCGCAATATACAAAGCCACAAGAGCGTCTGAATCCACAAGCACGAAGATCAGACAAATCCATGTACTTCCAATCATTCCCATGGTAGGACAACGACTGCAGCGCCAGAGTTCCCTCTAGTAATTTTTGTAGGAAACTCTATGGCAGTGGTGCCTCGTTTCCTCCTCACCCTCCACTCCGTACAGAGTGGAGACAACCGCGGCGTCTGCTACGGCGTTGGCCACACGAATAGCAGACGCCATAGTAGACGTTTTGGCGGACGCCGTAAGGGCGCGTTGCCGGCGCTCGTGTGTCTTGAAAGCAATGTGCGACGTGGCCAGGGTGCGTGCCCGTGCGGGCCTCATCTTCAAAGCGATCTGCGATGTTCGCAGAGTGCGCGTAGTGCCGGTACCTTCGTATGCGCTGTGCTTTCGACGTTTCGTTCGCGTCGAAACGAGGTATGCGTGAAGGTCAATTCGCCTTGCTGCTGCCGCGATTCCTCAGTCCAGAATTTTCGCTGGGAGTTTCCGCGGTCATCGAGCGTGATGTGTTCATGTTTATCTGTGCGCTCGTGACACCGTGCTGGTTAGTTTAGTTAAAACGCGTTGACAGGCTGGTTGGTTTGAATCCACGATAGAATGAGCAAGCGCGCCTGAACAAGAACGTAGAAAGAAGCGGATATACAAAAACAGCGCTATATCTGTGTGTCTATTTCTTTCTACATCCTCATTGAGTTACGCTTACACATTCTATCATTGTTAATGTAATTAGTAAGCGAATGTTTACAAGTTTATACGGCCGATAAAGCTACGATTCTTACTTCGTACAGCTATCTACTAATTTGCTACCGCACTTGGTGCTTCGCCTTTCGGGCGGAACTGCGCACTTGTTTATAAAATGGTTCGCCTTGATTGGACTTTGACTCTGCGCTTGTGTGGGTCATTGTTCTTTTCCGGCACGACAGCAAACGTGCGACATCTTCCGCCGGGGCTTAGTTGCGAATTGAGTATACATACATGGGACGGGGATCCGTGTGTGACGTATCAGCTCAGCTGTTGTGACGTGCTCACACTCACCTTTCGCGCGCGACCTGATTGACCATTGCGGGTCTAGTCATTTCCTACCGTCATCACAATTGTGGCACTTGGTATTTAGCCGCCTGATAGAGACCTGACATTTTCTCGCAGAGCGAAACGGTGTTACCTAATATAGCCCCTTTTCCCTCTCCACAATCATCCGCTCTTTCTCTCTCGGTCGAGGACGGTGATTTTCATGTTCTCAGATGGTGTGTGAGCCTATCAAAAGGGGCTATGTTGCCTCACAGTGGCAGTGTTGCTTATTTAGAACGTGTTTCAATCACATGGTGACAGTGGCTTACGCCAGAGGCTGCTTGCAATAACGCCTTTTTGTCCGGGACTATAGCTGATTACATATCGCAGAAACAATGATGACCGCCACCAAGAAGATGAAATGTGTCTGGCCAAACCGCAATACTGCCGTACCTGTGCTACTTCCTTTACTTTGATGGCAGATGACAAAATTGAAGAAGATTGTATGCATCGCCGTTATTTGTGAAGGACTTAATTACGCGGTTTACTAAAGCTACGTTCGCGAAAACTGCTACAGTCTCGTTATATCTGCATGTTTATTTCGGTGATTACGCTGATTCAGGCCCACTTCACTTTTATGCACTCAAGAGTTTCAAATAATGGTTTTGTTACCTTTGTAGGATAAGCTCTAAAAATTTATCGGTTAGAAATATTTTCTGTCTAAATCCGTGGCTCCCCAAAAAAGAAGTGGAAGCTTCGCCCGAAATGCGAAGCATCCATTAGGACAGCACATTAGTAGATCGCTATACGAAGTAAGAACACTAATCTTACCGGCCGCATAAACTTGTAAACATTTGCTTACCAACTAAATTAGCAAGCATGGTGTCAAGTTCGCACAAGGAAACGTGAGCAGATCTCCCTCGATGACTGCGAAAACTCGCTGTCAAAACGCTGGAGCGAGGAAGTGTGGCAGCAGCAGTGAGCGATTTGTCCTCCGCGCTGCCTCTCGCTTCAACACGAACTAAGCGGCGAAAACAAAGCGCACAGAAAGCTATCAGCACTCGGCGCACTATGTCCCAATGGCAGATCGCTTGCAAGATATGGCTAGCGCAGCCGTGCCATACGGAGCAGACGGCGATGTAGAAGTAGACACCCCCCCCCCCCCTCTCTTCCAACTTCGCCCCAAGTCGGTACCTTGCGCGTGACGGAAGACGGCGGGCTTCCTCCTCGCTTTCCTGCCTTGCGCACGAACCATTGAATCGCCATCGTCGGCTCACTCTCGAACGCTTTCACCCACGCATACGGCATACGTACGGCGCGCGGCGACGATGTTATAGCCCTTCGAATTTATATGAAGCATCACGGCGACGGCGACAGCGGAGACAGAAATGCACCCGGAGTGCCCATATAATTGCTATCGCAATAAATATTCAAAGAACCTTGTGCTGCTGCTGAAACTATTGAGGAATAGGTTGGTGTCCTATCTAATCGGCTCCGTGAACCGTCGTCAGCCGCAATAAACTCCGTACCGCCAAATTGCTTCTCTGTCAAACAGAGTTGCAAGGTTTGGTGACTTCTCGCCGAATTGGCTAGGTTTACAGGCGCCTGGAGACGGAAAATCAGGATTGACGATTTTGATACTTTCTGGTCACGTTCCTCGGTGGTAATTGGTCTAAGTAAAACCGTGCTTCGTACGACGGCTTCCTCGAAGCAACAGCCCCAAAGGCCTGATTATGAATGTCATGCTTTTGTGTTTTTCAAAGCGTCAGTAGCAAATCCATAAACTGAAAACGTACGATAGCCGCCATGTGCCCAGTGGGTCTTTTTGACTTGTCGTCCCGGGCTCGACAGGACTACCGGAGATGCGTCATATTCAACGCTCATTGGCTGAAAGCACCGCCTCGGGCAGTCGGGCACTCTCAGGCCCGGGTAATTGGAGACCCACTGAGTTTCTCCATAGGTGGCGTAGAGCAGCTCTCTCTGAGTAACTGAAATGAACTAATCTGAAAGGTTATGCCTCTGGTTAATTCCTTGGGCGCACTAGGTGTTGTCCAGATCTCAAACCCCAGTGACGGTTACCTCGGCAGCGAAACTCTAAGGCCATGCTTCTTTGGTGCAAGAAGCAACTGCAACAACCAAAAACGCGTCATTGCAACCATCTTTTGGGCGTTACAGGTGCCAGTGTCTATGGCAGTTTCTTAAGGGCTATTGAGGGTACGTGTCAGGGGAAGTAGAACGTGTGTGACGTGACATAATTAGCACGAGAAAGTTTGCGGATAAGTCATAGGGGTGCTAGGGCGGCGTGCAGCGTGGTTTTTGCACTGAAACTAACGACACTGTATCGGTTGAACCCTGAACGTGGTTCCACTAGTTCGGAAACCCGCGGTGCAATAAACCATAATGAAAGTAACAGTGCGGCACTATGCCTATTCCATCCTTCAGGAAAGCTGAGTGCCGCGGTTTTATTGAGCCTGAGGTCAGATCCCCGTATGCTCGGCGGGACGAATTGCGCGTGCAAAATGTCTACATGTGGATGTATAGCTAAAAGTTTTCGTGCGTGTCCCGACAATTCAACGCGCGGCAAATACCGCCAAACTAATTCTGGAGGAAGTGAAATTTCAAGTGCAAATATATGCGTTGCTATTGTCAAGTGTATCTATAGCCGTTTCTTACTTTTTGTTTTACTTTTACATCTGGAATCGGTGAAGATATTTAATTGGGAATAAACAGGCCGTCATCGCAGCTCTGTGTCAGGTAGCATGTAGCTAGCGAAGCCACTGCCTCTGTATAGCTTGGTCGTTGTGGTTTGTCGCCAGGACTGCAACATTCGGGCTGGCCAGCATAAGTCGTGACACTGCGAACATTTTTTTTTTATTTCTCGAGAGGCGTTTCGAAACTCGTAACAAGTGCGGAACGAAAATGTATGGCGTAGCACACAGGTGTAGCCCGCACGAGGTCTGTATTTTGTGCTGATTGCTTTTATTCGATTTCACTAGTACATTATATATAGTGCAGCAACACCGCATGGTCGTTACCTTAATAGGCTTCCACGTTTTGCGCGAACCGATCAGAAGCGCGAGTTGGGCTTCGGACACGCTGTCGGCAGAGCCAACGAATGCGGTGCCCCCACCTGTGCACCGCAAGATAACTAATAAAATCCAGAGGTGCTGGAAATGCCATCCGGTGCTATTCTGTACGTGTGAGTGGGACGATGAGTAAGTCGTAACTGGCAAGGAAACTGAGCTTTTTTGTTACCTGTATTCTCCACTGAGGAGGTCGCAATATCTTTTCATGATTCGGTCGGCTTCATATTTTTAACTGTCATCAATGGTCAGGCTTTTGATGCCCTCAAGCTATTGTGGTGCAAAAACTACTGGAACCAATAAATGTTCACCTATGCGAGGTGGTCTTACTATACTACTCTCTTCCTGTCGTTGAAATTGAAGTTCATAATACTTTTTTAAACAATGTTACCTCAATAGTATTTACAAGAGCACCTTACACACCCAGATACAAAGAGCGTGATGGTGACTGATGCTTCCGTCCGCGAAGAGAAGGCAGATGCCGGCATTATATCGCCATATTTAATTATGTTTTTTTCCTATCGACTACCTGGATTCACACCTATTTTGCATAGTGTATTATTGGCAATTGTTTTAGCTTCATGCAAATTACCATTATCTCAGTCATCAGTCGAAATTTTAATCGATTGCCTGTCTGCTCATTACTAAACAAGTCCAACTCGTCGAAATTCGTTAGAAGCAGCCTATTCTATCGTCCCATAACATTTACGGCTCGTTCGTTTAGTTTGGCGCCAGGCCACAAAAGTTTAGCCTTAAATGAATATGCAGATTCACGCGCAGTCGCATACCACTGTGGTCCTCTAATTCCCATGTCAACAACGCCAGCTTCTATCACGTCGGTGCGATTCGGAAAATATGGCATTACAAGTAGCTTCGCAAGATCATCGTTGTGGACATCACAATTTCTGATGGAACAACAAATTGTGCTTCAATCGATTACTTGAAGTAACGATAACAAGACTGTGCTGCCGAGTCCACCTACTGAAACTTTACCTTCGCAGGTCTGGTCTGGCTATATCACTTTTGTTTCTGCTATGCAACGCGAGTCAATCACTGCAACCTTCCTTTTACCATGTCTGCGGTACATTATTCAAATGAAAATGTTTTTATAGGAACCCTTGCAAAACCTTCGCTTAAATTGCACTCCTATGGTAATTCTCTCCTTTGGCATTAGTGTTCTGGGTTATAGCTATAGCAACATCTGTGAAGGCCTATGTAACCTTCTGCGCGATGCAAAATGAATTGCATGCTAAAATTGTTCCGTTTACTCCTGTTGCTCGCTTTTAGTGCATCATCTATCCTATTATTTACTGTATTATTTACTGTATTATTTAGATATTTGAGCCCTTTTGTCTGTAACAGTAGGCATTTTATTTCACATATTCAAGACAGTTCTTTTTTTCATTCAGCATATTTTCCTAAAAAAAAAAACACAATCCCTTCACCACCTGATTCATGGCCAATCCCCCAGTATATGTTGCCTCATTTCACTAAGGAACGGAAACGAGAATTAATATTAAGCATGAAATGCTTTTAGCTCCTGTTGTCGACGACCTACAACTGACCTTCAGCCAAAAGCCAGAACCATTATCCGGGCACTCAAGCGAGAACATCCCGGCAACCAGTCAAACTTTGAAAATCAGGTTAATGGCCCGTAACTTATTGTACGGGGCCGCAATACACACGCTAGTTACTGCCCAACCAAGTTACAAAAAAGTGCTTCCTAGTTCTTTGTCCCACACAACAAACAATCCCGAGCGCAGGCTACAACTTTCCGCCTGCTACAAACCAATACTTGTCGCTCGTTACACCGTAACAAGATTTACCCAGACATTTGCCCCAGTCCCACGTGCCATACCTGTAAGACACAGCCAGCCACACTTCCACACATTCTTTGGGACTGTACACAATAATACCCCGACACTAACCCCACGACCCTCTCGTCAAGATGGCACGCTGCTGTGCGTAGCTCTAACCTTGACGACCACTCTGGGCGACCCAGCAAGCCTACGAGGCGGCGAAGAGGCAACACCTAGACGTGCCCACGTGGGAGGCTTATGCCCAGCCACCACCTCTTGCTGGTTTCAATAAAGGTTGTTCTGTCAGTCAGTCAAACTCAAGATGTTACTTCTACTACGCTCAAGTTTTATTTGTCATTTCCAATAGCGACGTTCAAAAGGCAGATGCAAGGCACCATACATTTGATTGTCTTTTTTTGGCCCTGGTACTGCGTTGCGAGTCAAAGCCAGTGGTCCTTGAGTTCCGCGGCTCGAGAAATAGCGCCACACTGCGAGACCAAGCCGGAAGCGTACGGCGCACCGGGGATTGCTGTTTGGCCGAGGCGACACTAGCAATGAAGTTCAGTTCAAAACAGGTTCGTTTGTAGTGGCGTGGTTTGGTGTGGTGTGCTGTTGCGAATATGCACTATACCCATTTTAAGATTGTAGGTGATGTCGTTTCCAACCAATCTGCTTTGCCGGTAGACATTTCATGCTTTCATCTCGATTACGGGAAAGCCATAATTTTTTTTTGCAGTAAAACGAATTCGCAGTAACAAGGAGTCATCGCTCATGACTCTGCAGCCGCTAAAATCACATCTATATTCATCAAACGTGGTGGAATCGAGGGAACAGACAATTTTTGAAAAAAAACTGTACCTCAATTGCGACAATTGCAGGAATATTTACCTTCGGTATTCGCTACAGCACTGGCACTTGATTGCGCGATTGCTTTTTACCAATGTTTAACAAGTATGCTCCATTGCACCGACAAACAATTTTGTGGAAAAACGCCACGCTACTTAGGCCCTAGATGGTACACTTAAGTTTTGTCATGTTGTATTGTACCAAATCTTTCATTAATTCCAGAGAATAAACTCTTGAATTGAAACTAATTGACTTAAATTTATATACGGCTATATAAATTTTACTTCGCGTAGAGTTAATCAGGCTGCTACCGCTTGCATCAGTTACGCACACAGGCAAATTCCAGAGCACTCCACATGACAGCGAGTTCCTTCCATGGTCCACCGTCACCCGGAGCACCTCTCCGACCGCTGGTGCCGAACGCATCATCGTTTGGAGCGAGCTTTCTTCGCCATGGCGTAGAGCTCTGGTCTAACCGGCTGTTTGGCGTCCTCCAAAATTGCTATCAAGTTCGTGGCATACAGCTGCTGGGTCGGGATGACGAACGTGTGAACGACGCCCGGTTCACCTGAGCGTGCGACGCAGCTCGACCTGCGCACGTAGACCTCCGAGCAGGCGGGGCAGTCGTAGTTAACAACCAGGCACACGTTCTCAAGGGCTAAGTCTTGCGCAACCGTGTCGGTCGTCACGAGCACGCTCGACGGTCCAGTCTGGAACACGGAAACGATCCAGTCGCGCTCCTCTGTCGTCCTCTTGCCGTGAAGTCCGATCGCACACCAGCCCCGGAGTCGCAGCTTCCACGCAATATCGTCGGCCTTAATCCTCGTGTCGGTGAAGACGACGGCTTTCTTTGACTTATCCTTGAGGACGTCGTCCAAGAGCTCGGCTAGCTTCGCTTCCTTCTCTTCCTCCTGGCACACGTCGACGGTCATCTCCACGCTGTTTTCAGTGGTTAACTGCGGCGTCCCGAACTCGATTTCGATGTACTTGTAGAGTAGGTTCTCGGCAAAGGGCCTGAGCTCGTTGTGCGAGGATGTGACCCACATTATCGTCTGGTGATCCGGCCGGCAGAGCTCGGCAATTTTGAGGATGTGGGGCTTAAAACCCATCGTCAGCATGCGGTCTGCTTCGTCCAGCACGAGGAACGTGCAGCGCAGCAGATTCACCTTGTCTTCATCGAGGAAGTCCATGAGTCGTCGAGGTGTGGCCACGCAGATGTGGCAGCCCTTCTTCAGCTCTTCACACTGACCTTCTTTGGGCTCCCCATTCGAGACACACACGCTGCGGAGTCCGGCGTGCTCACCCAATTCTAACGCCGTGCTGTGAATCTGCTTGGCCAGCTCTCGTGTCGGAGCCAGCACGACGGCGATGGGTCCGTCTTCCTGTTGCAAGGGTGGTTGCCGGCTGACGTGGATGACTGCAGGCACGACGTAGGCGAGCGTCTTGTGTGGTCCCGTCTCCGCGATGCCCAGAAAGTCCCGGCACCTGAGTGCGATGGGCCAGCAGTGTGCCTCGATGCACGTGGGCGAAGTGTGGTCGCGCCGGGCGTCGATGCTCTTCACGACGAAATCCGGTAAGTTAGACTCTTTCAGGGAAAGGATGGGCTTCGGGACGTTTTCCCCTTTCACCGAGATACCGTTGACGTTTCTGTAGGCGTCCACTTCGGCCGTTGACCTGCGTGCCGTGACCGGGTGTTCCTCGTACAGCTCTTTCTCGAACGGTTGCAGCTGGAAGTTGTTCCCGTGTCTCTTGCAAAACGAGCATCGTACGTCTTTTTTCCGGTAGGCGTTGGCTCCATCCCGTCCTGCGGGAAATTTATTGTTGGGGAAGTCTCCTTCCTCTCTCCTCAAGTGCGGCGGTAGATCCCAGAACCACATCCTTTCGTTCCTCGCCTTCAAGGTGATGTCCTCCGCGCTTCCGTCGTGCCAGACGAAGTCCCTCCCGGCAATGGCCACGTGAGGGCCCGGCGGTCGGCGTTGGAGCGTTTTTGTTGTTGATGATGATGACAACGTCATAGAATGTGGCGCATCTCCACTGAGTGGTCAGCAGCGGGCCATGAATTCACATCTGTATCTAAAAATCCAAAACTAAAGAAACAATGAGGCCATAAAAGGAAAATACTTTGTTACAACTGACGTTAAATGCTCAATAAACGAAATGAAGGAACAAATATTACGGCAGAGCCCGTTTCGCGATTAATGTCGTCGTTAAAGAAACCGAGAGCCGCCCTCGACATGCCGTGAGATGTTGGCCGAAATGAAAAATACCGTGATTTATATTGATACAATTCAGAACGCCGTTCGCGAGTAAGAAGCATTGCGTGACATAACCCTTCGCAGCAAACACTTAATGTCTTGATAATGGCGTCAAACGTGCTTCGTGATATGCTGGGGAGCAACAAAACTGAAAGGTCTGTGGCCAGTGGAGCGGGCGATCCAACACGTAGCGTGCTCGTGACACCTTGAAGCACTGTATTATAGCGGCGACATGGTAGCCAAAGGTCGAAAGCTACAGTTCATCGTCAAAAAGGGGGCCGTGAAGTTACTATTGCCGCGTCCCGACTGCGGAACCGTTATGACAAGCACACGCCGCCAACGTATGCTTGTACCCTCTGCTAGCTTCCAGAGGAGTACAGACATGACCCAAAGTAAGCGTAATCCCGATGGTGATTCCACTTGGTTTTGCAGGTAGTAGTGTTCGGTTTTAGAAACGTGCATCCTAACACTTCGAGAAATTACGCAGGCACTCGCCAGTGAGACATGGCAGAGAGTGCGTAAGCATACTTTTCCAGTTTCTCATCTTGCACACATATGTTCCCGGCGTATCCGAAAGCGCTTGGACGTATGATTGGAGTGATTTTTGCATTATGAATAATTTAGTCATTAATTTATTCATGAAATAATGAATTATTTAGGCCCAATTAAAGCTATGATGGGGACGTTTGCTTAAGCAGTTATTTGTTTATTTTATGTAACCATTCATGACTGTACTTAATTATTAATGATTAAGCTTAGCTATATTACCTTAAACTACTCTGTATTAGGCTAAATATCTTAATCTTCATTAGCTTGTGTTTTTCATTGTAATGAATCTCGGTTGGGCTTCCGTATGCTTCATTAGCTCTTTTAGCCTTTAGTATTTTCATCGCATATAAGCTTACTAGTCATTTAGTAACCTTAACTTCTCTGATTACTTCGTCAGTACTCAATAGATATAGTCATAATGACACACCTCGGTAGTCGTACACATTCATACGCAATTCCCATATGTACCCCCGTAGGATCCCACGAATTCCTATGGAGCCCATGGTGCCACGCGTTAAAAACAGACGGACGGACTGGCGGAATCACCGATTTCCGAGGAAAGTAGCTCTGTGATGCTTACGCTTTAAAATTTGAGCATGGTAGTTCTGGCGGCACCATCAAGCTGTTTTCGGTAGCGAGCACGCGCGCCGCGCCATCGCAGTCTTCCTAATATGGAAAAAAATTGGAAGAACCCATCTGACGTTGACTGTCAACGGTAACGCTTCGCTAAGAAAAGTAGGCGCCATTTAGCGGAGCTGCCGCGAATTGAGAGGAATGGCGCGTCGCTGCGCGCCAACGCTGAGAAACACCTAATGCGGCAACCGCGCTCCTCTCGCGCTTCTTTTAAGGATACGCTGCGCCATCTGGTGACGCCACCGATAAGTCCGCGCGTTGCTTCCGAAGCCAGAAGCGTGGCGTGCTGAAGCATGCGAATGCTGACGATTGTTTCCTGGCTTGCAGCACACACTTGGAGGCATCATATACTCAGCGATCCAAGTTGGCGACAGGTTAGTTAAAGAGCGGTGCATACCCAGTGCATTGATGACTCATTTCGCTAAAGCGATAAAGAATTATAGGGTTTTACATGATTCGCTGATGATATTGCCTAGCTTAGTAACTCAGGGGACCAACTGCAATGCATGCTCACTGATCTGGAGAGGTAAAGCCAAAGGGTGGGTCTAAAAATTAATCTGCAGAAAACTAGAGTAATGTTTAACAGTTTCGGAAGAGAACAGCAGTTTACCATAGGTAGCGAGGCACTGGAAGTGGTAAGGGAATACATCTACTTAGGACAGGTAGTGACTGCGGATCCGGATCATGAGACTGAAGTAATAAGAAGAATGAGAATGGGCTGGGGTGCGTTTGGCAGGCATTCTCAGATCATGAACAGCAGGTTGTCATTATCCCTCAAGAGAAAAGTTTATAACAGCTGTGTCTTTCCAGTACTCACGTGAGGGGCAGAAACCTGGAGGCTTACGAAAAGGGTTCTACTTAAATTGAGGACGACGCGACGAGCTATGGAAAGAAGAATGATAGGTGTAACGTTGAGGGATAAGAAAAGAGCAGGTTGGGTGAGGGAAGAAACGCGAGTTAATGATATCTTAGTTGCAATAAAGAAAAAGAAATGGGCATGGGCAGGACACGTAATGTGGAGGGAAGATAAGCGATGGTCATGAAGAGTTACGGAATGGATTCCAAGGGAAGGGAAGCGTAGCAGAGGGCGGCAGAAAGTTAGGTGGGCGGATGAGATTAAGAAGTTTGCAGGGACAACATGGCCACAATTACAATTAGTACATGACCGGGGTAGTTGGAGAAGTATGGGAGAGGCCTTTGCCCTGCAGTGGGCGTAACCAGGCTGATCATGATGACATGTCAAAACTGCGATCTGATTCTGAGCTACGCGGTAGGGGGGGACTCCGGAACATTCAGGACCCCCTGGAGTTCTTTAACGTGCACCTGAATCTAAGTACACGGTGGTTTTCCACATTCTTGTCGCCCCAATAGAAATGCGGGCGCCGTGGCCGGGATTCTATCCCACGACCTCGTGCTTAGCAGCTCAACACACTGACGTGAAAGACATTCGTTGAAACGCCGCACTTACGCCGCGCATTTGGGGCAGCACCAGTTTTATCACGTCTGTCAGGTTTAGAAGACACATCCTTTTAACTTAAAAATCAAATCTTAAATCATCCTCGGAACCAAACCACTTACAACTCCCTTGGAGCAGGAAATTTTGCAAAACAAGACAAACGGAAGTGACATTAACGAGTCTGCGTTGTCGAGTCCCATCTCTAAATTTATACATCCACCGATCTGGTCTGGCAATATCCCCTTTGTGCCATTTTTGTAACTCATTAGAGACGATCGAACACTGCTTACTGGAATGCCGGCGTTTCTCCTCCTTGAGAAATATGACATCAGAAATTACAGTGCGACAGCTTGGCCTGCCATTGAACACTCCGGTACCCGCTGTCTTTCGGAGCGTCTGTGCTTGGGCACTCACACAGGAACGTGTCCATCGCCTTAGAAAAATTAATAACTGAATCAAACCGCTTTCATTGTTGACCGTTTTATTCTTTACATTCCTCCTTTATTGCATCATTTATATTATATATAATTTTTTTCACTTGATTGAATGTCAGTCTATTCAACCGTTTTGAGTTTTCCTTGCTTCAATTTATGCAACAAAATCATAGATTTTTATATTCATTACCTGAACACATAAGCAAAGTCTGCCCGGCTCTTGGCCAATTACCGTAAGTGCGTATGCGCCAAACTCAAGGGCATCATCATCATCATCATCATTACCATCATAACCTGAAAATGCGTCGAGTTGCTGTCCTCTCTGACGTTGGTTCGCTTCCGCTCAGCATTGGAGAAATTTAAGGGGATATTTCCTGTCACTGCAGAGTGACGAACCACTAATTCCTCAAGTAGGCGTAAAACAAGTTCCTTGAAGGGTGGCACATACCTCCTGACACATATACAGTGTCCCATGTAGCCATCAAAGAGGTTCATTGAAGGCCATCGCATACTGAGTGGGACATACCTTGTGCTCCAAGTCGGTGACAAAGAGTGTCTTCAAACCGCGCTACCTACCCAGTTCCTTATCAATAGTGACCGTCTCAGCGTGAAAAAACGGCCTGTACGCATACATTGCCACAAATTCAGCCACCCATGTTGGCCCGTCGGTTGGTTCCTAACCTTGTTCCCTCGGCACAGCGGCCTGATGAGCTGCCCATTTGCCTGTTTGCTACCTGCTTGTGATCCAAGTAGGCGGGAAAGCAGAAGTCTTTAGGCGAATTACCATCATCTCCGCAATCAGCCATACCTTAAATGATTGTCTCGCTGTTCTTTACTAAGACGCCCAACGCGTCATGTTGATTAGAAGTAGCCTATTCTCTCGTTCCATGACATTAACGACTCGTTCGTTTAGTGTAGCTGCCAGGCCGCAAAGACTTAGCCTTAAGTAAATGTGAATATGCACTCGCAGTAGCATCCCACTATGGTCTTCTAGTTCCCATGTTAACAAAGGTCTATTACCTTTGTTAACAAGGTAACAAGGGTTAATAAGCGGCTTTAGCCGCTGCTAAGCGATTCGGAATATATGATACTATAAATAACATCACCGAATCATCGTTTTCAACGTCTGATTTCCCGCATCACACGTTTACTTGGAAGAGGAAATGGTGCTCCAGGAGATTACTTGGGCGGCACAGATTACCCTACGATGCCGAGTAACCCTACTGAACCGGACCACATCATACTTTCACAGGTCTCGTCTGGCTATGTCACCTTTGTGTCCTTTGTACAATGAGAGTGAATCTCTGCAACCTTTCTTTTAACGTGTCTGCGGCTCATTGTTAAACGGGAAAGGTTTTTAGATGAACCCTTCTAAAACCTTTCCTTCTATCTGACTCCTCTTGTAATTCTTTCCTTTGGGGGCACCGCACTGGGTTATAGCCACAGATACTTGTTTGAAGCACTGTGCAATATTCTGCGCGAAACAAAAAGAATTCCATGATAGATAGATAGATAGATAGATAGATAGATAGATAGATAGATAGATAGATAGATAGATAGATAGATAGATAGATAGATAGATAGATAGATTGATTGATTGATTGATTGATTGATTGATTGATAGATAGATAGATAGATAGATAGATAGATAGATAGATAGATAGATAGATAGATAGATAGATAGATAGATAGATAGATAGATAGATAGATAGATAGATAGTTAGATAGATAGATAGATAGATAGATAGATAGATAGATAGATAGATAGATAGAAAGAATAAGCTTTATTGTCCAACGGATAAGATGATCTACCCACCCTCCGACACGCAATCAGGAGGCGAGTGCCGCCGCCTCAGATGCAGGTTGGGAGGTCTTGGGTCCATGATAAAATGGTTCTTTTTACATCTTATGCTCACATAAGCTTTATTGCAATATATAGCAATATAAGTCTTCATATTTTTAAGAGTAGACGCCTTAATTCGCATATCCAAGAGAGTTATTTCATTTCACGTTATTTTCCGCACGAAAAGTTGTAGTAATATTCTTTTCACCGCCCGATTCATGGTCGATGCCCCAAAGCGGGTTGCTTGATTTTACTAAGAAAGAAAAATAAGAATGAATATTTGACAGTAAAGTGAATTCGCAGTAAGAAGGTCTCATTGTTCATGAGTTTGCGGCCGCTACAATGACATCTATATAAGTTAAGACTGGATGGGATTTAGCACAATCAAAGGAAGGAGCTGACACTTTTGGAAGAAAACTGTAGTGTTTTTGCAAGAATTGCAGGAATATTTAACTTATGTATTCGCAGATGCACTGGCATGTGATGACGCCGTTTTTTTAGCAGTGGGCAACAAGTATACTCCAATACCCCGATCAGTTATATTGTTGGAGGACTGCAACCCACTGGAGCATAGATGGTTAATTAAATTTAATTATATAGATTTGTGCGCTATCTTTCGCTAATTCCGAGTAATAACCTCTCCAAGCAAGACCAAAAGACTTACGTTTATATGTGGTTACATCAGTTTTAGTTGGTATAGAGCTGAACAGACTACTGCCTCTTGCATCAGTTACGCAGACAGGCAAATTTCAGAGCACTCTACATAACAGCGAATTCCTTCCTTGACCCGCCGTCACCCGGAGCACCTCGCCGATCGCCGGTGTCGAATGCATCATCGTTTGGAACGAGGTTTTTTTGTCATGTCGTAGAGCTCCGGTCTAACCGGCTGTTTGGCGTGCTCCAATACTGCTATCAAGTTCGTGGCGTACAGCTGCTGGGTTGGATTGATGAACGTGTGAACCACGCCTGGTTCACCTGAGCGCGCGACGCAGCTCGACCTGCGCGCGTAGACCTCCGAGCAGGCCGGGCAGTCGTAGTTCACGACCAGGCACACGTTCTCGAAGACCAAGTCCCGTGCAACCGTGTCCGTCGTCACGAGCACGTTCGACGTACCAGCCTGGAACTTGGAAGCGATCCATCCACGCTCCTCTCTCCCCTTCTTGCCGTGAAGGCCGATGGCAGGCCAGCCCCGGATTCGGAGCATCCAAGCAATCTCGTCGGCCTTCTTCTTCGTGTCGGTGAAGACGACGGCTTTCTTTGACTTTTCCTTGAGGACGTCGTCCAGGAGCTCGGCTAGCTTCGCTTCCTTCTCTTCCTCCTGGCACACATCGACCGTCATCTCCACGCTGTTTCCAGCGGCTAGCTGCGCCATCCCGAACTCGATTTCGATGTAATCGTGGAGCAGCTCCTCGACAAAGGGCCTGAGCTCTTTGTGCGAGGATGCGGCCCACATAGTCGTCTGGTGATCCGGCCGGCAAAGCTCGGCAATCTTGAGGACTATCGGCTTGAAACCTACTGCCAGCATGCGGTCTACATCGTCCACCACGAGGTACGTGCAGCGGTGCAGATTCACCTTGCCTTCCTCGAGGAACTCAATGAGGCGTCGAGGCGTGGCCACGCAGATGTGGCAGGCCTTCTTCAGCCCTTCGTACTGACCTTCTTTGGGCTCGCCGTTCGAGACGCACACGCTGCGGAGTCCGGCGTGTTCACCCAATTCTAAGGCCGTGCTGTGAATCTGCTTGGCCAGCTCTCGTGTCGGAGCCAGCACGACGGCGATGGGTCCGTCTTCCTGTTGCAAGGGCGGTTGCCGGCTGACGTGGATGACTGCAGGCACGACGTAGGCGAGTGTCTTGTGCGATCCCGTTTTGTCGATGCCCAGAAAGTCCCGGCATCTGAGTGCGATGGGCCAGCAGTGTGCCTCGATGCGCGTGGGTGAAGTGCGGTCGCGTTGGGCCTCCATGCTCTTGACGACGAAATCCGGGAAGTTGGACTCTTCCAGGGAAAGGATGGGCTTCGGGACGTTTTTCCCTTTCACCGATACACCGTTGACGTTTCTGTAGGCGTCCACTTCGGCCATTGACCGGCTCGTCGTGGCCGGGTGTTCCTCGCAGAGCTTCTTCTCGAACGGCGGCAGCTGGATCTTCTTCCAGTCTGGTTTGCGAAGAAACCAGCCGACCTGGCTCTTCCGGTAGCCGTTGGCTCCATTCCACACTCCACCAGCCGTATTGCTTCGGAAGTCTCCTTTGGCTTTGTCTGAAGGCATTGGAACCCCAAGCCACATCTTTCGTTCCTCGTTTCAGGAGGATTCTTTCCGTGCTTTCCGCTCGCCAGACGAGGTCCCTCCTGCCATGGGCGGCGTAAGGGCCCGGCGGTCGTTGTCGGAATGTTGTTTCTGTTGATGATGATGACTACGTCATAGACTGGCGCATACCCACTGACTAGAGCGCTTGGCAAAGAATTCACATCTGAGTTTGAATTGAATTGAGTTTATTCCGCAACAAGAAAATGTTACGAGGAGGACAGGTAAAAGCTGTAAAAACAGCTTGTGGAGCCCTGAACCCCTATCACACGAGGAAGCATAGAAGCGTGCGGGTAAGGGAGTACAACCTACTAAGAGGAAAACGCTTACAGGAGTTATAAAACGTTACTGTAAAGGGGATTATACAGTAGTCAAATAGAAAATCATCGTATCACATCATTATACAATCATTACACGCAGTTGTTTTGGTGATGTACTAGATATGTCAATCTTATTTTCTTTATTAAGTGGTTTAGAAGCGTAGGTACTTGAAATTTGAACATTTGATTTCCGTAATTTGTGCTACATTTGGCGACGTACCATACTTCAGGATGGCTCACATTATAAGCAAGGAAGTTTTTCTCTAGCCTTGCTAGGTTTGTCATGGCATCATTATTTTTCAGCAAACCGAGTTTATATGAACGGCATAGCTTGTAATCATACATCAATGGAACCTGAATGATCTGGTGCTTCTTAAACAATTCTGCACTGTGGTAGCGATATGGGACTTTACAGGCTAGTCGTAGAGCACTTTTTGGCAAGGCAGAAAATTTGCTAATGTTTGAAGCTGCATCTGCATCTGCATCTAAAGATCGAACACTAAAGAAGAATCATGTCGCAAAAGCAAACTAGCTTGATATAACAGACTTTAAATGCTCAATAAACGATATAAACGATATAAAGGAACAAATATGACGTCAGAGACCATTTCTGGATGAATATTGGCGTTGAAGGAACCGGGAGCCGCCCTGGACATGCCGATATATGTTGGTTGAAATGAAAAAAACAAAACCGTGATTTATATTGATACAGTAGAGGATTCCCTTCACGAGTAAGTAAGAAGCACTGCATGACATAGCCCTTCGCAGCAAGCACTTCATTTCTTGAGAATGGCGTCAAACGTGCTTCGTGATATGCTTAAAGTGCTGGGGAGCAACAAAACTGAAAGGTCTCTGGCCAGCGTAGCGGGCTATCTAACACGCAGCATGTCCGGGACACGTAGAAGCACTGTATTATTGCGGCGACATGGTAGCCGAAGGTCGAAAGCTACAGTTCATCGTCAAAAAGGGGGTCGTGAAGTTACTATTGCCGCGTCCTGACCACGGAACAGTTATGACAAGAAACGAATGACGTCAACGTATACGTGTAGCCACTGCTACCTCCCAGACGAGCACAGACACGACCCACAATAAGCGTTACCCCGATGGCGATTCCGCTCAATTTTGCAGGTAGTAGTGTTCTGTTCTGGAAACATGCATTCTAAAACTTCAAGAAATTACGCAGATACTCGCCAGTGGGACATGTTAGATAGGGCATGAGCATACTTTACATTTGCACATCTTGCACGCGTAGTCTCTGGTGCATCCGAAAGCGATTGGTCCTTTGATGGCGACGTTTGTATAATTATTTATTAATCGAAAAAATGCCTAATTATTTGTGATTATGCCCTAAAGTATGATAATGACATTTTCCTAATTTAATATTAGCTCTAAATTATCACGAATAACCTTACTAATTATTGTTTCAGCTTTGAACTATTTTACCCTAAATTACTGTTTCTTAGGCTAATTATAATGATATTCATTACGCCTAAATAATGGAAGCGCAATTAGTCTCTGTTGCATTTCCTTACCCTTCATTAGTTTCGAATATTATTATTTTGGCTTAAATAATTTCATCGTATTTGACTCTATCAGCCCTTTACTAACCTTAATTACCCTTAGTACCTCTTCAGTACACAATATATGTCGTTATAACCGCATATCTCAGTAGTCTAACGTCGCCGTAAGCCGTTATAAGATATACCTCTACAGGACCCCACGTATGCCTATGGAGCACCTGGTGTCGCGCCTGGCAGACATACGGACGTACGGACGGAATGACAGATTTACGAGGCACGTAGCTCAAGAATGCTTGCGCATTAAAATTTCAGCATGGCAGGTCGGGCTGCACCATCAAACTGCTCTCACGTAGTGAGTGCGCGCGGCAGGGCAGCGGAGTCCCCCGGCTGACGTCGCCCGCGAGAAGGCACTACTCAAATGCGTCGGCACTAATATGGAAATAACATCGGCAGTATTCCCACCTCGCGTTGGCTGTCGACGGTAATGCGTTTATCGCTGCATCAAACTAGCGCCACCGTGCATTGTGATAGCTGTAGCGAGTTATGTAGAAACCTTATTTAGTTATGTAGAAACATTATTTTGGCAACAGTAGCAGCCAAAATAATGTTTGGGTGGTACTGCAGCGGGACTCCTCTGTCGCGCTTCCCTAGCAGTAGGCGCCACCTAGTGGTGCCGCCGCGAAGCTTTCGCGTGACCTCTGAAAGGCATGCCACGTCGCTGCATGCAGACGCTGAGAAACACGTAATGCGGAAGCCGCGCTCCTCTCTCGCGCTTCTTTTAAGGATACACGGCGCCACCTGGTGGCGCGGCCGAGAGTTCTGCGCGTGGCCTCCGATGCAAGAAGAGTGGTGCACCGGGGCTTGCGCATGCTGAGAATCGTTCTCTGGCTTGCCGTGTACTCAGTGACATAGGCTCAGTGACCTAAGTCAGCGAGAGGCTGATTGATGAGTAGTACATGCTCATTGAATAGTGAAAGTACTATGCACTATGCATGCACTATGCCCATGCATAGTGCATTGCATTGCCATTGCATAGGGAAACGCGTTCATTGAAATGCAGAACCTACCTAGTGCATTTGGAAACAGTGCATATAGGTGTCAAACGTTTCCTATCCTGCAAATGTCGAGCAACTGGAACTCTTGAATCACTCGCGGCTGCCTAAAATTCAAGTTTGAAGGCCCTCAATGCTTCCATTGTTTTCTAAGAAGGGCCATCATTTGACCGTTGTATCCGCGACGCCCTGCTGTGGCACACTGCCCCCGATAAGCGTTGAAATGCACACGCTTCGTGACGTGTTCCGCATCCAGGTATGCTAAGCCTTCTTCCTAGTAAGGCCCCCACTGACCCGAATATAATTGTCTTCGCATCGCCTACGGCTACAGAGGTCGCGAAAATCTATTCTCTTTTGCGCACGTTGCCACACTATGCCCCTGGAGCATCCCTCGGAGCACGAAATGGACGCTAACTAACATAGCGCAGTAAAGACGAGGGACAAGTCGAGACACGACAAGAGACTTGCCCCTCGTCCTTTAGTGCACATTGTTACTTGTGACACGATGAATCACGAACATGCGCAATCTTATTCGCTTTTGAAACGGACGCGTCAATTTCGGGCTCGAGCCAGGAGTGGCGGGCCTTCCAGTGACGCCGGAATTTTCCCGAAATAATGCACGCTCATTTATTGCCACCATTGGTGATAGCACCGGTAAAGTCTTCGCATCTGCGCTCTCCCGTGCTCTTGAAGTTTTGGTTGTCCGTTCAGATGGGTGCTATAGTGGTACCTACTACACCTGCGAGAGATAGCGAGACAGCCATATGCAAAAGGCTTATAGCGACAATGTCCTTCCTGTGCGTGAAACGCTCTAACGGCGTGATTACTATGCGGGACCTTGAGTCGAGGCGTACCGAGACGCTTGTGTGTTGCCTGCATCGGAATAGTGCGGGAAGCGCAATGCGAGGTGCGCTATGAGAAAACATGTGTATTCGCTGTGCTTGTGTATACAAGGCCTCAACGTTGTTGCGCCTACTGTCGCAGAGACGTGTGGACACTTGCGCATTTGCTAGTGCGCATACTTGCCAGAAGGGGGCGATGCCATAGCAGACGGCTCTCGCCAAGAATGCAAGCGGACCGCAGTGTTTTTAGAGGGAATAAATTTGAATAGGGGGAATGAAGCTTCAAGGCGCTGGAGAGATGAGGGAGAGTAGAGGGGAGCAATGAGACTGACTGTTGCGCTCGCAAATCTAAGCGGCTTCACTATTGAAAACTCAACACTACGGGGCAGACTGCGAAATGCCACGATGGAATGTGCGACGTGACAAAACGTAATCACACCAAGTGCGATTTGAAAGCGCGGGGTGCAGGCACATGCCGGAGTCGGAAACCGCGCAACAGCGTCTCATTTTAAGACGCATCCTTGCTTACCACTTTCATTAATGTCTCTTTTTTTCTTTCTTTCCTATCTTTTGTGGAAGAGGGGATGGGGAGTTTGAGAGTGCACTTCTGGGACCAAAATACGGAGCATAACCAAAATGGAAGCTCTGAGTAAGATTTATTGCTAGCTGTATTAGTCAAGCAGGGTGACATTGCTTGTACGAGAAATGGAAAATAAATGAGAGTATCTAAGAAAAATACGTAATTAAAGCTATAATTATTTATTTTGCGGCACATTGCAATATACGAAATGTAGCCGGAGGTTCGCAAGGGCATGTCCACTTTTAATAAATAATGAGGACGGCAAAAATGCCTTGATATGCGTGATGAAGCTTGCCGTAAAAATGCGGTGTTGTTCTACTTAATTCTTCTAATGAAACGCCGTTTTATGCATTACGGCGCAGAAGTATGTGGGGCGCCCATTAATGAATATCTCGAAACTTGTGCCATCCTGAAAATCCATTTCAATTGAACACATCTTATGAACTCAACGGCTGCTAAAATTTGTATGTTGCAATCTATGTTCCGTAAAGCTAACAATAAAAAAATTTTAGCAAATGTTATTTGCCAAATTATATACTTCGATTTCACGTGCCAGTAATGTCAACTGCTTCAAGAGATCCAGCTCAAGGACTGCAATTATGCTATCTGGCAAAGGGGATTTTCGAAAAACTATGTACATTGTAGAAAGGGACAAGACAAGCGCCGGTACACCGGTACACCGGCAAGTGCATGGTCCCTTATACCGGGTGTTTCAGATAACTTGTGCCAAGCAGCAGAAAAGCTGCGTGCGCGTTACCAGTATGCAACCAACGCCCCCTTCACCCAATTTCACTGTCCTCTTGAGCGATTCAATTTATTCTTTTTACTTTAGCCTCGGTAACTAATTATAAATTATCGATAAGCCTACTCTCCAAGCAATACCTTTCTCGCTAAATCTTCAATGAATAAGTGTAATAGCCTGTAGGGGAATATCTAAGCGACTTCTTTCCGTGATAGAAGACAGCTGCTGTGGTTTTAATTTTTTTCTGGAATGCAAACTCCGGAACGCTTCCGCCGCGATGGCGACGCAGCCCCAGTCTCGGCGAACAACTCTGGGCCGTCGAGCAGGCCTGCGAGGCGACGGTGAGGCAGCAACTCGACGTACCCACGTGAGAGACCTAATGCCCCGTCGCCAAAAGCTCCGCAGGACTATAAATGAAGTTGTTACCGATGCAAAGAAAGCGCGCGGGATTTGAAAGAGTAAGTACCACGTGATGAGGCGCAAACGCACAATGACAATGGTGGCTTCAAGCACACGCTACCAACAAATGGCCGGGATTGGCTGAGGTACTAAGCTTCTAACTTCTATCCGCTTGAGTGAAAAAAACAAATTCACCTGTTACGCCGTGACGTCACACTCTCGTCGTCTTCGTCGATTGATTTCCTACTGTCGTCGCTCTCGCCATTGGTCGCCTTACACGAACGCGCTGACCACCTTATATCGCTTTGCGTAAACCGAAACGATGCCGGATAGACGGTTAACTGCAAAAGAGCTTCGCGTAGCATTGATTCCCGAGTGTGGGCCAGGGATCTGTACGTCAAACTGGGATGAAGTGTGGTGGAACTCCAGGGCGTGAACGCAACAATGAAAGAAAGACACATACCGCTTGTTCCCACGTCCTGTGGGGGTATTCTGTAAGAGTCCGCTTAGTGGACTGTTCATTTCGGCCGTTCCTGATTGGCTAGGGCGGTTTGCTTCCTCCTCGTTCCTACAGCTACATCCAGTTAGCGGTGGCCGAAATGGACGCTCCACTATGTGGACTCTTACAGAATAGCCCCCTCCCCCCGCCCCTGTTGTTGCGCTACACGCAATCCCAATTAGGGTTGCCAATGGTCAAGAAATTATAGGTATAGTCGCGGCTCAACGTTTCCACCACATCCCCCGTACCGACTTCGACCACTCGAGACTTGGCAACCCTAATCCCAATTCGATGTGGCTACCAACAAGCCCACATCACCACACAGATCTGCCTTGTTTGTTTGTTTGTTTGTTTATTTATCTATGGCCTCGGTGGTCTGGCGGAGCCACTCAAGCTCGAATGCCAGGGTATCCGTGACAAAAAAGTAAATTCTGAGCTTTTACGTCTGCCAGAAATACGATCTATAATGGTCGTGCGCACGCCGTAGTGAGGGACTCCGGAGGAATTTTCACCCTCGTCGGGTTGTTCACCGCGCACATAAATGTCCGTGCACGAGCCTTTACCGCATTTTGCCTCCATCGCGATGCGACCTCGGCTGCCGGCACCCATCCCGTGCCGTCGAGCTCAGCAACGCCACGCCGTAGCCGCTAAGCTGCTGTGGCGGACGGTGAGAGCATTTGGGCTGCGGCGCTGGAAGACGCACGTTTCATCCTACCTGTGAGACGCGCAGTCAGTGCGAAATGTGTTTGCCCGATAACCTTTTGTGACAGGATGACTTTTTCCGTGGAGAAGATTACTCTTACGTATATTGGCGTCTACAGTGCGCATCCGCATATTGGACAACAGGTACATAGTATCTCATTGTACCATAACATAATCACCCGCCGCCTACCTTTCCCTGTTTTTCACACTTCCCCATTCCCCAGTGAGGAGTAGCAAGCTAGAGACACGCTCTCCAGGCCGACCTCTCCTCCTTTCTCTTCATTAAAATATACCCCCTCCTTCAGGCCGACTTCACCCGCATCGGAGATATTCAACACAAAGCTCGAGGTGTGTAGGGCACATGCGATCGCGTCACAGAGTGCGCAAAATCGCAAAAATGGATACTGCGCATTTAGAGAAGTCGCCTTGACAACTGAAGATGTGCGAGAACGTCCGATACAGAGGCGCTCGGAGCTGTCGAGACGTAACATTCGAGGCTATATGCTATCGCACACGTGGAGAGTTAGCGGTGCTAAGTGCTGAACGTAGCTTTATCTGTAGAGTTGCCGCCCTACCTTACTGGCTTACCTTTTCAAGTTTTTATCTCCCCTTCCTCTCTCTTGACCACAGGCTCCTTGGCCGATCCCTCGTAGTGGGTAAGCAGCAGCACGGTGCAAGCGGCGAGAACGCGCTCAGCGTGCCGGGTGCCGGTGGCTCGAGAAGAAGAAAAGGGACTCGCCTGGCCGAGCTCTGTTCGAAGACATCGCATTCAGGCTCTAACTCTACGACATCGCGGAAGGCAGCGACGATGGCTGAACAGTAAGTGAATCCGTCCTTCGCAAGCCTTGTCCTAGACACGCTAACCATACGGGGGTCTCAGGGAGCACTTTCGGTCGTGATCGAGCCCCATCGGGATCGAACGTCTTGATTGCGATCGGATATTTTTACTCTGATCGGCACTGTTTGGGACAGTTACGCGCTTCTAGATGACCGACCGACTGCCTGTCTGTGTCTATAAAGGCGCGTTTATTGTTCCACGTTCCCGGCGTGTGAGCGGGCGTCGCTTCCGGCCAGTCACGCTTGCTCCGCGCCAGCCAAATGCCATTCCCTCTACGACGCGCGGGCCACCTGCTGCTTCCTTCGGAACATTCGCAGATACGATCCCCCCACCCGCGCGCCGCTTGGAATGTCTGTTGATTAAATTGTGTGGTTTTACGTGCCAAACGACTTTCTGATTGTGAGGCACGCCGTAGTGCAGGACTCCGGAAATTTCGACCACCTGGGTTTCTTTAACGTGCACCTAAATCTAAGTACACGGGTGTTTTCGCATTTCGCGCCCACCGAAATGCGGCCGCCGAGGCCGGGATTCGATCCCGCGACCTCGTGCTCAGCAGCCCGACACCATAGCCACTGAGCAACCACGGCGGGTTTCGAATGGCTGTCTGCATAGAGTTTGTCACTATAACACCTAGAGGGAAATCTGGCACCACCGTCTGTGGGAGTTTCTTGAGGGGCACCGTGCCGTCATGGGAATGACGGTATGTGTGTCTGCGAGGCTTGTGTTGGCTGGTGTTGTAAGAGGCTTCGTCTGAAACATAGACATGGCTACATAAGTAACGCGTACTTAAAGTAAAATCTTCATAGAATGTTTCATAGAATTTCAGCTTGGAGCAGGAGCCAATGTTGGCTCCTGCGTTCACACTATTCTGGTTTTGCTCATCAGAATTGGGACAGTTACACAGTGCTGGGCAGTATCGAAGATACATGTATCTTAGATACTATCTTAGATAATCTGTAGGTATCTTGTTTCTGTATCATGATACGTCTGGCAAGACGTGTATCAGTATCTGTATTTCCCATAATGAAAGAATGTATCCTGCATCTTAAGATGGAAGGTACTGCTAACGCAACATCACCGTTCGAAACTATAAACGTTGCCTGAACTCCGCTTCTCAACCTGATGCTGCTGCCATTAAGACACCTGACTAAAGCTAAAGGCAGCGACATTCTTTTATCTTTCCGCCAGAGCCCTCCAGTGAGGGCAGGGGATCAGGTCTGCGCGTGCCTTGGTGGAGCAGGGTCACGCGGTGGTGCTCGCGCCGTCTCGACAAAAAAAAAAAAGCGCGCGAAAGTCTGCGAGCAGCCAACCTTTCGTTCTGTTGATATTTTTTGTTTTCGTTTTTAGTTGCATCGGTACCATGAGACTAGCTTGTAACCGCCGTAATGTGCTGCGTGCGCCTTACGTGTGAGGCGCCTTTCTCGCAAATTCTTATGTCACTATAGTGTTATTGTCGAAGTTTCTCTTGTGCGGTGCTTTGTTACGAAATCCGATAGAATTCAAGATTAGTGTTGCCATGCTTCTAGTGGCTTTCACACATTTGCATACACCTATAATGAGAAATTTTCAAATGTGTCGAAGCGTCTTAAGATACAAATGGAAAGTAACGTATAGGATACAATGATTGCGCTAGTATCTTGTATTTGTCGCTAAAACACCTTTTACCCGAGTATCTTGTATCGTACCATGATAAAACTGCAAAGTATCTTTGTCTAGGCCTGTGGGACAGGCTGCATCCTTTTATTACACGCGTATTTAATGCCTCACATTACGAACCTACGGGCTACAGTCCTTTCTTTCTTTCTTTATGCTTGTCCGCCTCGTTATACACCAGAAACTATCATCCCATTTTCGCGATAATTTCACAGCTCTTTTTTTTTTTCACAAGACCGCTCGAAGGCGCGTTACGACCGCCGGCAACCGCCGACGCTGACGCTTGATATATGACCCTGGTGACATGGTGTGGCTATGGAAACCAACAAGAAAACGTGGGTTGTCTGAAAAATCATGAGCCACTCCACTCCGTGAAGGTGCATGACCAGCGAAGCTGCTTGAGCACGTAGACGCGTTGCTTCTCCCCATTACGACGACAAAAGAGAAGTGAAACTAAAAAATAGAGAACGTAAATTTGTCTTTCTGCTTTTTATATTCCTTTATTTTATTTGTTTATTAAATGCTGCGGACACGTGGTCAAAAGCAGGGAGGGCGACATATGGTACATACAGTGAAAATAAGATTGACGAAACAAACAACCATAAAATTACAAGAGTAGGATGTGGATTCAATTATACAGTTGCATTCGCTAATAGCTCGAGCAGAAAAAAGAGAAATCTTGCATCTCTTTGTTCTTGCAAAGTAAGGGGTTAATGCATCACGTTTGCTGTGGCGTGTCGTTCTAGTCGACAACTACGATAAAAAGTCAGGTGGATCAAGGGATAAATTGTTAGTGCGAAGTAGTTTAAGGAATTCAAGTCTCTGTTTCTTTCTTCTAAGCTCGAGTGGTTCAATGTTGTTAATTTCCACAAGTTAGGTGGAGGGATCAGATTTTGTAAAATTTGTTCCGTATAAATCTGACCGCTTTTCTCTTAAGTCTCTCAATGCTATTGATATTAGTTCTTATGTGCGGATCCCAAACTGTGCATGCATTTTTTAGCTTAGGTCTAATAGAGGTAGCTCAACATTTTAACGTTAGAAGGGGCTTTCTTAAGTTTGTGTCTCAAAAGGCACAGTTTTTTGAAGGCTGAAGTGCAAATGTTTGTTAAGGGATCGTTCCATGGTAGTGTGTTGTTAAGGGTCACTCCTAGGTATTTAAAACTAATGACTTCTTGAAAAGGTGATGAATCTAAATTATAGGTATCAAGAAGGGATGATTATTTGTGTCATTTGCAGTAGTAAGCTTTTATCTTTATTCCGTGTCGTTCCCCAGCACCTGAACTATGCAAGAATATTGAGTATAATACAACATAAACTTGTTTGATTATGGGTAGAAACAATATTTTAAAAAGTACACAATCACCGGCAAATAATCGTATATGTACACGATCTTCGACCGTGTTAATATCATTAATATATGGAACAAAAAGAAGAAGACCGAGGACACCAGCCTCGGGAACAACGGACGTGACCGTAAGGTTGCCCGGATTTTCACCATTTATCTCAACGAATTGTTCCCGATGAGACAAATAAACAGAAACCCAAGAGATAAACATGTGAGGGATTTCTCATTTTCAAGTTTTAGAATTAATTTTATCATCCGGGACCGTATCGAATGCCTTACGGAAGTAAAGAAAAATTAAGTCTATCTGTCCGTTCTTGTCAAGAGTTCATACAAAGGAATGAAGTGCAGTGACCAGCTGTGTGACAGTCAATACCATCTTCTGAAGCCGTGCTGAAAGTTAGTTAAAATGGAATGCTTTTCTGTCTATTTTGTTATTCTCTTTGCTGTGATATGTTCGATGAGTTTGCAGCATGATGACGTTAAAGAAATAGGACGGTAATTTTCAGCAAGTAGACGGCCTCCCTTTTTATGAATTGGTGCAATTCGCGCTGTCCTCCAATCACTCGGTAATTCAAACAACAATAATGAAGCATGGAGTATTGTAACAAGGAACTTAATATAACAACGGATAAACAAGTTAGAGATATCGTCAGGCCCACTTGAATATTTGGGTTCTTAGGTTCAAGACCATAGAGAGTACGCCTGCATGCCATACAAAATTTACATCGAACATTTGGTACACTGTGAAATTACACGAAGAATCACTGGGATTCGAGGATACACCGTGAAAAAATAAACACATTAATGTGCTGAGCAATCTCTACCTTTTCCGTAACTATCGGTCCATTCATTTTCATTCGGGACATTGGTTTCTTGTTCTCGGCAATGCAATTCCAAAATTTACTTCGATCGTTAGTGATTAAATTAGGCAGTGAGGAGTTAAAAAATTAATCCTTTGAACTACGCACGGCAAATGCTAGCTTGCCCTGCACTTCAGACATCAACTTTAGCTGTGCGCGGGCGCTTTTTAATCTCTCAATTTTACGTTTCGTTTCATGGTATTGCGATTGATCGATGGTGGTGCCTGCCCGATCAGCACCGTCAAATCACCAAATTTGTGCACAAAAAAAAATCAAGGTCCAAAACTCAAGATGGAGAGCCTATACATTCGCGTTGACGATGGGACCGCCGCGCCGGGGAGCCGGAGGAAACTAGAGGCCCGCGACGTTCCGACGGCAGCGCCTGCACGGGAGAGCGGGAGGAAAGGAAACTAGATAACACAAGCGCTTGGAACGCCGACAAGAAGAGGGCGGTGCGAACGTGGACATGGCCGCGACGCGTGTCGCACAGCGGCAAAGCTTTCAGAAACCTTCGTTATCTACCTGGGAGTCGACTGATATCGAAAACGATGCCCGTTGATAACTAATGCAAATCAATATGCACAACCGAGTAACCCCGACGAGCCAGCTGTGGAGGAAGACGACGACGACGAGCTGCGGCCTGATGTGACAAACTCCAGATGGCCACCAACTACACAGTGCAGCTCATTCGCCCGGTGGCTAATCGACACCACGGTATGGGCGAGGGCAACCTGCTTCAACTTGTGCAGGCATACATAACCAGCAGAACCGTGTACTCGGCACCATATCTCGAACTCGCGGCCACAGACTCAGCTAAATTAAAAACTATGATCAAAAGAGCCACAAAGGCAGTCCTGGGCCTGCCAGACGACGCGGCCGCCGCAAGTCTAGAGGCCTTAGCATGCATAGCACGATCGAGGAGCTCTCAGACGTCCACCACACAGCGCAAGTCCGTGATCTCTCACTAACCCCGGCGGGTCGCACAGTCCTCCGGAAGCTCAGCCTCGAGGCCGTCCCCGAGGTTACAGAGTACGTGACGATTCTGCGAAAAGTCAGGGGGCATATTTATGCCCCACCTCTACCCCGCAACATGCACCCCGAGTTCCATCAGGACCGCCGGCAGGCCCGTAGTGAAGCCATTTGGTGATAATATGGCTCGAAAGATGGAACGGTATACACGGACGCGGCAAGACACCCTCGCGGTGACTTCATGACTGCGGTGGTGGCGGAACACAACGGGCGATTGATAGAAGACATAACAATCACGGCTGGCCGAGTGGTGGAAGTGGAGGAAATGGCGACTGCCATGGCCATGCATGCTGAAGCGACTACCGTCCTCAGGTATAGCAGGCAGTCGTTCGGCAATTTCGTCCGTGGTAGAATTTGCAAACAAGCGTACCATGTCCTCACACGACGCCCCCTAAGCTGCTGGAAAACCCTCGAGTGGACCCCGCTCACGCGGCTGTGCCCGGCAACGCGTCGGCTCACAGTTTGGCTCGATATCTCGCACTCCGAGCCTCGTCGGCGGACGCGGACAGCATGAACGAGGAGGAGAGGCATGAGGAAACCTGCGAGACGTATCACGCAGTAGCCCATAGGCATCCATTGAGGAGTCGCCCGCTCCCACCACCGGGCCAGGCAGCTCGATAAAACGCAAGCGGTCGCGTTTAGGTGACTCCAGACACACACATACCGACACCCAAAGTACATTTACAAAATCAGAGGGGGCGAGTAGTAGTAGTAGTATAAAACTTTTATTTAAAAAAAAGAAAAAAAAAGAAAAAAAAATCACATTCAGGTCCAGTGGGTGGGTCCCTCAGTCCAGGGCCCCACTGGCGATCGCGGCACGCCGGGCTTGGTCGAGAAGGGCCAATTGGTCCTCCCGCACCGTGCTGGCTAGCCACACCTCCCACTGCCTACTGTTGGAGTTTTGCCCCATAAGGGGTGATTGGATTTCTTGTGGCCGACTCTGGCACGACCATGTGATATGGTCAAGAGATGGTCGCCCTCCGCACCAAGGGCAAGTGTTGGGATACCGGGTGGGGTGTATGTGGTGTAGTAGGAGTAGGTGTGGGTATGTACGGGTTTGTAGTCGGCGCCAGTCCCGCATTTGCGCTGAGTCCAAGGATGTGTCTGGAAAGCTATATTGTTGCCTTCCTCGTCTCTGTGCCTCTAAGATATCTTTTGCTGTGATCGGGGATTCTACGAGAGTGCGTTCCGTCGCTCGGATGCTATATTCTCGAGCGAGGCGGTCCGCCCTCTCGTTACCCGTCACTCCGGCGTGCGCCGGACACCACGTAATAGCGTGGTGTTCCGTGAGATTTCTTCCTAGGATTTTGATGGTGAGTTTGGGCAGGGTGCCTGCCATGAAAAGGCGACATGCCGACTGCGAGTCGGTTAGTATTACCGCAGAACGTGCTCTATTTTCAGCGTCACGTATAGCCAGAGCCACCGCAGTAGCCTCTGCTGTGGCCACCGACCCTGTTCTGACTGTTGCGGAAATAGTAGTTTGTGCGTTTGTGGCTACCACAGTGAAAGTTTTGCTATCCTGTTTGCACGCGTCCGTGTAATAAACCTCCGGATTTCTACCGAACCTGCGTTCGAGTGTCCTGGCCCGTGCAAGGCGCCGTTGTCTGTGGTATTTCTCGCTCATGTTTTTAGGGATTGGGGACACAGAGATCTGGGCTCGTATGTTCGGTGGGAGGAGTTCTGTTTGGTCGTTACAATGTGCCGGTCTGAGTGGATACCCTAATCGACAAAGAAGTGTTCGACCTTGCTTCGTGGAATTGAGCCTTTCTCGTTGTGCAATCAGTGTTGCAGCCACGAGTTCTTCAAATGTGTTGTTAATACCCATTGCATTAAAAAGGGTCGTGCTAGTGCAAAGCGGTAGACCAAGCGCCGCCTTATAAGCTGAGCGTATAAGGGTGTTTATTTTAGTTACCTCTGAGTTTGATACTTTTTGGAAAGGAAGGCCAAAGGTTACACGGCTTATGATAAATGCCTGTACGAGCCTTATCGTCTCTTCCTCCTTGAAGCCTTTTCTGTTTCTTGCTACTCTATTTATCATCCTAGACACGCTGTTAACCGTTTTCCGGAGATTTGCGATCGTGTGCCCTACTGCTCCATTTTCCTGTATCCATAGTCCGAGTATTCGAGCTTTAGATACCTCCTGTATTATTTGACCTCCCAGAGCAAGCTTTATCGGAAGTCTATCGTCCTTTCGTGTATAAGGCGCTCTTACTCGGATTAGTTCGGACTTCTCCGGGGCGCAATTCATGCCAGCTTTTGTTACATGATCCTCAACAATGCTAATTGCCTTCTGGAGGGTTTCCTGACGTTCCCCTAAAGATCCCTTTGCGGTCCAGAGAGTTACGTCGTCCGCGTAAATCGCATGTCCTAAGTTTGGGATCCGTTGTAGTTTCACCGCTAGTCCTTTCATCCCTATATTGAAGAGCAGCGGTGAAAGAATTGAACCTTGCGGCGTTCCTCTTTTGGGGGTCTGTAGAACATCTGAGCGGGTGGATCCTAGCCCTATCGTGGCGGTGCGGTTGTCTAGAAAGGATTTTATGTATTCATAAGTGCGCTGTCCGCAGTTCATGTTCGATAGTTCCGTTAAAATGCTTTCGTGCGAGATGGTATCGAAAGCTTTTTTGATATCTAATGCCACTATGAATCTGTCTGCATTTCCTCTCTCTGTGTTTAATACTTCTTCTTTCAGTAGGAGAAACACGTCCTGTACCGACATATGCTGTCTAAAGCCGAACATAGTTTCCGGGAAAAGGTTGCTGTTTTCTATGTACCTAGTGAGTCTCATCTGTATAACCTTCTCAAAGAGTTTACCCAGACATGAGGTAAGGGATATGGGTCGGAGATTTTTTATGTCCCTAGGTTTCCCTGGCTTCGGTATTAGAATTATCTCTGCATGCTTCCATGCCTGTGGGATTTGACCTCCTTCAGTCCATACATGTTTGTTAAAAAGATCTGTTAGCCCTGTTAAAGCATTGAGGCTAAGATTGCGAATCATGGCGTTTGTTATTTTGTCCGGTCCAGGTGCCGTATTTTTCTTGAAAGTTTGCGCTGCCGCAAAAACCTCTGCCACCGATATAGAGGCATCTAGTTCCTCATTGTTCTCTCCTAAATATGTGGGAGTATCATGGTTTTGCATGGAAATTGCTCCTATATACATGTCTTCTAGTGTGTCTAGGAGATGGGTGTCAGCGTCTTGAAATTCGCATTCAAGTAATCGCAGATCTCGGTTCGTCGCTGTTTTTGTACTTGCAGGATCTATCATGCTTCTCAAAATGGCCCATGTATTTTTTGTGTGTAAGGTTCCTTGTAGAGATTCACAAAATTGGCGCCAATTATTGTTTTCTAGTGTTTGTGCATAAGCATTAGCCTCCTGTGTTAGTTGAGCTATACGTATTTTGAGCTTTCTATTTAATCTTTGTCTTTTCCATCGTCTCGTCAGGCTTCTGCGTGCTTCCCATAAGTGTATGAGGCGGCTGTCTACCGCTGTTATATCCGATGTTGTAGCAATCTCCCTCGTTGCGCTTTCGTGCGTTTCGCGTATTTGCTCCACCCAGGTTTCAATATCTTCTGTGAAAATGAGCTGCTCTTGTTTATCTCGATATACAGTCCAGTCTGTAATGCAAGCCCTCCCTATGGAGCGACGGATTTTGGGGGAATTGATACCTATCGAGACAATGTTATGGTCACTGCCCAAATTTTCCTCCAAATTTGTCCACCGCGTCTCCCCTGGATGGCTCGAGAAAGCTAGATCTGGGGTTGTATCCGCCGCTACACTATTGCCTAAACGTGTGTAACACCCCGGTATTGTAATGAGTTCTAACCCGTATCGATCTGTCGTCTCAACTAGCGATTTCCCCTTCACTGAGTCTTTGTTGTAACCCCAGGCGGAGTGTGGTGCATTGAAGTCACCAACCACTAGCAGCTTGTCTTTTCGCTCCATGTCTGATATTGCATGACTTAGTAGGGTATCGAAGCATGGTGCTCGCTCTCGAGGAGGACTGTATATATTTACGATTACAGTCTTGGCTTTATTCCTTTTGCATGGCCACACCGTTAGTATTTGATGCTGTGTGTCGTGCTGTGGCATATACGTGACGCTGAGGGCCAGGTCTTTTCTCGCAAAGCTGGCGACCCTAGGATAATCAGGATTGGAATACGTCTCGTATCCTTTTAGTTTTTGTGTAATTTGCCCAATTTCTTGTAGGCATATAATGTCGGGTAGGACTGGCGCTGACTGTATATATTGTGCAAGGGCAGCATGTTTGTTACGTAATGTACGGCAATTCCATTGCCATACCTCAAGGTTTTCAATGTTTCTGTGTGTCGTGTCAGCCATGAATGGTACTATCGCTATCCGTCGTCTCTATCACTTTAGGACGACGGGTAGGAGCTCCTGGGCTATCATTAAGGCGTTTTCGTGTGGTTACTTTGATGCAGCTTAGGGAGTCGTCTACGTGTCTCTTAAGAGCACGCAGTTCTGCGAACATCATCTGTACTTGATGTGTGATTGTTTCCAGCTGCTTTCCTATGGGCTCTTCTGGTGTTGGTGTGGGTTTACTAACCTGTGTTGTAGACGCTTCGTTTGTTTTGTTTGCGAGGTCGTGCATTGTTTGCTTAAGGGCAGCCATCTCTTTCTTCAGTTCTGCCAGACTGGCTTTTAGTGATCTATTTTCTTCTATAAGTTTCTGATCCGCGACCGATTTGTGATTCGTATGATGTTGTGCAGTGGGAGCTGCAACTTGCGCCCAGCTTACCTTTGGTGCCGCCATTTGTGGTTGGCCAATGGTTTCCCTGGACTGAGGGTGTTGAGGTGTTGCCTTCTTCATCTTGGACTTCTCTGGTCCCCGCCCGGTTTCTTGACGATGTACTTCCGGGAAATTTTCCTGGTCGAAGGGAATAGATCCTTCCGTAGTATATCCGTGCTCTTCTTCCTCCGACTCGAACCACCTTTGTTTACGCTTGAGGCTGCATTCCTTTGATGGCTTCCATTGTTGGCGTCCTGACGACGGTTCTGGTCGGCGAACCTGTTTTAGACGCTTTCTGCAGCTTCGGTCCCCCGTTAGGTGGGCTTCACCGCACGAGGCACACTTCGGGTTACATTCGTGTCCGTCTGCAGGATCTTCCGTTCCACAAATCCTACACACACACAGTTCCGGTTGTGGGCACACATCAGTTCTGTGACCCACCCTTTGACATGTTTTGCAGACTTGCACTGTATTTCGATACGGATAGCAGGCCATTTCGCCTCCCTCGTAGTACACATATCTTGGTACTACGTTTCCGAAGAATACAATGACGGCACTCTTAGTGTCCCCCAGCATTCGTGCGTGAGCGACTTCCACGTTTAGCGTGCGCACCCTGATTTTCGATTTAAGGACGTCTGAGGGCGTATGTGGGGTGAGTCCGTGGATTACCCCCCGAACTGCTCCGTCCCCCAGAGCTACATACGCTTTCACCGCATGGGGTTTTCCATTTATCTTGAGTGATGTAATCTGGCGCAATGTGTTTGCGACTTCCTTTTCTGGGGTTGAAACAATTACAATGTTCGATCCAGGCTTAATACGTAGCAGAAACTGCTCACCTTGGATCTTTTCATTGCAAGCCTCTATAATAGCACGGGCCATCACGGGAGTTGTAATTGCTCGAAGCGGGAGTCCTTGATGCGGTCTCACAATGACCTTGAAATCGTCCTTTGGTAAGGGTGGTAGTTTCTTCCCGTTGCGTCGCGGGCGAAATCTTGGCTTGTCTGCGTTCTTTGGAGATTCGTTCTTCCGGTGCTCCTGCGCACGTTCTCTCCGTTGCATTTTTCTTTCCCTGACGGACACAACTGTGGTCCATCCCTCTTGGGCGTCTTGAATGCGTTTGTCGGTCGTATTCTCACCGCTGTTGACGGTGGACGGTGATGGGCTTATCTCTGCGTCGGTGGTCATCGCCTGGTGCGGTCGGATGTCCGTGCAATCCATGTGCTCTTCGGTGTTGGAATCATGGCTGGTCGAGGCTCTTCCCGCTGAACCGCTTTTCGCACAACGCGCTGGAGTTTGAGACGCCATCAGCGTCGGCGTCGCGGCGGAGTCGCAGCCGGCGTCGCGGCTGCCGCCGCTCGCTACTCGTCGGTAGGCTTACAATGGCTCACTTGTGGAGGTAGCAATCCCTTCGTGGTATTTCCGTGAAAAATGGTCCAAGGGCCAAAATTCTGGCCTCCCTGGCTGCCGCTTGACTTCCCGGAAACGATGAGGTGCACTTTTCGTAGGTTCGAAGAACTGGACCACACGAAAAACATGGAAATTGCGGAGCGTGATGCGAGTGCGTCCACACTCCTCGATGCCTTGGACGCGTCCTCAGAGGGGGCGAGGAAAGCGGCCTCTGTAGGCTCTGTTCACGAACGAGGACACTCACACACGTAATGTGGGAATGAACCTCACTCCTGTTTTCTCATCCCCCGGTCAGCAGCGAGACTGACTGGACGGCCTGGCTCAGGTCTGGGAACGTTGACCAACAGCTTTATACTGGTGGACAGGGCGGAGGAGGCCAAGGAGGCTAGGGCCTTACTTGAGCTCGATCCCTCTGTCCCCTCTCCCCTTCTCCTTTTAACGTTTATCACCACCACCAACACCAGAGAATTTGCTGACGCAAAAGAAAAAAAAACGCATGGATCCCTAGCCATAGACAGCTTCGCTGTAGAACTACTGGCCCACTATGTTATTGCGGATTGTATAAGCGAAGTAGCCTACCGCGTAGTACGCCTCACATCAAATGGCCCACGGTCAGCATAGACTGAACTTACGCATTTCACCCGTTTAAAGCCCTTTATCCCTCGACAGCCTGTTTGACTTGCCTGGCGGTCTTCGTGTGCGCGGAGGGAAATCTGACACTTATGTGCCTTGTAGATTTTCGCTTCAGCCGGATGCGGGTCATCCGAGACGAAAGAGGAGGAAAAAGGCCAAGTGCGACTGCCTAGCTGGATCTGGATAGGCACCCGGCTGATCAAGGCCCTCTCGCCTAGCTCCACCTCGCTTATCAATAAACGCTTTTCGTGTGCGTGAGAATATACTCAGTTTTCGTCGATATATGTTATGTCCCTCTTCCTTTTTGCCGTCGACCCCCATGTAGCAGAAAATCTGGTGTCGCCGTCCCACGTCGGCAAAAAGAATTGCATTTCAAATCCTGAACAACGCATACCCAACCACTTCTCTACCACCAAAGTTGCGCTTATTTTATCTTTCATTCTTTACACATTCCTCGGAATTTCGAGAACGGCAGCCCACAAACAAATGTAGTGAGAAAAAACACCGACAACGCTTCTCCTTTGTTAGCTCTTCTGACACTGAAATAGTAAAAGTGCGAAACAATAACAGGAGTTAGACCCAGGCAAGAGGCCGCGTTTCTACCAGGAAGCTCGCCTTCGTGCATAGCACTCGCGCCTAGGGTTTCGCGGTAAAAAATGCGGTTACATAAGCTGCAGTTGCCGGGAAGCATGGAAAGCAGTAAGGGTTCTTCGAACGCTACTGCGTTCCACTCTAAACGCGAAGCTCAAGCATCCTCCAAAATTTTCAGGTGTTTTACAAGATGTCCAGTTGTTTTACGTGCGATGTAGCCATCTTTCTAGGTATCAATAATTTTTTGTACTCCCCTATCACCCGCCTCCCCGCCTCTGTAATAACCAGAATTGGTCGTTCAAGGGTAGAATAAAGAAGGATGACGACGGGGGATGATGTGCAGCAACATAGCCGGACACAATACACTTTCCTCTACCTGCCGGGGTTACTAAGTGACTATGGTGTTAGGCTGCTGAGCACAAGGTCGCGGGATCGAGTCCCGGCCACGGCAGCCGCATTTCGATGGGGGCGAAATGCGAAAACACCCGTGTACTTAGATTTAGGTGCACGTTAAAGAACCCCCCAGGTGGTCGAAATTTCCGGAGTCCTCCACTACGGCGCGCCTCATAATCAGAAAGTGGTTTTGCCACGCAAAACCCTATAATTCAATTCGACACTTTTCCTTTACGCGGCGCATCCAAACGTCAGCCCTACTACTATATTATGTAGCCGTACTCTGATTGACACGACTGTCCCAGTAAACAGTCGTATTTTGCCTCGCGCATATGAGGTTTGTCTTCCTAAAGTTTACACTTGTCGCGAAGCTAGAAGCACATGGTAATAAATGATAAGAAAACAGCGAGTAATTCCGATTTATATCGCTGTATTGATAACTATTTTTTCCGTCGCAGCCTACACGGAGACCAATGTGTTTCAATCAATCAAACCTTCGTCTTTCAGCGTTAGCAGAAAGAAAGAAAATAAGAAGAATGCCAATCAAATATTCTTCTTCTTTCAGTTGAAGAAATTCGCTATAGCAATATTATCGTTCTTGTTTTCTTTCGTTGTCTTTTTTTTTCGTTACGTTTTACAAGCGTATCTTACTAGAGCTGTGCGATGTCGTTTGTTTAATTTGTTTTTTAACAGGAAGACCCGCACAAGTGCGTGCGGCTGCCTCTGCTATTGCTGTTGCTGCATCTTTCTGATTTTTGCCGTGGCGTTGGCTGCGGCTGGCATCGCTGCGTACGTGCTCCTTCTTAAAAAGCTGCAACCGGAGGAATACGAGTTTGCCGGGTGGGCGACTGTGTCCGACGTCCCGGAGTGCTCTTCGGTGGTAAGGTATGTTTCACGCAGAGGGGGCGGGGGGGAGGGGGGGGGGGGTCAGACGACGGCCTGCGAATACAAAAAGGAAGCTGAGAATAGTTATCTCGTTCCGATACTTCGTGAGAGAGAGAGGAGCTTCCCGTTCGGGAAAGCCCCCTATTTGAGCACGTGGGAACGGAGAAATCATTTTTTCTTTCTTTCTTTGTCGCCCACCACTGTACCGATTGTGATGAAGTTTGCTGAATTTGAAGGAGAAAAACAATTTTAGATTCAATATCTACAGCAAGTGTGCATGTTCAATTTACTCCATTAAGGCTCCGAAAAACACATCTCAGGTTCGCAAAATGCTAAACGAAGAGACAAACTCAAGTATCAAGTTTACAACTGCAAAGCTCCGTAATAAAACTATCACGATCCGCTAGTCTGGGCATAATAATACACCTAAAGCAAGCGAAACTCATTCGTTACACACCGCACTGAAATGTAGTGCAATACTATAGCAGGACTTTGTGCAACGCCCTCGTAAACTGTTGTAACAACTTCGCGCGCGCTGTAAATTCATACACAAAATTTCTGAAATCGAGATGCACTTACAGATGCAGACTACCAAACTGCGATATCGCTTCCCGGACGTCGTGCTTCTATCTTTCTGTATCTTGCCAAGTTTAGGCAGCCTAGAGAAAACAAAAGAAAAGTTTTAAGGTCCCAGAAAGATTCTGCTTCCTTGAGTTTCTAGAATTTATATCTTTCCCTCAAATCCAGAACGCTTCATTAAAATTTGTACAACGATTGTCGCTCAAGAGCATTTTCACGATTTGCAACTGTTATATTAGGAAAAAACTGGACCTCACTCCGGGCGAAAGCTGCCTCTTAAACCTTGTTCGATTTCTGCAGAAGCCGGCAAAGAAAACAGCTTCGTGAGGACAGTATCCCCGTGAAAAACGATGCAGCGTACATCGCTGGTACAGCAAAATAATTTACACCCTTAAAAGTAAGCAAGGGTGCCAATTTGTCTATAGCTCACCACCCGTACACCCTGTTTAGGTGCAAGAATGTCAGCTATAAATCATTTAACATCCTTATTCACTGTTATAGGCGTAGTTTATTTGACAATGCACAAGAAAGGTGGCGGCTTGCAACTTCGGCGGAAACTTCGCCAGCCCCAAGGAGGAATAGTGCAGCTTTCTTTCGTACTTAAATAATTGGAGATATTGAGTTTTTCTTGAGATAGCATGCGGAAAATAATATAGAACGTAAGTGAATCTGTTTTTCGTAGCGTTTTTTTTCTTTGGCTACCTGAAGTGTCGTGAAGTTACAGAGACGTATTCCCAGTGTATTCCAAAAGCTTGGATCGAGGCTTTCTTCCTCGCCATCAAATCGGACTGGCCTCGTTTGCGCCGTCCACAAATGGAACACACCCTTTATAAAACAACGCATGCTTTGCGCTGTGTGAAAGGCGAAACCGTGTGCAAAATGGTCTGGGGAATGCTGGCAGAAAACATTGATGACATTACATCTCAGTTCATGTTGAGTCTCTTTAAGCACTTTCTTGAGTGATTCTAAGGCATCGCGCCCTTCCAGCGCGTCGCTCAGGTCACCAGAAAAACCAGGTCACCAGGACACCAGGTCACCAGGTCACGCTTCAGTGATCCATTGGAACGAACTATAACGATGTGTTTACTTGTTCATGGTACGGCTCGTGCTCCGTACAACTGCCACAAATTTTGCATTAAAGAAAAATGCGAGATAAGGTTGTGTAAACGGCCAATGGAAACAAGAAGCGTATAAGCTCAGTAGTACATTCACAGTTTGAAATTCGAAAATTGGGTACGGTGCGTCTACTGCAAAAGAACACTGGGCGGCCTCACTTTCAGCTTTGTCAAGTTCCAGTCTTGCTTTTTGTTTTCTTGCGCTTTTTTTTACTTGGTGGGTGCGCCACGTGCAATCACCGCGGAGAAATATCGAGTGCAGCTGGATCGTCTGTCCTTGGTCGATTGTTTTGTTAGAGGCATGTACTTATAAACGAGAATTGGATGGTTGGTTCTCAGTGGCTTGTGCTTGGCTACGTGGCCCGGATTGCCTTAGCGATTGTATCTGACCGTGACGCGGAGTTGGGCACAGTACTATAGCTATGCAGTACTATGGAGACAGGACACAGTATGCTGGACACTGTACCGTAGCAAAGGAGGCCGGTCAATCCATTCACAAACGAAAAGGTCTGTGAGATAAGATTGTGTGCAGCGGGCTAGCTTGCTCCATGCGTGGGCGGAGGTGTACGCGGAGGAGTGAAAGGCTCCAAAGCGCGATGCAGCACGCTTCATAGCGAGAAATGCTGTCGCCGAAACGCGTGACAATCGGGGCCGAGCACACGCGCGTTTTTAGCGCTGTTTTGACGACTAAAGCCGAGGAATTGTGCCTGCTTCTGGCACCGACGCAGGCGATGTGTCTGTCTCGTGCACATTGACAACGTGCACGCGGTGGTCACTGCTCTTTACGGTCGCCATGGCCATCTTGACCAGCGTGACAACAGTGGGAACTGTCTTGGAGAGGACAACGGTTTTGGCGCAAGGAAACGATGTAGCGGGGGAAGCGTTTGGATGAACGCTGTTCAGACGTGAGATGCGTGCGGCTGGCGTCTTTCTACAATGTCATAGGTCTCCCCGCTTGACTCACGGTTTGTGTGCCAGTTTGGGGGGTTAGTGTCGTAGCCCCTCTCTCATCCTGCTGACACATTTTACGCGCTTGGCGGTGGTTTACTGTACATTTTATGCGAAGCATATTACTAGAGCTCAACCCAGCTCCTCAGGCGCGGTGGTGTCGCCTTCAATACCACGTGACACCGTGACGTCACGACAGAGGAGAAACGGGGCTCCAGCTCGCGCCGTCGCTCGCGGCGTCGCCTTCAAGGCTGACCACGTGACACCGTGACGCCACGACAGAGGAGAAATGGGGCTCCAACTCGCGCCGTCACTCGCGGCGCTGCGCTTGCCTCTTGCTAGACACTCACGAGGTGAGATGCCTCCTGGAGACACAGCTGCTCGTTGGAATGAGAAGCGAAGGTTGCGGCGTGCTGCAGAGACTGTTTCTAGGTGGCTTTGCTACGGCGCAGCGACTACGCGCCCCGCATCGGACGCGGTGAGCGTCGAGCAACGCAGCGTTCGGCGCGACAACGAAATGTGCGCCTGAGCAAGCGCCGCACGCCTGAGCCGACGCCAACGACACCGGCTTTTCTGCGACACGAGCTCCTTGACGCTGTCGCGTTAAAATAAAGGCTAGTATGCTTCGCATCCTGGGCGTAACCTTAGCTAAGCCACAGCCATTTTTTTGTGTTTGCGTATGAGCTTGTGGCATGCGCGATTGCTACTAGGTGGTAGCCCTCTCCATTGTTATTTATTCGTATGTTTTATTTACGGAAAGGTGCCCACACTTGTGCTTAAAAATGCGGCCATGGATGAAGTGAAAAGTTTTAATGACCGGGGCGCAACTCCCGCAACGTTCCTCGTGCACACTTGGTGAATGGTGTGCCATTGGTCCATTCAAGAACCCAGGGTGGGGTGATTGGATGAGACATTATAAATGGAACCCACTCAGATTCGCTCACGAATTATATTTTTGATAGAAATCAGTCAGCCTCAGACTCACCAAAATTCTACTCAGCTGGGTCTCATTCGGGCTCAGACTCACCAAAATTCTGCTTGGATGGGTCTCACATGGGCTCAGCCGCACCGAAATTCCGCTTAGCTGGGTCCCATTCGGGCTCAGAGTGACCAAAATTATGCTCAGGTATGTCTCACTCAATATCAGATGCACCGAATTCTGCTCAGATGAGTCTCACTCTGGTTCAAGCACACCACCCGCCGTGGTTGCTCAGTGGCTATGGTGTTGGGCTGCTGAGCACGAGGTCGCGGGATCGAATCCCGGCCACGGCGGCCGCATTTCGATGGGGGCGAAATGCGAAAACACCCGTGTGCTTAGATTTGGGTGCACGTTAAAGAACCCCAGGTGGTCAAAATTTCCGGAGTCCTCCACTAGGGCGTGCCTCATAATCAGAAAGTGGTTTTGGCACGTAAAACCCCAAATGTTAATATTATTCAAGCGCACCAAAATTCTGCTCAGATGTGTCTCACTCGGGTTCCGACTCACCAAATTTCTGCTCAGCCAAGTCTCACTCTGGTTCAGGGGCACGGAAATTCAGCTCCGATGGGTCTCACTCTGGTTCAGGCGCACCAATATTCTGAGTGGCTTGTGCTTGGCTACGTGGCTTCACCGGCTTCACGTGGCTTCACGTGGCTTCACCGAAATTCTGCTCGGACTCACCAAATTTCTGCTGAGCTGGATCTCACTTGGGCTCAGACTCGCCAACAAACTCAGCTGGCCCTCGCTCGGGCTCAGACGCGCCAAAATTGCGCTCAGCTAGATATCACTCGGGCTCAGATTAACCAAACTTCTGCGCAGCTAGTCTCACTCAGATTCGGATGCACCAAAATTCTGCTCAACTGGGTCTCATTCGGCCTCAAACTGCCCAAAATTCTGCTCAGCTGGGTCTTACTGGGGCATTAACTCACCAAAATTGAGCTCAGTTGGGTCTCACTCTGGCTCAGACACCAAAATTATGTTCAGCCGTGCTCATTCAGACTCTTCGGTTGGCCTGAGTGAATACAAGAGAGGCGGTTCATCCCTGAGATGACTGACGTATGGGGCCATCGCTGCCTAGAAGTCGTGGCCCCACTGCCCTGACCAATTGTTCTGGATTGGACTTGTGGTACAACACAACGTCGGCTCTGACGAGATATATGTCGCCCCACGTTTTCCACTTACACTTTGTTTCTGTATGTGTCGCTCTTTCTTGCAGAAATTCCTTGTAAATTTACTTGTCTTTGTTTACAATTCGTCCCTGTCTGCTTCCTTTCAGCTAAAAGAACCAAAACCTATAGTTGATGTCCTCAGCTGCACTACGTCCCTCTTGAGTAGCCCGTCTCTGAGTGTGCGTCTCAGACAAACAAGCGTTAGAGCAACGCACATTCCTCCTAGTGGGTAGAAGAATAAACTGATCTTTACTAGCACTTTCACGGGCCCCTTTCCAGGGGCGTGCATTGCAAACGTTTGTGCGTGCTAGCGTGTGGGGGAGGCTAAGCGTAGTATTCCATTTCTCTATGGTGAGACGCCGGCCATGAGGAACACCACTGCCTTGGGCGTCACCCAGAGTAAAACTTAAAATTTCGTTTAGCCAAAATGCTCAGACACGATAGTCGTTATGTCGATTTGGGTACCTCCTAGCTGACTTCCAAAGTGAAGCCTCGATTAAACCCGACATGAGGAGCAAGAATAATTAATTAGCAGCATAATAAAAACACGAAGACGTCTATTCGAATGGAGTGTACGCAAAGTAACTTTTACTTTGTAATCATCGAAAATTTCGTTTCAAGGCAAGCATTGTTGAAAACAAGTTGAAAGTTGAAGCAAACAAGTTGAAAACTCGTGCTTGGTGTGTGTTCTCCTTCTCTTACGTCCATTTCTTTTCTGATGATAGTGATCTAAGGAAAGGAAGGACGCTTGAATGTACTTTCTGTTGCGCAATAATGCTTCAGTGAGGGAGCAACGAGAGGAGGTGCTGACAAGAAAATTTATTGACCCGTAGGCACGCTTACAACTGTGGTATGAACGAAAAGTACAATATAAAGTACATCACGCGTAATACATCATACTTGATGCAAGGTGCCGAGCTAGTAGCGGCGTGCGAGCGTGCACCTGGGAGAGCTCGCGCATCCGCATGGCGCGAGGAGTGGGCCAATAGCGGCCACCGATCGTTCACGAGGCGGCGCGCACGCATCAGCGACAAATTCTGTGACCTTGGACAGCCTCGCGTTTCACCTTGGCTCCGACTAGGCAAAAAGAAAAAAAATGCTGCACCAAACTTCCTTCTATTAGGTTCGCTGTAAGCGAACGTGACTACAGTGCGAATTCGAAAATCTAAGATTAGAAACACTTCTTAAAGAGTGCTTAGCGGGAAAAATAAAACCGAAACTGGAGCCCTCCATGTTTGCGCCCATCGTAGCCCCCAGTCTTGCTTAGGCACGCCGCGCTCTGTGAGGCTCCAACTAGGCAAAAAAAAAAAAGCTACACCAAGCCTCCTTTTATTAGGTTCGCTGTAAGAGAATGGGACTACAATAACAATTCGAAAATCAATGCTTAGAAACCCGTTTTAAAGAGCGCTTGGCGGGGAAAAAAACTGAAACTGGAGGCCTCCATTTTTGCGCCCATCGTAGCCCCCTGTATTGCGTCGGGACTCCGCGCTCCGTGAATCACTCATTCAGTCTCACGTGTTGCTCATGCTTCGACGTTTGTTTTTTCACCCAGGAATGTGTTCTCGAGTGGCGGCAACATCGCTGACGCCGCTGTCTCCGCACTTCTCTGCATGGGCGTCGCGGCACCACACCTGGTCGGGCTCGGCGGTGGATTCCTGGCGCTGTACTACGACGAGTGAGAACACGGGCTGCGGTGGGCGAAGCGACTTGAGCGTCTCGCGACATGGCCAAAGGGGCTCCGAGATCGACCGGTGTCCTGCCCGCGCGCGTAGATTTTTACACAATGTTAATGCGGAGCATCCACTGGCTCATTCCAAGCACCAAACCGTGCTGTGGCAATGGGGGTTCTACATGCTTGCGTCCAGCGTGGTTTAAAACCCAAATTAACGCACAATGTTTTTTTTATAATACAATCACCATATTAAATAGGTTAACGCGCAATATAGCCATCATTATTGTTTACTCACAATGCACGCATGTAAGAGAAGGAAACGAAACCAGTTGACTAAACCTGACGCACAGTGTACGCCGACCTCGTAGTTTCTCTTCAAATTAACCTATACAATGGCTAAATTTGATGAAATTGCGCTGTTCAGCACAGTTTCAAAACACGGTTTCATGTGTTGAGAAAGAAACATCACCATTTGTCAGGCCGCCTTATTACATAATCAATCACTGAGACAGACGGAACGATTATATAGCAAGAAGCGTCTACGCGATGTCTTGGTCCCCCAAGAAAGCTGCCAAACCGAAACAGCAGCGTTTTGGCATTCTCATGCATACAAGAGCATGGCAAGGCCGGTATCTTTTCCAACTGATCAGAAGAAGAGGTCAACAGTGATCGCGCCGCCCGATCTCGGAGACCGCACCGCTGAAATTGCCCGAAGCCAGGAACGCCTTCGCGTCATCGTACACCTTGTGTAATGACCATATTGACCATATTGACCACCTTGTGTAATGACCATATTGCCCACCCTTGCGCTATTACATTGAGTAATAGCGCAAGGGTGGGCCTCACGGAAGGCAAGGGCGGAATGCCTTCAATTTGTGCCCTCCGTGAACTGTTACCGAAGACGAAGGAAAAGGAAAATATTCACCGATAATTACACTTTCTAATGCGATATTTGAGAGCAGCTTTATTCCTGCTTTCATTTGGCGATATATATGCTCGCGTGGAAAAATCTGCCTCGTGCGGCACGTTTAAAACGAAGCGAAGTGTGGCGCGACTTCCTCGCCAAACGGGAGATCACAGGAGGCCGCGCGTGAGAAGGCACGCGGGCGCGATTCACAGCAGCTGCCGCGGAGAGACCTTTGGTACGACGCGCACTACGACGGTGTCACCTCGTAGACATCGTTGCCGCAGTGCCCATGTCCTGCGCGGCACTACGCTTCTCACACTTTCGCCACGCCTCTCTCCTCCGCTTTCCTCCTCAACGTTCCGCTGCACCCTCCTCCTCCTCTTTCCTCCTCGCGCTCTCTTCGCTATCGCCGTCTTTCATTCGCCGCTGCGCTCTGCGTTCGTTCTTTCAAACTTCGCTGTGCTCGTTCGCACGGTTACGCCGACGCTCGCCGCAGGAACGGGCGCCCAAGAGCTGCGCTTTAAGAAAAATTTAATTCTGGCTAGGGGCATAAAGTGGCGCAACTAGCCTCCCCACGGGAAACCTCCTTTGACCCCGCCCCTTATTCGGGGCTCGTCTAGGCATTGACACTTTGGAGGAAGGTCCCACATGGTTGACAGGCCTTTGAAATTATTTATTTGCATTGCATTGAAGGTCTGTGCTGCATCATATACGCTGTCGTCGGAATCTCCCCTCGAGGCCCGATTTCCGCGCTCACTCTCCCAACACTCGCCGCGCCCTCGGCGGCTCGGATTTACTGCTTGCATATCACATTCCGAGGGCGTATTTCTCATCATCGCCAGCCTATTTCTATGTTCCAAGTAGGACGAAGTCCTCTGCCGGAGATTTGCAATTGACCCCTTCTTGCGCTAGCTAATTCCAACCTGCACCCGCAAATTTCCTGATTTCATTACTCCACCCAGCTTTCTGGCGTCCTCAACAGTGTTTCCCTTTCATCGGCACCCCTTCTGTAACACTAATGGGCCACCGGTCACCTACCATATGAATTACGCGGCCCATCCAGCTCCATTTTGTTTCTCTTAATGTTACCTATAATATCGGCTATCCCCCTCTAGTGTCTGATCCCTTGCTGTCTTTTAAAGTGTCGCCTAACGTCTTTCGTTCCATCGCTCCTTGTGCGGTCCTTAACTTGATCTCGAGCTTCTTTGTTAACCTCCAAGTTTTGCAGCGTATGTTAGCACAGGTAGAATGCAATGATTGTAAACTTCTCTTTTGAACGAAAATGGTAAGCTCCCAGTCAGGTTTTGGTAATGCCGGCCGTATGCACTCCAATCTTTCTTTATTCTTTTGGAAATTTCGTTTTCGTGATCAGGGTCCTCTGTTAGTAACTGACCTAGATAAACGCACTCTTTTACAGACTCTAGAGGCTGACAGGGGATCGAATATTACCTTTTACTTCTAAATATTAATCTTCAACTACGCTCTTGTACTTTCTCGGTTAAATTCCTCAATCATTTGCGTCATAATCATCGGAAGCCAAGAAACACACAGACCAAGGACAAGGCATGTGAAATTACTTGTGCCTAATAAATAAAATAAAGAAATGATACACTAATGGAAATGAAAGTGGATGAAAAAACAACTTGCCGCTGAGGGGGAACGATCCCGCAGGTGGGGAACGAGCGAAGGTTGTGGGATCGTTCCCCATTTGCGGGAAGTTGTTTTTCATCCACTTTCATTTCTATTAATTTATCGTTTCTTTACCTCATGTAATATGCACAAATAATTTCCCATATGTTGGGCCTGGTGCCGGTATTTGTTGGCTTCCTATGATTATGAGTAATAAAAACCGGGCCCCTTGGTTAACCCCTTCCTTCTCGTTAATCATTTGCAGCCATTCATCTCCAGTGTTGCTAAACGGCACAATGTCGTCTGCCAACCGGAAGTTGCTGTGGTATTCACCGTTGATCCTCACTTCTAAGCCTTCTCAGTCTAATAATTTCAATAGTCCTAAGCATGTAGTGAATAGAATTGGAAAGATCACAATTTAGATATCCTTGCCTGTCCCCTTTCTTGATAGGTACTTTTCTACTTTTCTTGAGAAGAGCCAAGGCAATAGTGGAATGTTTCCCATAATCCCTCCTTAATGATTTTTGAGCTATTACGCTTCAAATTTTTACGTGACGCTCTCTCTTAAAATTTTTCCTTCCCCTTTGGTATGTTGCTTTGTTTTGCAATAGGCCAAGTCCGCACTACTTAGCCTGTCAGGTAGGCGAGCATTTTAGTAACAGCTAACGGAGCGGTGGCGTACAAGGACAACTTATTGTCCAGGTATGTTTATGTTCACATCGCTCGGTGGCGCTTTTCTGTCGAAGCAGGGCGTTCATAGTCCCCCGAATACAAATGTATCAGTTCTGAATGCTACGCCTAAAAAAAAAAAAAATTGTTAAGTCTTTCAAAACCCTGTTTTCCATTCTTCGGCTGTTAGCGTTGAGAACGAAAGGCGAAAGTGCATTTTATAATTGCACCAATAGAGAAACAGTGCCGCGTTAAAGGTTTCATCATATCGAAACGAAAAATTAAATTCAGTTCACGCAGAAACTTGGGAGACCGATGAAACAAGTTGACTATTTCTGTCAGTGCAGCTCTCGTGCCGTCTCGCTTGTTGCATTATTTGTACTGCACTAGGTTGTTTGTCACGAATATCGCGTAACTGTGTTTCATGTGCCTAATCTTCTGGCGGTGTGAACAGAATCGCGTGGAAAATGCAACGCATGAATCGAGTGAGGTATACGAGCAGCCCGTCAAGAAAAGCCGCGAATGCTATTGTGCTCGATTCTACTAAAGACAACGACTCAATCAGCAAAGACCGACGAAGCGTCCTTTAAAAACTCCAGTTTCGTCGCTCATCTGCGATAGGTAAATAATGATAGAGTAAATAATAGGAAAGTTAGAAATAAAATTGAACGTTCTATTTTGTAAAACTTCAGCGCTGATACTCCAGTGTGAGGTCGTAAATCTCACTGTATAATTCTTAAATATTCGAGCCATTGTGGCACTGCTAAGTGTTCTCGGAGCTTGCTCAGGTGACTTTCATGGCCCGGTTGCGATAAAATGCCATTCGTTTATTCTGGTAAACCAATTAACCATGCTGGAGTGTACGCCGACAAAAGCAGTGACTTCAATATAAGTTCGGACGGTTATTTCATGACCCTGTTCACCACGCAGCCTTGTTTTTTTTTCTGCTTCTTTTCTAGCTTATCAAGCCTCCTTTCACCGGAAGATTACGCTTCGCTTGTAGAGCTCGACTTCTTTCTCTACTGTCACTTCAACTTAAAACGTGTATTGACGAGCGCACCCGTCAATACACTTTTCTGGGGTCCGCTTCTAAACGGCCAACGTATTGTTAAACCTCACCGCTCGGTGCAAGACGGGCCTGCATTTATCAGAACATTCTCAATTCTTGCATAGAGTTTCATACAATAATTACTAGGGGGGACTCTGACGCTAATCTCTACGGGAGCCGATTCCCGTTGATCGCGGACTTGCAATTTTAATTCGGAAAGGGACAGTGGCGCAAGAACACAGCGTAAGCGGCACACATGCGGAAAACATGCTTGTAGAGCTCCTTCCCAATAGAACATGCAACCACAGTGTATTTCTCCTCAACGTATATAGTAATCCGGCTCACTCACGGGCTCGTTTCCTCTCTCTGTTCCGAGGGGCGCTTGCCTTGGCGGGCGCAAACCCGTTTCTGGTCGGGGGAGATTTTAACGCCCCGAACGAGGCCTGGGGATATGGCTACACTACCGCCAAAGGTCGACGCCTGTGGCAGGACCTACATGATGCCGAGTTAACTCTTATTACCGATCCCACGGCGCCGACCCGCACGGGCACCTCTACGGCACGGGACACGACACCAGACCTGACGGCGGTCCGTAACATCCCTCAAGCAATGTGGCGCAATACCTTTGAAGATCTGGGTAGTGATCACATGATCATAGAAACACGAATTCCTCAAGCGGGTACACCCCCTTTTCCTAAGCTATTCAAATGGACGGATTGGGACAAATTCCGAAAGCAGCGAGCTGAACAGAGAGGTGAAGAGAACATCGATGACATCGATGCATGGATGGAGACGCTCAACGACGACATGAACAAGGCGACGCAGACGCTCGCACCCGAAGTCCAGGTTGACAAGATCGACAGCCGACTAGCCCACCTCTGGGAAGCCAAGACGTCACTAAACGCAAGATGGAAAAAGCAAAGGCACAACCGAAAGCTTCGTAAGAAGATCGCACATATCAATCGCCAGCTGGAAGAACATTGCCGGACCTTAAGCCGCCAACAGTGGTATGACATCTGCAACGCGGTCGATGGGCAGCTCCACAATGGCAGTACGTGGCGCCTCCTTCGTCACCTCTTGGGGTAAACGCAGAGCAAGTCTGCTCAGCAAGCAAACCTGCAACGCCTTTTGCACAAGGAACAGGCTACCACGAGTGATCACCAGCTCGTGACACGCCTGCTAGCCAAGTACTTCCCTCAACGGCCCGATGTTCAACACGGAGATTACACTGGAGAGACAAATGTGAAACTCGATGAAGAATTTCACGAGTCAGAGATCCGCGCAGCTCTCCACGACCTTAATGGCAAATCAGCACCTGGTCCCGACAAGGTTACGAACAAGACTCTAAGAAACCTCGATGATGCCTCGATAACCGCTCTTACGGCATACATCAACAAATGCTGGCGAGCAGGTTGCATCCCAGAGGCGTGGAAACGCTCTAAAGCAGTCCTGATACCGAAGCCAGGCAAGCCGTCCAGCCTCGATCACTTGCGGCCCATTTCCCTCACATCCTGCGTTGGCAAGGTGATGGAGCACGCGTTCCTCTCCCGCATCAACCACCACCTCGAGGACACTGGAGTCTACCCACCCACTATGGTGGGCTTCCGGTCACACCTCTCCACTCAAGACGTCATGCTCCAGCTCTACCACCAGATTATCAATGACCCAACTAGTGGCAACCGGGCCATCCTCGGTCTAGATTTGGAAAAGGCATTTGACAATGTAGCACATGCAGCAATCCTGAGCCGCATAAACAAGCTCAACTTGGGTGAGCGAAGCTACAACTACGTCAGAGACTTCCTGTCGCGCCGCACAGTCACCCTCGCGGTCGGCAGCATGACATCCGACGAACATACACTAGGAAGCACCGGCACTCCTCAAGGATCGGTCATATCCCCGCTCCTTTTCAACCTCGTTATGCTGGGTCTCCCGGCCTACCTCGACCAGATCGATGGCCTCCATCACGCCTTGTACGCAGATGACATCACCCTGTGGGTCAACAAGGGCAGTGATGGTCAGATAGAATGCACCTTACAAGCAGCGGTCTCTGCAGTCGAAACCTACCTCCAAGACACAGGTCTCCGACTATCTCCACTGAAATCGGAGCTGCTCGTCTACCGCTCGCGCCGCCGGCCCAAGCCTACAGCCGAATCGCGCCAATGTGACGACATAATCCTCTATACGCAAGACGGCTCCTGCATTCCCCGAGTCCCGAAGATACGCATCCTAGGCATGCATATAACAGCCAATGGGTCAAACATAGAAGCTATTCGCAAAATCGAAGGCAAGGTTACAGCGGCTACCCGCCTGATCAAACGCATTACAAACAAGCACACGGGCATGAAGGAGGACAGTGTCATGCGCCTCATACACTCGTTCGCAATCAGTCACATCACTTATGTGGCTGCCTTCCACAACTGGAATGTCACTGAAAGGGAGAAAATCAACACCCTTATACGCAAGACTTACAAGATCGCCCTTGGCCTACCGGAGTCCACAAGCACTGCTCGTCTGCTACAGCTGGGGATATACAACACGCTTGAGGAAATTGTGGATGCGCAAAGAACCTCTCAACTCGAACGCATGTCTCTGACAGCCACGGGCCGCTACATCCTGCAGAAACTCGGCTTCAACTACCACGTCCAACACGGTCAGAAACAGGTCATTCCACCTGACCTCAGCGACACGCTGATTGTCGCCCCTATACCTCGAAACATGCACCCCGAATTTAATCGGGGCCGACGCCAGGCCCGTGCCAAGGCACTGCTGCGCTCCTTGGGTGGAAAGAGGACTACGCGCTTTGTAGATGCCGCAGAATACACACGAGAACACCGGTTCACGGCGGTAGTCGTAGACGTTAGCTCCCGGCTTACGCACGCGTGTAGTGTCGCAACAGAATACCCCGAAACAGCAGAAGAGGTAGCAATTGCGCTTGCGCTTACCGACCCCCTCTGCGAGGTAGTTTTTAGCGACTCACAATCCGCAGTTCGCAACTACGCGCGGGGGCGCATTTCCTCCGAAGCTCTCCAGATTCTAAGGAAAGCTGGTCGACAGCACTTAGATAACACCGCCATCATATGGTTTCCAGCGCACGTCGCCACCCCCACCGATGAGGGCCTCATTAACTTGAACGAGGTAGCACACCGCTCTGCGCGAGAACTGACCCGCCGCGCAGAATCGGAGACCGCCTCTTCGAGTTCAGAACTGCTGGCTCAAAACACGCGAGAACGCCTGGTCAGGTACAATGACATCACCAAGGACTACCAGCTAGGCAGGCGGTTGCTGCCCCCACCTCACCCCATGCTGAAACGTCGCCAGGCAGTCATCTGGCGACAATTGCAAACACAAACCTTCCCCAGTCCGGTGCGATTGCAGCACATTTTCCCCGCGCAATACCCGACTGCTCTTTGCAAATTATGTCAGGCAACTAGAGCGACGCTGTCACACATGTTGTGGGAGTGTCGGGTTACATCAGCTACAATGGCAGTAGCTCCGGAGGCTCTTGCGTCGAAGTGGGCCGCCGCTCTGCGCAGCTCCAACCTCAAGACACAAGAGTGGGCTGTCCAGCAAGCCCGAGAGGCGGCGACGAGGCAAGGCCTCGAAGTCCCCTCATGGGAGACCTGAGCCCGGGTCGTCAAACTTGCCGGATTCAGAATAAAGTTGTTTCCATCCATCCATACGGGAGCTCCAGTTACTGTTTTACACCAACTACGGTTGAGCCAGCATGGGAATTATAGATTTGCCTCAACTTCGTCCTTCTGGCTTCTAACGGCTTCGCGAATTTGTAAATCTCGTCATTTGAAACAAACAGCTTGCGTAATAAATATTTAAACAAACATTATTAAAAAAATTTGATGGCAGGATTCGAACACAGGAGCTCTAGCAGAGAAGCGCGATATTAAAACCGTTAGGCCGCGGATGCTTCCTTTTTTTATGCACCGACAAGCGACATGAAACGCCCTTGTGAATTTATCGTGGGCAAGCCAGTGCCTGGAGACGCTTGGCGCCGTTCGGTTTGGCCAACTGAACAAGCTGAGCGGTTCCAATTAGTAGCGATTGTGCGTGTTCGCAGCGTCTTCCGTACTTTGAAGGGTATAAGCTGCTCTAAAGTTTACAACAGTGAAGACATATAAAGCTTAATATACAAAGCCACAAGAACGTCTGTATCCACTAGCACGAACATCAGACATCCATCTACTTCCCATCACTCCCATGGTGGGTTAAAGACTGCAGCGTCACAATTCCCTCTATGGTAATTATGAGTATGAAACTCTATGGATTCTTGTAGCCGATTCTATTTGTTGCATGTGTTCTCACGAAACCTTGTCGTAACCCGAATGCATGCGGGATGCGAGTAGTGCTGTACTTTCTGGAATGTAGGCGAAAAGCAATGAATCCGCTGGAACCTTGCACGGGTCAATTATAAATAACCGAGGTGTGTGACCTGCAGATCAGGTTTCGACGATCACCGACCGGGCTCGCCGCTATCGTCCTGCTTTGTTTGTCACTTTTTTTTTCTGTGCACAGGTTCACCCATTAAAGAATTACTTTGGTTCCTTACAGTTTCGCTGCTGTGATCTTCACCGTCGTTACAACGTGACAGTGTTTCGTGCTCTTTACCTGTAGAAAGCCACGCCAAGCCGTGGTCAAAGCCGTATGTTTGCGCATTTTGTATTTGCTAGCAATATTTTCTTTGTCCTGCGTGACTCTATTACCTACCCTAGTCTAATTTCACGAAGCAAACCGGTCAGCTTTCGTTAATAGACGTTTGGCTTTGTTTAAGTTGCTTTGCGCAATGACTCTATCGAGAAAAAATATCGATAAAGAAAAGATATTTCGGGCCAGACGAAAAATTAAACGTGTCACTTTCATTTGTGCCGCACGCAGCGAAAGTGACCACATCGAGGCTTTGAACGCCCTGGGAATCTCGCCGGCTAACGTGGCCAACGTGGACGAGAAATCGGCGAAACGGGGTAAATTTTATTTCGTTTTTTTCACGTTTGAGTACGTTCTTCAACCACCAACGCAGCAATCGAACGGAAAATGATAGCTTTGACGTGAAGAGCCGGGACACGAACCGGAAGTAAACAAACAAATAAACAAACAACCAAACAAAGCCATTCTTCTGCGCAGACTTCCAAACAACCTGTAAAACGAAAAAAAAAACACTTTAAGCTTTCCATTATGTCCTCAGCTTTCCGCCATTTGTAGCGGCATGAGTTAGAGCTGGGGATCATGTGGTCCTACGCCGGCAAACATGGCAACTATGTTTGACTCAACAAACAGTCACGTCATTGGAAAGATCATAATCCTCATAGGTATCGTGTTCCTGTTCATTACCATCGGGTTCCTATTTGTGCCCAGTGCAGGACGGACGCCTCTCCCAGCGATCCCCAGTTACACCCGTCTTGCACCATGCCTACAAATTCACTAACCACCATCACACCACCTTAGCGCTTCGGCGTCCTCGACTCCGCTTCCCTTCTCTTGGCACCCATTCTGTAACTCTACCAGATCACCAGTTACCTGCCCGACGCATTACATGGGCTGTCCTCGTAATTTCATTCATTTATTTACAATACTGCCATTCTCACATCGAGACCACAGCAGTTGGGCGTGTTATTACACATACAATGCATGCTTTGTATAACGAACGGTAAAAGCATCTGAACATCTGCAACAGTTCTTCGATATGAAAATACATCAAACAGATTCAATGCGCATATTTACAACAATAATACTATTCACAAAGAGAGCAAGACACATAAGTAGTGCGTTTCATACTTCATGTCAGTAAATATTATTCCAATGTTACAAAAAACACAAGAAACAATGGAAGTAAAGATTAGCTACAATTCAGAACAATTGAAGTTTTAACAATGGCAAGTACATAAAAACTAATTTTCCTAACTACTTATTACATCTTCCAATAGCTTAGCAAAATCAGACTGAAATACTCTGCTAGTTATGATGCATATAGTTTATTCCACTCACGAACAACACGGGGAAAAATGGGAAAACTTAAGTATCGTTGTTGCAAAAGAACTCATTTAGTGCACTGATAATTATGACAAGCTATAGGCGATTTAGAAACGGTATCGCATACAGAAGCGTCTATGTTTAGTCAGTTGTGTGTTGTGTTGCAAGCCCTGACAGTGTAAGTAGAAGAGTAGGTGAATCACTGCGCGGCATTTTCGGTGGAAAAACCAAATTGCCTTTCTATGGGCGCTTTCCATCTAGAGATATATTGGCTTTAGTGTGCGTGGACCATACGACATTAGCATACTAAAGGGCAGGTCTCACAAATGCAGTGTAAGTTAAATGTTCGACGGTAGTTGGTGCCAGCCGTGGAGGCCACTTAAGAGAAAAAGATAGAGTTTTTGTAATGCACAAGAAGTAGTGTTGTCAATCTGCGATGCCCAGATAAGGTCGGACCTTATTGTTACACCAAGATACTTGTGCTGCTGAACTCTTGTCTCGAGGCTACCGTTAAGTGTGTAGGGTAAAATCAATGGGTGTTTTTTTATGTCTCTCGTTACTGTCATGGAAACGATTTTGTCTGTATAATAGTCATTTGCCAGTTACCGCACCATTAGGTTTCTTTTGCTAATGCGTTACTGAGCAGAACGTTATCCTCGTGATTACGTATTTCTGCGTATATTATCCAGTCGTCTGCAAAGAGTTTAATTTTACATCAGTGTCATTCGTAATGCCATTGATAAAAATAAAAATGGAATAGAAGTAAGAATAACCTCCCGAAGGCTTGCCCGTCGCTTGCCTATGGCTTGCTTGTTATAACGATACTTATATATAATACACGCGTATATTGGAAGGATGCCTGGAGCATTAAGCGCCGGCGTGATAATCTGTAGCCCTATATGACACGACGGGGTCAAACCGCCACCATAGCTCACTAGCTAGTTGAAGCTGTCCACATTTTTAGGTTGGGATGCACGAATATTCCGAACTTTCAGTACCGAATCGCATCCTGTCCCATACTGTTTTGTTTTCGAATCGAATAGTGGCCGCTCATAAATAGGAACATTTCTTGGAATAGTGTTCGAAATTTTTTAGGATTGTTAACGCTGCTCAATCACACACAAAATTACAGTAAAATTACAATGCATTCCAATTGTACCTACTCCCGCTTTCGGTCACCCACAAGTGGTATGCGGAATCTTGTAATCAAATATAAAGTAAATTCGCGCGACTATGGCAGGCATAACGCATAAGGTGTTGCGCAACCCAACCCGGTACCGGTCAATCAGCGAGCCAGACTTTACCGGCCAAACGGCGGTCATTCGCACCTTCCCAGGAGTCCTGTGCCTGCAAGGGGTCGACTTATTTTCGCTACCCTGCTTGTGCTTTTAATCAGCGAGGCTTCATAATGCGTGAGGTAATAAGAGAAATTTCCTAAAGTTGCCAATACTATTTACATTCCTTGCCTATAATCATCTTCAAAACTAACTTGGAAGCGATTAAGCAAAACATTTACTCCCCATTTTAAGCCGGATCTAAGCGGAACTGTGCGGTAGTGGTTTAAACGCGATATTGCCGCCATTTTACATGAAAAATGGACACCAATTCGACCTTGGCCGCTCGGTTGTCAAACCCGGGAAATGCATCCCGAATGCTGCGAGTTCGCACGCTTAAAAAAAAAGACAAAAGCAATAAAACGTGTGAAACACCGATACGCTGACCTACCGCGTCTTTAAAAAAAAAATTGGGGTTTTACGCACCGAAAATGCGCAGTGAGTTACAGCGGACATCACAGTGATGGACCCTCGATCAATTTGTACCTCCTGCGGTTAAAGGAAGAAATGGTTGTTCACCTTCGTAACGTATCAGTCGGCAACAAAAAACGCACTTGAAGAGCGACTATGTCCCCGAGCCGTTCTCGGGCCTGGACGAAAGCAGATCACTCGGCAGCCGTAAAACGTTTGTTCGTCTTCGTGCCTCCCAGGAGCGAAGGCATCGATTGTGCCCGGAGCCTTGCGTGGTTACCAGGAACTCCACAAGAGGCTCAACGGAACCATGAAGTGGGAGGATCTCTTCGCCCCCGCCATCAAGTTGGCCAAGGAAGGCTTTCCCATCAAGAAGCACTTCGCCGACGCCCTGGCAAAGCATCAAAATGAGATATCGGCCACTGACATCAAGTACGAGTTGAATCTCTACACTCCCCATTTCGGCTCCATCGCTCACGCACCGTTCTTTGTAAATTACTCATAAGTATGGCGCAACTGAAACGAGACGCCTCCGTTTTACGAATTTCTCGCTGTAGGGGGAAAAAGAAAGCTGTGTTAGTCGGTCAACGTAAAAAAAAAAAATTTAGAGATATAGAGAGAAAGGGCATGTTAAACAAGACCTGACAACGACAAATTGCGCCGGTCTCTGTTATGCATATCTCTTCAATGTCCGTGTTTTTTATTGGCTGCCCGATTTTTAGTGGATAAATAAATTTGGCATGAAATACGTACTGCAGCGTTCCCTGGAAGACAGGCAACACTAGTATGCAAATAAGAGGCGAAATAGGAAAAACAAAGAAGGAAATTTGAGCCAGTATAGGCTCCGATCCGCGATAGAGCAACAAACTTGGAAAATAGTAAATAGTCAAACAGTGCAAAACACACGGTACGCGCACATTCCCACGAACGAATTGCTGGTGGCCTAAAAGTTTGCAATCCAATCCATAAACCTCGTTCCTACGCCTTTATTGTTTCAGTTTACATCACTTATGGTATCCTACGCAAAAACAAAAACGTTATCATCTATATCCAATTATCCCATATCACCAGTGCTAAGCGAAGCCCATGGCACTTTTTCTTGGCTTTCGCAGGTTTCTTTCAGGCTTGGAAAAAAGAAAGTGTGACACGTCATGAGAAACAGAAAGCTGGATCGGGAATTTTCCAGGATGATCTACAACTTTTTCATGCACACTTTTGCTCTCGATGTAGCATTCATTGTAAATGATTAATGAATAATAACTAATTGTGTAATTAGGCTAGATAAAAAATATAGCGTAGATGACTTGCTTCAGGAGACGGCAAACATCTCGTTGGTTCTGTTCAGCCACGTGGCACTTGCACATTTAGAAATTTTGGCGCAAGTTACGGGGAACCCATGATATAGGCCCGGTATCATATCTTCTCCTGTAATTTTTGATACCGAGCATATTCGTTTTTTGTATGATGCGGTGAACACGTTTCTTTTGAAGTCAGGCAAAAGAACCGCCAAAATAAAACTAAAGCATACCTAAACTCAATAAGCGCGAAAAAACGCGTACAGGCAGGAGAACAGGCACGTTGAACAGTTTCACCAAAAACCCCAGCAGATATTTTATACTATTAATAAAAATATTGAACTTTTTAGCGCCGTGATATAGGCCAGCTTCACCATATCGCTTTTCAACAGCATGCAGTTCTGAATAACGCCTGTTTTTAATATTGCGATAGGAAGTATATCGACACTCTAGGCGCATTGTTTGCCGTCGCCGTCGCCGTGATGTCCCGTATAGAGTCGAAGGCCGACAACACCATCGCCGCGCGTCCTGTGCTCTATGTGCGCGTGAAAGCACGCGAGGGAAGCCGACAATCCCGGCTCAGTGTGGCGCGCGTGAAGGAAGAAAGCAGAGAGGAAAAGCGCCGTCTTCCGTCGCTCAAGAAGCTCTGGGGGAACAGGAAGGAGGGGGTGGGAAGCATTGCGCTCCTGCAGCAACTTCGCATTTCGCGGCCGGGCCAATTGACGATCGCGGCTCAATACGGCACGCCACATGCATACTTTGCGCGGTTGCGCGCGCCATACCTTGAAATGTATCTGCAAATGGCTAATACCTTTGTGCGCGCTGTCTTCTCGACGCTCTTGCGTTGAAGCGATAGACAGCACGAAGGTCACTTCGCTCGCTGCTGCTGCCTCGATTGCTCAGACCAGCGTTTTGACAGCGACTGTCCGGGCTCATCGAGTGTGATGTGCTTATGTTTGCTTGTGCGCGCTGACACCATCCCTGTGCATTTAGTTCGCAAGCGAATGTTTCCAAGTTTATACGGCTGATAAAACTACTATCCTTACTTAGTATAGCTGCGTACTGCTTTGCTATCGCAATCGATACTTCCGCTTTCGTGCGAAACTGCGACTTCGTTTTTTTTATACAGACGATAAAACGGCTATTCTTTCTTTGTATAGCTTTCTACTAATTTGCTATCGCAATCGATGCCTCGCCTTCTGGGCGAAACTTCAGCTTTTAAGAAATGACACTGTGTTCTTTTAACGGACACAGGCAGCCTCCTGCATAGCGGCAGAGCTGAGAACTAAAAGAGCTGCAGATGTAGTTGCTATGATAAATATTTGTTCAGGTCTGTTAAGCGTATGTTGTTTTTTTGATAGTTTGAACTTGGAGTAAGTTGAAGAGGTTGTATGCGCCTTACACGTCGTTTTACAGGTCCATCTTCAACAGCGTCCAGAAAGCAGATGACAAGCTCGTGCAGCTGGAAATGGCACAACTGCTGGAGGAGCTTTCAAAGAAAGGCGCAGATTTTTTCTACACTGAAGTTGCCAAAAAAATTATACAAGGCCTGGGACCAGGTAAATCTTCTCATCAAGTCTCTCTGCGCAAACCAAAGTCAACTGCGGTGACCACGGAGCACCGCAGTGCTACGCAATTTCCCACGCCCGGCGCAGTTCTTTAGAGGGACCGTAAACAGAAACACTCAGTCGGTTTAGACTGATAAAGTATTTTTCGAAACCACCTTCGCTAAGTTTGCGGTAACAAGTTGGCTATGAGAACAGAGCATTAAGGTGAAGGATCATTTTCAAAAATTTCGCATCGAAGCCTCGGCACCTGGTAACATCAGCACGACACCACACATTTCAAATAAAAGTAGAGTGTTTATTTCCATCCGCAATTACCAGCTGAAGGAGATATTGAAAAAAAAATACGCAAGAACCATCTACGACGTGTGTCAATGTAAGCAAATAGCCTGAACGAGAGCGGACGAAAGAGCGAGTGAGGGAGCGAGCGTCCCCCCCTCTCCTTATTCGGGCACTACTCCGCAACTCGGTTATCCCAGAGCGCAAGCCCTTCGGCGCCCTCCCACGACGAACGAGCTAGCGACAGCCTCCCCTCCTCCTCCTCTTCCGTCCGGCAGAAACTAACGGAAATGAATTCAGTAAAAAATTCACCGACCATTAAGATACTGCCTAGTGCGAAATTTAATTGCAGTTGTATACGTGTTTTCATTTCGCAATATATTGGGGCATTGCATCGATCACCGCACAGACTGGCAGGGCCGCGACGCGCGGCGCTATTTATAGACCGGCCACACAGTTGTCGCTTCCCGGCAACAGCAACTCGGGCAACTATAATTTTAATTTTTGCCCGGAAACGCTTGCGACAAACGTTATGAGCGAAGGCGAACTTTCTGGTTCCTTTATTTAGAGCGAAGCTGTATATGGCTAGCCGATTCGTCCGTCCGTCTCATGTACACCGAAAACTCCTCTGGCGCAACCTCATGCTCATGCGCGAAAAAGAAAACAGGAAGAGAGGGGCGTGAATGGCTGCGTCAGCGGTGACGTCGTTGCTCTCCGTCGCAGCCGAGCGCACGCGCAGCAGCTTCTCTCGGGCTCCGAACTCGGTATAGGCCACGCGTCATACGTGCTCCTGAGGAGCAGGCACCTTTCGACCAGCAACGCCGCGGTCTTGAGAACGAGCTCGTCTACGCAGTGCCGATGCTGCAGCCCGGGCACAAGAACAGGCCCCTGCAGCCGAGCGCAAGCAGCCACTGCGTACGGAGGATCCGGCAGCCTACGAAGACGTTCGATGAACCGTCGGGATTAACCCAGTGATAAACGTCGGGGTCGCACGTTTCAGCTTCGCTTGCTAACCATCTGCACGGAGTGCTTGGGCAGTGATATCTCCTTTCCCCTGCTGGGCCGGCGACGCCGCTGCCGCGGATACGTCGACGTGCGCGCCACCTGGTGGTGCCTGACAGTGCCTTCCGCCGCTTTCCTTGCCGCGCTCTCTTCGCTATCGCCGACTTTCTACCGCTATTCCACACTGCACTCCGCGTTCGCTCTTTCATCCTTCCCGGTGTTCGCTCGCTCGCTTACGCCGAGGCACGCCACCTCTCAACGCAGGAGCGGACGCCTAGGAGCGGCGCTCTAATACTGTAGCGTCATCTCGTAATCTCATTCATGCCCCCTTAAGCAATAATGCTCCAGAAACCAAGAAAAAAAAGGCGATGACTTCCAGCCCCGTAAGGCAGAGGCTACAAGCATTCAGCAAAGTGAAGCAAACAGTGCCTAAATTCTTAATAATCATGCATACACTATACACAACGGCATGTCGAAAACTGCCATCATGAATGGCTCATACCCCCGTGAGCAGTGGCTCATACTCCCGTAACAAGCAAGGAATGCAATATCTTGCAGTTCCGTAAAGTTCATGGCTACTCACTTTGCGTGAATTAGCCGTGATGACACTTGCCCTTTTGTCGCTGTCGGTGATTTCATTGTGGATGTGTCAGTACCAAAAAGGGAGTGGTTTACGCATTCCGTGTTGCAGACATAACCCTTTTCACGTTTCACGTTATCAAACAATGTAATTACAGTTCAGAGTAAAATAATGACAGCCCATCAAGACAATAAATGAGCTCGTACCTTTGTTCAAAATTATGTGTCACCTCCGTGTTATGTACTAAACAAAATTCGCTGGTCAACCACCTCCACAGAGTGGAATGCATCATTATCTTATCTCTTGGGCGTAGGTCGAATATGATTTGCATTGTATTCGTACTATTTAAATTTCGATTAAATTCGAGATCCATATCGGATTACTGCTGGGGAGTGGGATGGCGTAGCTACAATTACACATTCGTTTCGTTTCCCGAGCTCCACTCAGTGAGATGTGTATTCACTATTTCGATAATTTTGCCGATTTTTGGGCGTATTTTTTTTTACTATGCCATCATGTTGATTCTGTAACTTTTACAGCAAGTACTTTCTTTCATAAAAAATTTTACCGTGGGTTTGTTGATTGCGCCAATCTTCGCTTGATGGGCTTGATTTGATTATTGCTACTTTGTCTCTGTATGATTCTACACCTAGTGGCAATGTTGCCGTGCCTTCCCTATTGCAAAAACCAGCGCCACTGGGACCCAGTGCGCCGGATTATGGGCCCAGTGCAGCGCGCTGGACGCTGGGGCGCTGGGAAGGCGCTGGGAAGGCGCGGCACTGGCTACTCATGCGAAAAACAGCTCTAGCGCGTTAAATATGCGGTGCCTGGACACCGTATATATTTTTTTGAATACAGAAAGCAAGGAAGAGCGCTGTAGTGCAATAAAAAAAAAGAAAAAAAACGTAAAAAATAAAATTGCTCCGACAAGGATTCGAACGACCGACCTACTGATCCCAAGTCCGTCACTTTACCACTACGCCACGCCACCACAGGGAAATTCGAGGATAGTTTGCCATGTCAAAGCCGAGAAGCAGTTTGTTTCGCAGAGCTACGTCTCGTACAGACATGGTTGATGCGCTATCGCCCAGCAACTAAAACTCACGCCTGTACCAGAAAGAAAAGGTTGCTGTCCGTATTCAGCAGTATCCTTGGAAGTGCCACACCATCGATTTTCACTTGCGATTGCAGTTTTAACTTCGAAAAAAAGTCCTAAATGAACCGCCGACCCGGGATGGTGTATGGCCTGTTACTGCCGATTTCGATAGCCATTTCTGGTTCTTCACGCAAAGGATATGCACCGTTTCCTTAGTACAGTGATGCCTTTCAGTCAAGACGCCTGGCTAGTCATAGATCTTCGTCAGAGAAGCGCGGACTAGTGCTGGGAGCCTTCGGCGATAGCACACATACCTGTGTTTATGACGCGTCACATCTGCGGTCATCGCTTCTTATGCTGGCACTGTAGACATGAAAAAATTTTTATTTAAGAACATCGATGCGAAAGCTGACATATAGAGTGATTTATCCTTGTTAGATTCCTTGATTCCTGCGCCTAGATACTCCCAGAGGATGGACTCGGCGGATACGCTAGGCCTAAGCTTCGGTGGGGAGCGATCTCGGCGCGGGTAGTTAAAATAGCAATCGCAAGTGAAAATCGATGGTGTGGCACGTCCAAGCATGCTGCTGAATACGGACAGCAACCTTTTCTTTCTGGTACAGGCGTGAGTTTTAGTTGCTGGGCGATAGCGCATCAACCATGTCTGTACGAGACGTAGCTCTGCGAAACAAACTGCTTCTTGGCTTTGACATGGCAAATTATCCTCGAATTTCCCTGTGGTGGCGTGGCGTAGTGGTAAAGTGACGGACTTGAGATCAGTAGGTCGGTCGTTCGAATCCTTGTCGGAGCAATTTTATTTTTTACGTTTTTTTTCTTTTTTTTTATTGCACTACATCGCTCTTCCTTGCTTTCTGTATTCAAAACAATATATACGGTGTCCAGGCATCGCATATTTAACGCGCTAGAGCTGTTTTTCGCGCGAGTAGCCAGTGCCGCGCCTTCCCAGCGCCTTCCCAGCGCCCCAGCGTCCAGCGCGCTGCACTGGACCCATAATCCGGCGCACTGGGTCCCAGTGGCGCTGGTTTTTGCAATAGGGTTCTTTTGTCTTCAGCTTTCATGTTTATATTCTGCTATGCACGAGTAACGTTTGGCGTCATTATTATATCTTGCAGTGAATGTAGAATAAGTATCACCTAAATGAAATTGGATGGACTGCATATATTGCGCAACATAAAATAATACTCATGAATGCAACACTCGATGTGTGACATGTAATAATGTCGTGCTCCAATAAAGGGACCCTGAAACGCTTTTGACGATTTTCTACAAACGTACTGAGTCGTTAGAGTAGGTCTTTCTGATGAATAATTGACACATCTAAGTGCTCTGCGTAAAGCGTGTAATTTATTATAAGGTTTTAAACATGCACATCGCTGCCGATCGCAGCGCACTGCCCGGCGGAATTTTAAGCCGCCCCTACCCATATGACCGAAATCACCCATATGACGTCAGTGGGGTGAGCTATCCGATTGGCTGACCAGGGCGCGTGATCGATAACTTTTCCAACTTTATGGTAAACAAATGATCTTCGTAATAGTTGGAATGTGAGTTAATTTGTTTTTATAAAAAGAAAGTAGCGTAAAGAGAATGCACAAGAACAATCTTTCAGTACACTTAAGCACTTTCGGCACACAGCAAGTGTCGTCTGCTTGTGTTACAACGTACTCCATTTTGACGAGAGCTCCGCGGTCAGAGTCGGTCTCAGTCTTTTCGCGAGCACTATGATTCGACTTTGTTGCCTTGCCGAGTGCAAACGTAGCGACTGGCAATAGATCAAGCTGTGACATCGTGTCCCTCTGCAAGGCAGCGTACGAGCGAACTGGCTGCTGCGCATCGGACTGCCGCTATCCCATCGGCGCCAGGATTTGCGCGTTTGTGGCCGTCACTTTACACCGGAAGATTACTAACACAATAGCGTTTCGCGAGTCCCGTATTAGGGCAAACGTAAGCGCAAGGGTACAGGGTCTGGCCGCTTGACTGTGCCGTAACGGGACGAGCCGAGATGAGCAGAAGGGCAAATGTCAATGGTCTGCACGGTGCAGCCACCTGGTGGCATAGAGCTCAACAATACACAGTAGCAGGAACGAAGCGTATTCTTATTTTTCGCAGGAGTGTAATCATCAACACGTTGTTTTTATAAATGTTTAAAATGTTTTACGCTTGGTTAGAGGAATATTAGCGCTTTGTTTGGCTGGTTAAGCGCTGCGCCAACAAGTGTCTGGACCGTGCAGACCGATCAGGCCGCTCACGTACGTCTACGCCAAAGTTCCTTCATCAGCTTGAGTTTATGCCTCCAGTCATTTGCCGAAATGACCAGCTTGCATGTGGTTAACGAAATACCAGACACGTTCGGCGCTACGACAGAATGCTCGCAACGCACGCTGCTTCGATAGCTCTCGCTTGGGGTCGACAGCCAAGCGGCTAGCGGAGAGGTTTCGCGCGGGCGGGGGCGGGCTCCAAAACCACCGGAAGTGGACGATGTAACGTCGCATCGTGACGCAGGACCAGTGAAGGCGGAGCTTAGCCCCGCTCGCTCGGCGAACGAGTTGAGGAGGAAAAGCATGGCTGGGGAGGAGGGTAACTTCTAATCGCTTGTAGCTCCATTTATACGTAACGCTTCACTTAAATTGTGGTGCGAATGTTCTACTTAAGCTGTACCCTAGGCGTCCACAAAATTTGTCCGAACCGCTTGAGGGGCCCTTTAAGTGCAATAATGAGTTTAAAATCGCCCCAATTAAGGCATCAGACACTGCATTTGTTTCCCCCACAATACATCGAGAACCAATCTTCGTAATTTGGAGGCTTGACACGGTAAATTATGGCTATATCCTAAGCGTGATCACCCGTAAAGTTTTGATTCTCAGAATCTTTGAAGAGTATGCACATCGATTAGAACAAATGAGTGGAACGACTGTTAAGAAATATTAACAGCACTTGTGTTATGGCGGGAGTCTTGGGACAACGACAGTAACAGATAACAAATCAGAAGCGCCCCCCCCCCCAAGCCTAACTTCGAGCAAGCACGCCCCCCCCCCCCCCCCCTGCTTCCCTAGAATGAGTAGCTGGATACGCCACGGAGTCTGCGTCAGCTCTAACTGTGGCGTTAAAGAAGCAAATGAAACAAAAAACCACGGACGTGTTCCTCTTTCTTTCTGCAGAAGCCTTATTGACCACGGATGACTTCAAAAATTACAAGCCTGTCTGGTACCCGCCAGTGACGAAAAAACTTGGCCACGCCACGCTTTACGCCCCACCGTTCCCTTCCAGCGGTGTGCTGCTCCTCGAAGCGATACCGGAGCGAGTGCTGAAGTAAGTACTCCCACCAAAAAGTACACACTTTGGCTCAAGAACGGGCAACGCGCACAGCGTAAATCTTCCGGCCAATTCACTCGATAGTTAGCATCGATAATTATCGCCGGCGTCGTCAGATCTACAGCGAGCATTGGTATTTCGAACACAGTCAATATCAGCAGGACCATGGTTGCGCAGTCGTACCATTTTTTCGCGGATGGACAAGTGAGATGAGTTCCTCACAGTAAGTTTACTCTCGCGAAATAAGCGTACCTCGTCTTAGCCTGCCTACATTTTGCGTTTATTTCGTTTTGGCAGTTTGCCACTTTATCAAGTCGAAGGCCTTAGATCTCTATGTTGCAAGGTCGCGTTGTGAGGTACCGAGAACTATCACGTGACTCAATAAGGCCAGAAGCAAACGAAAGCATGTCCAGCCATGTAAAAGAGATTATTATTGATTAGCAAACCTAATTTATGATTGATTAACGATTAGGTTAAAATATATTAGGGTGGATTAGCATGGGTTAAAGTGGGTTAGGGTGGATTAAGGTGCATTAAGGAGTATTGAGGTGGCTTAGGGTGGACTAAGACGGTATAAAGTGGATTACGGTGGACTAGGGTGGATTAGCGTCGGTTAGACTGGATTATTGTGAATTACAGTAGCTGGTGTAGATTGGATTATAGGGACTTACTCCTAACCCTTCCGAGTGTGATAGCTTGATTGCTTAGACTAAGCACGCAGTGAATACCATTAGTGAGATTGCGCCTTCTTACCTGCGTCCTTTCTTGAAAAACAATATTCTACTCCTTTTGGGGAGAAACAAGTTAGTTGTGGAATTTTTACAGATAATTCGGAAAATATTCCCGTATGCCACCTGTACTCCTTGATTACGCTATGCTTCCATGACTGTTGGCAATTCTACTGAATCAAAGCCTTTTCATGTCTATAAAAGTCATACGAGAGGTTGATTGTACTCTGCAGATTTCTCAGCTGCGTGATTTGGTGAGATGGACATGATCCATTGTAGTATATCGCGCCCTGAAGCCGGCTTGTTCTCTTGACTCATTGAAGTCAAAACCTGCCCTTATTGTATTGCAAATTATCTTGGCGAATGTTTGATGCAATACCGAAAACAAGCTAGTGGGCCTATAATTATTCAATGTCTCCCATAATATGGATAAGTGTAAAGTTGGTATTGTTCCAGCTCTCTGGTACACTTGAAGTCGTGAGATATTGCGCATAAAGGGTCGCAACGTTTTTAAGTATATTTTTCTCGTTGATTTTTGAATAACTCTATTGTTATTCCATCTTCTCGTGCCACTTTTCCCCCGGTCAAGTCTTGTAAGGCCCTGCAAACTTCATCGCTAGTTGTAGAAGGAGCCTCTGTATCCTGTTCATCACTACTTCAAATGAAGGAAGCGTGAGTGCCCTGGGTAATATACAGGTCCTATAGAATTATTCCGCTGCTTTTGCCATATCATCGAAATTGCTGATCATATTACCCTGCTTATCTTTCAGTGAATACGTCTTGCCTTGTCCGATGCGTCCATTTTTTTACTGGTTCCTCAATCTTTCCAACCTTACAATTTCGAATATGCTTTCTTTTTGTTTACAAGCTTTGACCATTCAGTGAATTCTATGTTATCTCTCGAGTGAAACACTTTCATGTTTTGTCTTTTCTTTATTATGTTCATTACCACTTGGGGGAGTTAACCTACCGGTCGCCTTGGTGCCATACGTCCAACTTCGATTGCTGCTTCCTAAATCGGCCTATAGTTATGGGTTCATTTATTACCTCTCTGTTATCTTCGTCGTCTTGTAGTAAAGCTGGATATTTGTTTACGAGCACTATCCTGAATACGTCTTCTTTTACCCTCGCTGCGTCTAGGTTGGCCTATTCCTCCTTTAGTAACTTTGTTCGTTCTGTCTTGAAATTGAGAGAAATCCTAAACCTCACCAACCTATGATCGTTGCCCTTTACTCTACCTAACACTTCTGCGTCCTGCACTAAGCTGAGATCAGCCGCGAGTATAAAATCTTGTTCATTTCTTGTTTTCCCACTAGTCCTTTTCCAGGTGCGCTTCCTATTACTGCTCTTCCTGAGGAAGGCATTCGTTATTCGGGGTCTATTTCTTTCCGCGAATTCTACCAACAGCTCTCCTCTGCTGTTCCCAGAATCGATTGCGGAGTTGCCGATTGCTTGTTCGCCAGACTGCTTTACCCTCACTTTTGCAATAAAGTCGCCCATGATTTGTAGTATACTCTCATTACTAATTCAATATCTTCAATAAACTGATCTATTCCTGCATCATCATGACTGAAGGTAGGAGCCTAGGCTTGTTACTGACTTTAATTTCAATCTCCTATCGAGCTTTGTTACAAAGAATGCTACCCTCTCATTATTGCTGCGGAGTTCGTTAATGTTGCCCACTGTCTACTTATGAAAGAGGAATGCTACCCCGTGTTCACTCTTACCTGTGCGACATCTGTAGCAGACGACGTTGCTGTTAGTCAGCACTGTATGAGCGTGGCCAGCTCCTCTAACCTCACAAAGACCAGTAATATCCCAGACAGTGCCCGATAATTGATCAAAAGACCCTGCTAGGCTAGCCTTACTCTATTGGGTTCGCTTTTTAAGCGTTGCCAGGTTCAGTTTACAGTCGCGGCCTTTCCAGATCCAAAGATTGTTAGCACACTCTCGCGCGTCCCAGGTCTGACCGCCGCCTCGGTCATATGCTCCGCTGGTGCTGGTGACGTAGGGCCACGGGTTAGTTGCTTGAGTCACCAGAGAGGTAGCGGCAAAATACTTCACATGGGAGGCTTATGACTGTTTTGGTGAGGGAGTGTCTTTGCTGAAGTTTAGCGGGCACTGTTAATTTGGCCTCGCCTGGTCTAGCACAGCTCCGCTAGTTCTCGGTACCTTTTCTTTTTTTTTTATCGGTGTCCGGCTCTACTACAAGCCTGAAAAATGTAGTGGCCTGGACAAGGATTCGAGCCCACGACCTTAAGATTAGAAGCCCGGGTGTTGTGACTCTGCTCCATGCCACCACCCAAAGCTTTGTTCATGAAGCCATAAATAGAGCATTCAGAGCAAATGGGAGGTTAATTCGTAAACTCTGGAACCATCGGCGATTGCCATTGGTGGCTGTGTAGCCAGGAAAGCCGGGCTGAGTGGGCGACGTTGTGTGCTCGACCACTTGCCTTCTCATGTTTTATGTCTACTGCAGCAGCCTGGATGAAATATATCGCACCTGTTTTTTTAAATCCAGTTTGCTGCTTGATAATGCATAGTTGGTGATTTGAAATGTTGTCAAACTATTCAAAAACTGCTACTCTTTGGAAACAGTGACGATTCGATCTGAAGACCTTATTGAATGGGGTAATATTCGATTCGTACACTCATGAATACATAAATGAAGTGCATAAATAATATTCGTTTAGTCACAAGTCAGTTACACTATTCATAATAATAATAACCTTATTGTTTTCGAGCAGAAAATGGGAGTTGGGCCCGAGAAAAAAAAAATAAGGCTTTCTCTTACCATCTGTTAGCCCACCTTTGGGACTCATTCTGATAAGTTCTTTTCTGTATTGCAGCCGCTCACAAGACATTAAGCCAATAATGGATATGACTTCGGAGGATAAAAAATTGATCAAGAGGTATGACGTTTTCTTTACAGTTTTTTGCGACTATTCTGGGCAAGCGAACGTGGTTATAGCTACGGCAGGGGATGTGAAGACTACAATTAAGTTTAAAGACTATTGCTTTGAAGATCTGGCCGATTATGACTAGAATTATTATAGAGTTTTCAATTACGGTTACTCTCGTCAGAGATGTAGTTTGAAAGAGTTTTCGTGCAGAATAAAATTTTTATCGTCCTAGGAGTGAGGATGATAGCCTTGGGACAAACTAATGCCCTTAAGGGTGTACATAATTTTACTGTGATAAGATCGCATCGTCTGAGTCAAATGTTAACGCCTCATATCACCTCTACCGGCAAACTTTCAATACCTTTGCACAGCAGTTGCTAGTAAGCTTCGCAATAGCAAACCACTAAGAGCATGGCTAAAACTATTGTTAAGGCCTGAACTTAACTTCCGATGACGAGGTAACTGGATGGATGGGTGCTATGAACGTGACTTTTCAAACGGGGCGATGCTTTGCGCTACAATGCTCTCTTTCCTGATTGGCCAAATCTCTTACCTATCGTTTTTTTTTCATACCAAACATTTCCGGCATCATACTTTCAGAACAGTTATTGAGTACCTTATTTTTGTACACCTCCGATGTTTGTGGTCTCCCAACTTTTCTGCCGACAAACCTCCAATCGCGTTTTGCTAGTCTCACTTGCAGACACGTTTACTTTGCCCCTGTTATCCCTGAGACCACTCAAGGGGGCCAGCGAAGCCTAAAATGACAGCTGGGTAATATGTTCACATTCTAATAAAACACTTTCCATTGTTTCCCTAGCGTTATCGTATAACTTCCTTGGCGTACCTCGCTTTCAAGGGCATCATGATCTCGTTTCGAAAAGTGAAGTGCTTCCCTTTGAGTTATAAATTATTTCTTTCATGATTTTGTTTTTTGATTTGATGTACTTGCTCATAGTAGGTTTCTTCTTCATTGCCGCCTCCCATGAGACTGTCTCAGCCCCGCTGATTTTGCGTATGATGTTCTTTGCATGCCATGTTGCCTACTATACCGGCCGCATGCTTGACTGTAAGCTTCCTAGTTCTTTCCCAACACTGCGATTCCATATTGTTCCCGTACAAATATTTGAACATTCTCGCGACACATTTGCCTTCTTTTATTATCCTCAGCCGTTCTCCTTAATCTATTTCACTCCATCCTTCCCTTACTTCTAAACTTGTCCAGCCCATATCACCCTATACGGCTTCATTTGTAGTCCTCCCGTGATCGCCCAATGAGAGGCATCCCCTAGACCTTTGGCTGCCATCCAGTGCTGATAGTACCTGTGAGTTCAATAAAACAAGTGCATTTACAGATGTAAGTCTTCGAACCACTAAACTTTTCCACTTACCACGGAGCATCTCGCAACCATATCCCCGTAGTGTTCTTTGTTTCGTAATGACCGCATTTCTCTTTTCCTTTGCTATCATTGTTATTCCCTGTGTTTATATATATATATATATATATATATATATATATATATATATATACGGTGAGAAAGGATACACATAGGCGTAAATACCCCAGAAAGCGGATGGGCAAACGTCGCCGTGGTTTCTCAATTGGTAAGAGCATCACATGCGTAATGCGACGACATGTGTGTGTGTGTGTGTGTGTGTGTGTGTGTGTGTGTGTCTGTGTGTGTGTGTGTGTGTGTGTGTGTGTAACAAGAAGAAAGGGCGCCAAGAAGTCTGCGTTTTCGTAACGACTACATAAAGTCAACAGATAAGCGAACAAAAATAGCACTGGGTAATTACTTGCTTATTTTATTGAAATGTACAAATTATAAATTAAGTAGAAAGTGAACAGCTGGTCGGCTGGTAGAAGACGAATTCATGGCTTTCGATTACGGGTACCAAAAAAACAACAACTATATTTCACCTATATCCAGTAACTTCTCCATTACTGCTTGTTTCTATGGAGTAGAACAACGTCTACAAACCTAAACTTCTTCTTTATCTTAAAAAAAAAAAAACAATTTGAGCATTCCTTAATGTTGCCTTCAATTCGAGTACACGAGAATACTGGCGACCACTGGGCCATCTTACCATATATAAGTTAATAACACTTCGATAGTCAATAGAGGCTCATTGCTTGATCCACAGCAAACCTAACCTTAGCTTTTGTTCAGTTGCACGGCCCTATCTTGTTTATGAACTCCGATGTCTCTCGCAAAACTGCTGAGGTTAGAACTAACTATAGGCTACAAACCTTTGAACATACCATTATAACGTTTTTAAATGACAACAAAGATATCGAGACGCTAATACACGAGTTCCCAAGTAAAATACTTTACAAAAAAAGAGTTATGGATCTGTTACTGAGGTCAAAACACACAACTTATACCTTCTGTAGTCTTAACGTGGCAGATTATTTACAACATTGCTAGATAACGGTGGTTTACTTATTTACTGATTTTTGTGTGCTCTCTTCCCTGTTTCTTTTCACAGTTGTGTTTTCAGACAGTATTATCTCGAAACATTTATATAACGCACAGAATGGAGGAGGTTCTTTTTCGTGCAATTTTAATGTTAACTTAGAAGGAATCTTGTCTAAAATGCACGGTTTGTCACCACGAGGAGGATAGGCCTCTTCAGGCATATACAGCATTTAGCCTCCCTCCTGACGTGGCGATGTATGTTTGGATGCTGTATATAACATTGAAAAAGAGAATAAATAAAAAATACACTGTGTAGTCTCCTGTACAGCAGTGTTGTGATCCTAGCAATCGAGCTACTGCGGCGCCGTTTTCCCGTCCACTTTGTTGCGTATTTGCGCGTATATATATATATATATATATATATATATATATATATATATATATATATATATATATATATATATATATATATATATATATATATATATATATATATATGTATATATATATATATAATGAGAGAGAGAGAGAGAGACACGACAATGTCACTGTGCATGGTAATAGCTTGTGATTGAATACTGGGGCCTTCCGTAGTTCGGCTCATCGTACTCTTTTTTTTTTCTGCAGCGCGCAGGACGAACTGAGCAGCGTGCTTGCAAAGTTACCGGAGCTGGGCGGAGAAGCAGTCAACAAAGTAAGAGACTGGCGTTGTCGACTTTACGCTGGCCGCAAAGAACGTGGGCCTGTCCTTTCTCGTTGACTTTTCAAAAGTGTAGCTCGGCCTCCGATTCTTACGACACACGTTGCCCACTGGGACGCTGCCCCAATTAGTAGGACGCTGGACTCGGCCGCGGGAGGTGCGTGGTTCGATTCACACCGCCGGACGCTCACACAAGTCTCACAAGCAGGGTTACACGCAGCTCCCCTGCCAGTCGTTCGGGCTCTCTACGGGTGGGTCGCTTGGAAGAGGTTCGTACAGACCTCTAGGCTTGCTGTCCAACCGAGGCAAACAGAAGCCCAAACAACTTTCAAAAAAGGTGTCTGATGATGAAGTGCCCACAATGTTCCATCACGCGGGTGCCCTCCCCAAGCGTTGAGGTGTCCCATATTGGCCGAGCACCTGCTCAGAAGCGCGCCCGTACCGGCTGGTACACGGCGACTCCTTTCGTGTGCCTCCCACCGCTGCGGCGGGTGCTTTACTAAAGAGCCGTCTGAGCTTGCCCAGGGAATTCTCGCTCACTCTGCAGGCTTCCCAACTCGGCTACTCGGCGCTACGGATGCTGCTGAGAAGCGCTGACCGCGGGAGCAAATGAACGAATCAATCAATAAAGCCTGTACTTTAAGAAAGAGGACGGCTCTGGGCCGCTGTTGTGGATTAGGTGGGAATGTCCTTGGTCTCATTCCTTGGTCTTCCGGTTATATGTATAGTCTCGGTACTCCTAGGCGCACGTTCACTTTCGTCCTTCTCGCGCGGGCTGGTCGACCTCTGCTAGACCTCACAAAACAAGCCGGTTCTTCTGCCGCGATGACTTTCCGTGTGTCAGGGTTAGCTTGTGTTCGATTTGCTAGGGTTCGAATGGTCTCCGTGCGGTTAGTGTTGGGGTGTCGCTTCTTCTCCGCTTGCCTCGTGTGGTGGTGACGCTAGCTTGCGCTCGTCGCTGGCTCGGGCAGTACGTATATACCGCTACGCGAGTCTGCAGCATCTACGTCGTTGGCGTCCTAGGCCTCTGCAGTAGCGGAACGTGGCCGTCCACGCCAGTACACCGCAGGCGAAGTACAGAAGCGCGCAAGAACGCAGCGAAGCGAGTGAAGAGACAGGCATCGAAATCCGCCATTCGTCGTCAACTCTCCCGAATACACGGTGGGCGGAACGACCATCAACGCAAACATTACTCGCAGCGCAAAACTCGAAGGACCGCTCAGCAGCGTTCACAATTGCAGATGGATGCTTTCGCATTCACAACTCCTAAGTGCTTAGGTGTCCTCGAAATTTCTTTTCTTCTTCTCAAAAAAACATCAACAAATGCGCACTTGCAGGGCTTTTCGGAACTGGTGGAAGAAATAAGGAGCAGCATTAAGGCTGGAAAACACGCAGCCCAATCTACTCATACGGTCGTCGAAGACTACGGCGGCGTCCACCTGTCCATAACGAAGGACTTCAAAGCCGTCACCATCATATCCGGCATCAACGAACCGTAAGTTCTGAACGAATAACCGAAATGTTTCAGAAACACGGGCTGCAAAACTTTCTCAGCGTCGTGAATAAACATGCCAAGTTAGGGGGCCGTACAGTAGTGAATAACCTACGCATATATTATCGTTCTCCGTACAGCAAGAAGCGTACCGTACTCGCTTTAAAAAAAAGAAAAGCCTGCCTTTCCTAATAAATATACATTTGCACTATCATGCCTTGTGCGGAATGCCATAAAAGGCCCCATAAGCACGCAACAAGAGCCTTACCGTCTGCAGGAAACAAAGCGGCGCGAAAATTTCAGTTGCAGTGCATTTATCAGCGATAGAGAGAGTACATTCTACACACCAGAGTTAACATATTAAATAACAATCTGGTCAAGAGGAAATGTGTCAGCGTCCTTGTTTTTACAAATTGTGAATACTAATAACAGAAATATAATGCGAGAAATAATATAGGTTTCTAAGGAACGTGTGAGGAATCGCACTAAATGTAGTCTCATAATCGTAAGCTCTACGTCGGTCAGTAATCGTATCTTCGTTTTTTGTTTGTTCGTTTGTTTGTTTGTTTACTTTGAGGCAATGGCTCGCGCGCTGGTTATTTGTTCAAAACGGTGGGTGAGTTCTCGCATGCTCGTGTCGCTTTTACAACGTTCGCATAACCTCCTACGTCACTCCTACGTCAAACTGCGCGCTCGCCTCGCCGCACTGACGTCAGCTGACGTAACCTCTGCGCGGGCTGATCAAGAGAACGCGAGGGAATTTGTAACCCGAGATTCTTGGGCATTCTTGCCTATACATGTAAGAGCCTGGGAAAAAGCCTGGAGCTATTGGGGGGAAGGGGGTGAAGAAATATTTCAAAGAAACCTGCTTTCAAGTAAAATTGCTCACTATGTCGCAATATAATCGTTATTTTGTCAGACTTTTCGCTAAATATTAACCGCAAGAAAAAAAAAACGAATTCCAGCTGTGGCTTTACTCAGTGCATTCTGACACGCGTCTTTGAAACGAAAGATTTACGCTCTATCTTTTCTTTTTTGTGCATAATTTAGACTCGTTGTGGCACGATGCTTGTGCACATGAAGATAGATGTTTATTGCTAGTAGCATTGTTTGGAAACATCGCCCTCTTTTTCCATCAACTTGCGTCACGGGGTAGTCCATGGTCAAATGGGTGGGTTAATGTGGATTAAGGTGAATTACTGTAGGCTTTACAAGGCTTTCGCCTTCGTGTCTCTTAGTCGATCGCTAAGGACACCTAGGAATCTTAAATATGTCACACATCGTCCTACGTACATAAACAAGACGCACATACAAGCTTCAGATGTTCTTCAACTTTGTTCCTCTTACAGATATGCAGAATAATGTTCCAAATACCGCGCACGGTTCCAGATAACAACAATTTTACTGGAACATAGTTACAGCTGTTTATATTTAGGTGCGTTTTACGCGCAAACAATTCACATATGTGGAACGCAGTTCGTTATATATTGTTATTTCGTGTCAGACGCCTTTCAAATTAAAAGTAAGAGGAAAATATTTGCGAAACGTTTCCGTTTGCATCTGGAACCCAAGTCGAGCGGGACTAACCTCCGTATTCTAGACAGTTCCTCCACTCCACCTCGACTCAACTATGCTGATTCTGATGCGGCTATTTTGAATCGGACCCTTACGAAGTCAGTAGCCAAGCCAAGTGACTGTATAAAAATGACACTGCACATAAGAAGAAAGAAAAAAGGAACATAGGAGAAAGTATATAGCAGCCCCACTTCTCCACAGAAGCAGTCACTACTGCGCTTCATCATCATCCACGACAACTCTTGAGAAGTGCATCGCCTTCGTCACGCGAGGGGTGGCGCTGTGCTCGCATTCGGCATAGCGAAAGAAAAGAGCTTCGAGTCGAGGATCGTTTTTTTTTTTTGGAATACGAAGGCGAGTGAGAGTGATCGAGCTCCCAACCTTCCACTTAAAAGTGTGCAGCGAAGCGCACACTGTACGGGGCGGTAAGACGCAGGCCCTGTCGCGCGCGCAGGTTCGGAAGCAAGAAGGCGTCGGTGCCAGGCCTCATCATGAACAACTACATGAGCGCGTTCTCATCGAAAGCTGACGCGCCGAATAAGCTGCGAGGCGGCCAGCAGCCCAGGACGTCCATGGTCCCTGTGTTCCTCAAGGACGACCAGCAACGACTCCTCCTCTTGCAAGCTGGCAGCGGAGGCGGGATTCCTGGAATGTGGGCTCTGATTCAGGTAACGGGCTACACGCAAAGGCGCTGAAAGGTAGCCTTGTGCAAAACACGGACGCACGGGCGTATGTTATGCTCGTCAGGTTTAGGTTCCCGTAGTAAGGGAAAAAAAGTTTCGCTAATATTTTCCCCTTGGTCTGCAATGACGGTCCACCTAAACTCGCAAGATATATGGAACGCCTATCGTTCCACATGTTTAAACGTGGTTCCTATTTCAGGTGTGTCGAAGAACGCTCCCAGCATTCGCCAGTTTTAGTGGAGCTTTGCTTACGTGCCGCTCCGCTCAGACTTCGCGCGCACCGATGGCTGCATGAGCTGCGTTAGTTTAGGTTATTAGAGCGACAGCGCTACTACTGCAGGTAGTAACCCAGAAAACGCCTGGTTCCGTAATTCTGAGCTTCAAGCTCAGCCAAGGTCAAACCGGTACTTAGCCTGCCACTACCGGCGGCTGCTGCGTATGCCGCGTGGGCGCCCATATCTTGAAAGCCAGCTGCGATGTGGTTAAAGAGCGCGGTTGTGGGCGTGATCGTCAAAGCGGTGTGCAATCTGTGCAAACTGCGCCGAGGGCCGGTAGCTTCGTCTGCGCTATGCTTTCGACGCTTAGTTCGCGTTGGAGCGATACGCAGCACGAAGCTCAATTCGCTCGCTGCTGCTGCCGCGCCGAGCAGCGTCTGTGTGTTGTCTCGTGGTGCAGTTGTATATATGCCGTGGTTTCAGGCGTCGCCGAGCAGCGTCTGTGGCCTTTCGCAAAACAAGCAAAACTGTGCTTTAGCTCGACAAACTGCGTTTAATCACGTTGACACAAGACAAATTTTTGAGGCGGATTCCTTAGATCTCTATGTTTCAAGGTAGCGTTGTGAGGTACAGAAAATAGCTCGTGACCTAAGGAAGGCCAGAAGTGAACCAGAACATGTCCAGCCGTGTATGATAGATGATTATTGGTTAGAAAAAGTTAATTGCTGATCGATTAGTGATTGAGTTAAGGTACATTAAGGTGATTACAGTGGATGGCAGGGGAATAAAAGGGATTAGGGTGGATTAAGATCGATTGAGTTGTATTAAGGAGTACTCAGGTGGATTAATGAGAATTAAGGTGGATCAAGGTGAATTGCAGCAGGCTTTACAAGGCTTTCGCCTTCGCGTCTCTTGGGCGATAGCTAAGGACATCTGCGACATTTTTTTTCACAAGCGTGTCCACCAAAACGCCGGCGACGCCCTCTCGGCATGGCTGTAAAACAACCGAGAGATCAAGTACAACACACGGTTTCGCTGCAGAAAGCGCGCAGCGCTCTACGTGCCGCTGCCGCTGCAAGCGTTGGGCCCACGCGCATTAATGCTCTCACTAGCCTTGCGCCGAGTAGGCGCCTGGAAATAGTTAGGACACACCGGTCCGAGTGGAGCTGTACGCGGACGCTCCGCCAAAACTGTCCATTAGGCACAAGTATGCGGAACACTGCTCCAGATAAGAGGGATTATTTCACTGGAATGTAGATACGCGTATTTGTGGTTATTGTAACTCAAAAAAAAAGTTAAAATGTCACAACTATGAAACGCCGCGTGCCTTCTATTTCGTATGGAATGTCGACCGCTCCATTAAAGTGGGGTGAAAAATGCTTTCGAGACAAGGTGCAGCTGAACAGTAGTGCCTGTGACACGCTGCTTCATTTTTAGAGCTTGAAGATTCCAGTGCCTGGCAAATTATGTGTCCGCGTCGTTTCAAGTGCGCGCTAGCTGGTCTAGGTTGAACCCAAGCTACGTTTCAGCAACTGATCACGAATATTTATTGCGGCTACCAAGAGAGCCCTTTGCTACATCGACATCGTCTTTGGGAAGAGCTCCATGTGGTCAAAGTGAACTCCGTGGTCAAAGAACTCCATGTGGTCGAGATGAACCCGGAGTTTACCACTTACGGCCTGCCTCGCAGTCACCTCGTCGTTTTAACACGTAAAACGCCCAGAATTTAAATGTTTCGTTGAACTTCGTGACACACCATGAACAGTGATCGGGGTCGACGTAGTCGGACCACTTTGAGCACGCACGAACGCAGCAACAGCTGGTAAACGCGCGTGTTAACGTGGTTCGGTTCGATTGCAACAGCAGTTGGTGCCGCGTTCGATCCAAAGGCTCTTTCCGAAGTGTGTGGGAACTCGCATAACCTTCGCTTCTTGTAGTATGTAGAGGATATTAACACCGCACTGTTCTTCGCAGGTATTGGGCTGCATCTCTGAACGCAACGCCTCGTTCTGCGTGCGGTCTAAGCATAGAATCACTCCGGCACTGCCCTCGAGCCCAGACAAGGGTCCCGACATTCAGGTTTGTCGTGGTTGCCTTCTCAAGAAACGCGCCCGTAACGGAGTAAATTGAGCAAGCGATACAGGAACGCGTTTCTTCGCACACACTGTGCAAATGAAAACGATTTTTATGCCACTACGTTGGAGTTTAATTCTCCGCGTTTCTTATTCGCGACTTCCAGGAGTAAGAAAAGGGAAAGGCGCTTAATTTCATACATACTCAAACGCAGCATTTTCTTTTAGTATGCGTACTCGCTTGTATTCGACCATTTCGCTTTTCGAACATTCCCGATCCGTTAAGCCTCAGCGAGAGAGTGAGAAATTTGACACTCACTTAAGTATCCTTACGCGATTTGAATGGGAAAGCACAACTTCTCTAAGTTATCAGCTTACACAAAAGCCCTGCATTGATCCACCTTGATCTAAATTCTACCAACCTTATAATGAATGGTAATCCACCCTAATGTGCCCTAATCCACCTTAAACTACCTTAATTTGTGTCAATTCCCCTTGATCTACTTTATTTCACCCTAATCCACGTTAATAAACATCTATAGTGTCATAACAAGCATGAAAAACATTACATTAGAGAGCTATGTTCTAGAGAACGTATGTCCTATGCATTGTGACACGGCCGTGTTACTCTTTGATGTCAATTGGAAGGCTTTTCTATATTTTAGCACCAACAAATGCTACCAAATGGAGCTCAGGCACATTGTTAGGCCTTGTTAATTTGAACTTGCTATGAAGCGTTTGTCTAGCGAGACTGCTCATTTGCTGGTGCCATAACTTTTGTTTCACTGTTTTGCTTATACAAGGAGATGATGTAGCATTCAGTGGAGTGCGGCTGCGTTCACACATCATTCAGGATTGACGCGATAGCATTAAGTAGCCCGTCCCGGGTCGGAGGTCTCTATGGCAAAAGTACTTCCAAATCCAAATCCCAAATCACGCATACCCAACTACTTCACTACCACCAAAGTTGCCCATATCTTGTCTTTCATTATATACAAGGTTGTTCCTCGGAATTTTGAGAACGACAGCATGAAAACAAATGTATTGGGAAAAAAAAACATAGACAGCGGATGTCCTTCACGTTAGCTCTTCTCGGACTGAAATATGAATAGTGCGAAACAATGAAAGGAGATCGATCCACGCAAGAGGCCGCGTTTCTACCAGAAAGCTTGCCTTCGTGCATAGCGTTCGCAGCCAGCGTTTCCCTGTGAACGTTACGGTTACATAAGCTGCAGTTGCCTGGAAGCATCAAAAGCAGTACGGGGTCTTTGAACGCTTTCGCGTTCCCCTCTTCAAGGCGGAGCTGAAGCGCCCTGCAATTTTTTTTTTGTCATGTCATCTCGCGGTACTCGAAACGTATCTCGCTGGTGTGTTTCGTCGTGCGTGACGATACAGCGGTGTATACCAGGTTAGTGACAATGTATTTCGCAAGTTGAAGACCGCTTCCGAGGTCGATCCAAATAGGTCGCGAGGCTTCGGGGCCAAAAGGGGTGTTCAGAACGAACTGCCACCGAGATCTGCAAGGGTGGTGATGGGAGTAGCGATTGAAGCCCGACTATGTGAGGAGGGAACAAACATTGGGAAAGAAAAAGAAAAGCGTTTTTGAGTTAAAATGAGACAGCTTGAATAATTCAAAGAGCATGTCTGAACATCTATCTATCCGCCTGGCGAGAGAAGAAAAGATAGCTCCATTCTTCTTGCTCCTTATTATTATATATTATTTCTTTTTCAGCGCCCAACATAAGATGGGGTGATGACGCCGCTATCACTTGCAATCCAATGCAATGCAGCTCTTGAAGTGTGCAGAAAGGCATCTCGTAAAAGTTACCTGTTACAATACCCCCCTCCCCCTCAGACGTCGTGCTTTTTTTGGCTTGTCGACGGTTGTCTGAATTTGGTGGCCCAGGTAATTTCATCGCTCGTATCCTCTGCAGTCAAAAGTAGTAAGTTACCACCGCCGGCGAAATGCTTACTCTCGCAGTTCCCCCTAGGCTGCGCTGGCCGAAGCCGCCTTGGCTTCCAACGGGCTTGGCATCCGCCGATGGCACCAGTGCTATACACCCAAAGTTTTCGTCGCCCTCCAAAGAAAGTATGCGCTGTGCAGGGGTGCGATTTTGACACCATCGTACGGCTGAATCCCTGCTACATCGCTTCCCGTGTTTAAAGCGCCAAACGTCTATCAAGTCGAATGGAGGGGCATTTTAATATGCAGCTCCAATAGCAGGCCACTGAAGCAAATTTCGTTCAACTTAAACAAAATGGCGTCACGTCTGTTTTCTAGCGGACAGAGTTTCACTTACGTTCGCTTACGCCGGAAGTGCTCTCTAGCGCCATCATCACACAGATGGCGCTGAGCTCCAGGAACCACCGCGGAACCGCCATGTTTTAAACCTATGCGCTTCTATGGAAGCATCGCGACGAGGTATGTCTACCTTGTCGCTTCCACGCAGCTATGCATTCCGCCGACGTCATATCCAGGATCGGTATGTCGCGTCAAAGTGCCAATTGCTTCTGTGCGTCCAAAATCTAATTTCAGCACACTTCTTGTGCGTTGAATAACTTGTGTGCTGAATTTAATTACTAGCCTAGCTTTGCTAGATATCCCCTCATGTGTGCTCAACGTGATAACTCTCTTCACAGAAGCTTCCGAAACTGTGTTCCGCGAACGTCAACTGAGCCTTTCGTGAGCGGCCCGAAACGAATGCAACCGCCAGCCCCTTTTGGTGGAGTTATGCATTAGACTTTGAAGTTAACAATTAAAATCACCACATCCTCATCAGTGATGGGGGGGTGGGGTGGTTCCGCCACCCTTTGAGAAAGCACGTAGGGCTACTTAGGCAGAAGGGAATACCTGGTAAGCACCTATCTATTCACTCGAAAAACCTGCTGGATGAAAAAATTCGCAGCTCCACCTGAAGGGCGAAGCAACTATTGCGATTACAAATTAGTAGATAGGTGTGCGAAGTAAGGATAGTAGATTTATCGACCATATAAACTTGTGAACATTCGCTTACTAACTAAATTAACAATGATAGAATGTGTAAGGGTTACTCAACGTGGACGCTTAAAGAAACACACTGAGACAGCGCTGTCTTTGTGTGTCCTTGTTCAGTCGCCCTTACACATTCTGTGATGGATACAAACCAACTAACCCGTCAACATGTTTTAACTAATTTAACCAGCAAGGTGTCACGCTCGCACAGGTAAACATGAACACACATCGCTTGATGACAGCGCAAACTGTCTGTGAAAATGCTAGATTCGGAATTGCGGCAGTAGCGGTGAGCGGATAGACTCCGTGCCTCTGTCGCTTCAGCGCGTACAAAGCGTCGAAAGCACAGCGCATACAATGCTACCAGCACTACGCGCACTCTGCAAACATTGCATATTGCTTTGAAGATGAGGCCCCCGCGGGCGCGTACTTTAGCCACGTTGTAGACCGCTTCCAAGGCACACGAGCACCGGCAACGCATTCCTAAGGCGTCCGCCAAAGGCGTCTGCTACGGCATCCATGATTAGTATGATTGAAGGAATCTGCCTGAGAAATTGCACTTCAATCCGAGCATTTCTTGACGTGTTTCTCACTCTCTGCGCCGTCTGAAATTTTTTGGTTCCAACTTTCGGTAATGCCGACTACGACCGATTTTCACGTAATTGGGAAAGTAATGCTGTCGCATTAAAAAAAAACAATGTGCAAAAAACAGTCGATAATATTTGTCAATATAGGCGATCAACCGAACACTTCAAGAAAGGTATTCGCTGTAATTACGGAATGATGCAACATGGAGGTGTTTATTTGTTCCATCGAGCATAGTTTGGCAGCGCTGCATTGCATTGCACTGCATTGCTGCATTGCATTCTTGCATTGCGCAAGTTTGTAGACAACAGAAACGGCTAACCAGAAAGTCTATAGGCGGTGCGGGAACGCTCTCCCGGAGGGTGCCACGGGGGGGTGAGGGGAGAGTGCGGCGGTAGATAATGAATGGGCGAACCTTTTCTTCGAGCGTTCCACCTGAGCATCTGTACCACCAGCTGCCCCACAGCTTTCCCGCCACAGCGGCTGCGCAGACGCCCGCCTACTCGCATATATACGCACGACTACGTCTTCAACGGAGCTAATTTCTACCTCCGCATTGTCGCCCATTGGCTATCTTCACAGTATAGCTCCGCACTGTCTTGCTCACTCAATATTAACAAAAAACCTAATTTTACGGTTGAAAATGCCATATATAGTACTTACAAGTGTGCGAGAATTGCGCTTCGTATCGACTGTTTTCTAAATGCTATGTGTTTAATGTTGGTGATTAACGCCAGACAGCCTGCGAGGGGACATGGGCCCTTTTGTATTGGCGGTGAAAATTCAACCGCCAACCACCGATTGCGAAACCGGGTGAAAGAACACGGTAAAAAATAAGATATTGTTCCTAAAAACGTGGTGAAAGAAGTGGTGGCCTCTCTGTCACTGATGCGTTCTGACAGTACACTTCCTTCGGTAACGACGAGACGATATACGCTCTGACCATAGGAGGCCACGGGTAAACACACGTCGCGCGGCACCCTTTTCGAAGTCTGAAGGCAACAAAAAAGGACCACTGCGCACAGTTGAATAGCGTGACGTCGAATTCGAAGTACACTGGTGCCACCCGAGATAACTATCAGCCACCGTACGTGTTCGCGCGGGAATTTCGTGGAGCGAAATACCAGCCACTTTTTGAGTCTGCTCGCACACGCGTTTCATATCGACTGTTTTCTAAATGCTATCTATTTAATGTTGGTGACTAACGCTCGACAGCCTGCGAGGGTATATGTGCCCTTTTGTATTGGCGGTGAAAATTCAACCGCCAACCACCGATTGCGAAACCGGGTGAAAGAACACGGTAAAAAATAAGATATTGTTCTTAAAAACGTGGTGAAAAAAATGGTGGCCTCTCTGTCACTGATGCCTTCTGACAGTACACTTCCTTCGGTAACGACGAGACGATATACGCTCTGACCATAGGAGGTTTCGAAGTCTGAAGGCAACAAAAAAAGGACCACTGCACACAGTTGAATAGCGTGACGTCGAATTCGAAGTACACTGTTACCACCCGAGATAACTATCAGCCACCGTACGTGTTCGAGCGGGAATTTCGTGGAGCGAAATACCAGCCACTTTTTGAGTCTGCTCGCACACGTGCAAGTCGCGCAAGCAGGAGTGCGAGCCATGCCGTTTCAAGGGTCATCTAGACGCCCGAAACGTCCATTACTCTACAACACCAACAGTACAGTAACCGAACACCCGGTGCTCGCCAAAGTTCACTGGGTTCCCTCCTGACGGGAATCGCACCACAGCGAGGGCAGCCCAAAAAACACCCAACGTCCGCAAGGCTGCGAATCTGTTCACTTGCCCCTTTTCTCCACGCGAATCACGTTAAAAGAAAGCAGCAGTAAAAAAGAAAAAGACACATTCGATGCACGGAAGCCCCCGACGAACGTACCACGCCGGGCAAGTCTACGCGAGTCTTAAACGCCAGTCTGGGTTAAGCGCGCCCCTGCCGGTGAAACGAGGCAGAGAGAGAGGAGGACGACGGAGGAGGTTCGACGTAAGCGTCGCTGCGGGTATTTAGCCTCGTTTATTATAGGCCTGAATGGACTGAACTTAGCAAGTTAAGAAGAAAGCCTTTACTCAGCTTCACAAAAGCCCAAGTGAAAAAAATATCAATTCGAACTCTCTAAAGGCACAGTGACGCAACATCGCTCTGGTCACAGAAACTGTGACCTTCACGTTCTTTCCCCCTTTCTTTTTAAATGAACCGCTATATCGTCAAACTAACCAAAAATATAGTTATTATACGCTCCGCATTTTGTCTGAACTTGTTCCGGGCTTACATTACTGTCCCGTTGTGTGTTCAGTATCCTGAAGTGTAAGCACTCAGGGCGGGCGGCAGGACGACAAGCGTGATTATACACAACTTTCAAAACGCAAGTAACAAACCCACTTGCCGCTGGGTACATTTGCCTATCACTGTGTGTAGGCATCACATAGTTGTGTGGTTAAGGCCAGTTGAATCAATCAATCAATCAATCAATCAATCAATCAATCAATCAATCAATCGGTCGGTCGGTCGGTCGGTCGGTCGGTCGGTCGGTCGGTCGGTCGGTCGGTCGGTCGGTCGGTCGGTCGGTCGGTCGGTCGGTCGGTCGGTCGGTCGGTCGGTCGGTCCGCAACTATACCCCTTTTTCGGATTGCAGCCAACGGCCAGTGGAATATTCACCAAGGGGCCCCTGGTGTCCTGGCTCGCCCCAAATGACGACGTGCACTGCGACGGCGCCAGCGATGGTGAGAGAACGACACGGGACAAGAAGTGGGAAGCCCTCGATTCGAAGGACCACTGCAAGAGGACAAAAGCTTGCAATGGCAAGCTGGACTTATTTGCCAAGGAACCAGAAGAGTGGATACATATCTAAGGATTTTCGCTAATAAAGACAACAGGAACATAGGTGGATAGCGCTAGCTGGGTCTTTCTTCATACTACACCGTTCGTTTTATGGCAGATCCGTCAGTGTATACCTAAAGCGCTCGAAAAAATGGATGCACGCGTTTTTGGTGGTTTTTCTCAAATAAAGGGATCGACTACGCTTGCGTATTGAGCAATAAAGGGGCTAGGGGGTGCAAGCAATGGTTGGCAGGGCAAGCTTCTAACTGTGCTGGTTATTAGCAAATAATTGGAGGCTGCGAAACGCTCATTCCCGGCCTGTTTCGAGACGGCCATTGCAATGTTGGCGTTCTACCTTGTACCTTTAAATTCTGGCAAAGGTTGCACCGCTCATGCATAAATGATGGATGGACAGACAGATGGACAGACGGACGGACTGACGGACGGATCTACCACAGCCTCACCAAGGGCTTGAGTGGCAGTGCCCGACGGAGAGCGAGCATTAGCAAAACAAAGGAAAACAGAGATGTTGCACCGAACTCGACAAAAAAAATAAAAAAAAATTACCAAGACATAGCTATCACAACATCAAAAGGGATCACAGTAATGCGAAATTAAGAGAGTAACACTAGATGAAAGAAATATGGGGCAGGAAGAAACGCGGAGACATACCGCAATATTTTTTTCAGAGTGTATTTTGTATTTATGCGGAATACACTGGGTGGCATACTATTGAAGCGGGCAGGTACATAGTATTTACGCGTGCGCTTTCCATACCGGGTTGAGGAGCGAGGAATGCAGTAACGCTATTTTGGTCTTAAATCAGGTGCAGGAACATACGGAATGGTGAACCGACTGTACCAGAAATGGTTAAACACAATAGTTTCCGTTAACAAAGCGCTAAAACTTGGAAGCCTTAATCTTCTAAAAATGTCAAATTCACCCTGCGCTGCCATCGAACCGTGCCATGACCATAAACAGTGATTCCGTATCTAAGCACACTTTAGGCTAGAGCGTGTGTGACACATTTGCGGACAGAAAAGGGCATAAAATATCTAATGTTATACAGGACACAAGGTACAGCACGAAGTCTTTGGCAAACAAAAGGAAGGTGTGAGTTCCAACAGAGATCACGGTCGAAGATCACGCCATGATATTGGACCGAATGCGCATATCTCACTGTTACATAGTTACTATGAAAACAGGAGGAAGTATGCAAATACGCATCCTGCCGCAGAACCATTACGTCTAACTCTTGCCCTTGCTACGAGTTGTCAATAAATTCGACTTCGCCCTGCCATCTGCTAGCCGCCTCGTTAGCTCATATGGTAGAGCGGTTGCTCCGGAAAGGTTATGGTCTGGGGTTTGAGTATCGGACTAGGACGAATTTTTTTTACATGCGAGGCTTTTCATTCGAGAAACCCTTATTGGTTTCCTCTGTAGCAATCGCTACGATTGGGTGGATGTCTCATTTCCCCTTAATTGCTTCTCTCCATCTTGCAGAATTCCGCAGAACAATTATGTCAAGCTCTTGCCCTTGCTTCAAGTTGTCGATAAATTAGACTTCGCCCTGCCATCGGGCTAGTCGCCTTGTTAGCTGAGATGGTGAAGCGGTTGCCCCGGAAAGGCGGTGGTCCCGGGCTCGAGCCCCGGACGAGGACAAATTTCTCTTTAACCGCGAGGCTTTTCTTTCAAGGAACCAGTATTGGCTTCCACTGTAGCCATTGCTACGATTGGGCGGACGTCTCATTTTCCCATAGTTACTTCTCTCCACCTTGCAGATTTACCCAGAACCATTATGTCAAACTCTTGCCCTTGCTTCGAGTTGTCGATAAATTCGACTTCGCCCAGCCATCTCCTAGCCGCCTGGTTAGCTGAGATGGTAGAGTGGCTGCCCCAGAAGGGCGTTGCTCCCTGGTTCGAGTTCCGGAAGAGAAGAAATTGTTCTTCATCTGCGAGGCTTCTTTTTTTTTCGAGAAACCCGTATTGCTTTCCTTTGCAGCAATTACTACGATTGGGTGTATGTCTCATTTTCCCCCAACTAATTACGCTAAAATAACATGTAATCCCTACGCCCATGTAACTGTTTAGGAGTTGATGGAGTCTAGCGCCTGACTTTAGATGTTCAAATTTAATAAATACCGCCGTTTTCAGTCTCCGATCGAATTATATAAACTTGCAGAGCTGGCACCTCTACAAATGCGTACCGAGTTAGAAAGGCTTAAGTTCCTGTTATTAGTAACTCATTATCGTGAAAAAATAACATACAGGTATTTCCAAATCAAGACACAGGAGGAGGAGGAGGAACTTTATTATTGGAGAAACCGTTCCGCGGTTTATTCCAAGACACAGGAAACATCAGGGCGCAAACAAAGTAAGTATATCCCCCTTCAACAGAGCACAATGAGTGCTTGAGGTACAGTTTTCTTTCCCAGGGCGATTCATTAGTGGAATTCTTAACCTGATTCAGTTGTCAAAACAAAATTGGGCAATGCTATCTTTGAACCAATTCAGTGCCTTGTTTAGCCTGATGTACCCCGTTGTTATTTACCTTGTAGTTCTGTATTTATATTGGGATATAATAAGTGAGTAATGTTCTGCGTAAATGTATTCTTATGTGTTTTATATCATCAGTGCAGGCTCATTTGCATGTGGGCTTTCTTTCTTTTTTATTGCCTAGTCTAAGAGCACTAATGCACTTCTCCGATTATGTATATGTATATTAGCGCGTCAAGGACTGACAGTAGTGACAGTATCAATAAACAAATGAAATCAATTTATATATATATATATATATATATATATATATATATATATATATATATATATATATATATATATATATATATATATATATGTATATATATATATATATATATATATATATATATATATACGTAGTCGTTTCTTTTGTGTGTACACTCTGTCTCATGGTCTCTGCCCACTGTGTTTGTCAAATGCATCCCTACTAACTAGCTCAGTCGCACTTCAGTGCTGGGATTTGATATTAACTTTTCACTTTCCCTTTTCCATCAAGCAATTGTGTGTCGCGCATTGCTGTATGATAGGCCCCCGCAAAGGAAGCAAATCTGTAGGGTGACTTGGAAGTAGATAATAATGTTACGGTGTACAGGTGTGTCTATTGTTAGCGGGAACACGAGAGTGCGTGGCACATTAGGGAGCCTTCGTGTACCGCGTTTTTGGGGCGGTGACATTTCTGACGAAATTGCCGCAGGCCGCAGCCAAATCGGGCGGAAGAACCGCCGTGAGGTAAAAAGCGGCCGCTAAATTTCGCGGGCAGCTATTTTCATTCTCTGCGAAGGTTCAGGGGCGCCTAAACCGCTTCTGTATTCGTTTTCCACGCTGAACTCCCGCCAATTTACCCATTTGGAAACGTTCTGAGCTGGTACTGCTCTTACCGGAGTTCGATTTCCAGCGCATGGTTCCAATTTAACTTCAAACCGGCGACGATGGAAGGTAGGAAGGCTGCGTTCTCGGGCGAAATCTGGCCGCAGCTCATTCGTTCGCTGCAGTGAGTCTGTTCGGCAGCCACATGGGTATTCAATGGGATCGTCGGAGTCCGTAGTTGTCATGTTGTCGCTACTGTGGACAGTGACAGTCCCACATACACACTGTAAACTAATGCGCAGCCTCAGCGATTGTGTCCCGTGATCTAACCCCTTCAGCACTTTTTGCATGCGCTTAGCACCTTATTGGCCGCAGCAGACCGTCCTGCGGTGAGCAGATCCCGCACTCTAGCCTTCACTCTAAGACGTGTATGGCACATCCGTCGCCTTTGCTTTCACCTAGTGCGATAAGCAAGCAAAACCGACCTTTAAAGAAAACTTTCACCGCTATCTCGACCCGATTGCTCGGTTTCACGATAGCTAGCTCATGCTGTCCATTTAAGCGAACATGACGATATGCAGTTTTCGAAGCCTATGTTTTGCTTCTGCTCCACAGTTGTATGAAACTGAGTACAGGAATGAAGAAAATACATTCGTGCTATACGGTGTGTTAAATCTTAAAAGTATATGTTACTGGGCTAATGCATACTTAACATTGAAAAAGGGCACAATAAAAACGGTAGGCGACCTTAATCTTTGACTTTGGTGTCTCTTAGTAGCACTCGCACCTCGGCGTTGGTGTTATGTGCATTTGTGTGCGGTAATCCGTAATTTCTAATTATTCCAGGTATTTAAATAACTCAACTTGTAACTAAACTTATGCTCTGATATAATATCTATAGTGAAACCCATGAATTTCGTACTGTACTATTTATTTTCTTTTTTTTCTGATTTATTTAGAATTTTGTCTCAGCTAAATTCTGAATATTCCAGACACTTCAGTGACTCAACTTGTAACTACATAAACTTATGCACTGATATATCTATAAAGAAACCCACGAATTTTGCACTGTACTATTTCTTTTATATTTTTTATTATTGATTTAAAATTTTGTCTCAGCCAATTAATTCTAGTTATTCCAGACACTTCAGTTTGTAACTACATAAAGTTATGCTCTGACATCATATCTCCAATGGAACTGATGAATTTTGTACTCTACTATTTTTTTTCTGTATTTCGTCCCCGGTCATCTTAGGAGGTGTACCGGAAGTGCTGCTCAAGAAACAAGAGTGTCAGTCGATACTCGTGCCCCTAATAAAAAGGACACGTATAGGACACAGTACGTGTGTTAGGTCCTGTGCACGTGCGACAACCCCATTTGTTTGAACATTGCCAACGCTCGTGCTTAACTGTAATTACGCAATAACTGAAGCAAGTGCCGATGTGACCCCGCAGGGGCGTCTGCGTCAGCAGGCGTTTGGTGTGTTGCGACACCACGTACCCGAGCACACGAAGGTTGGACCCTCCCGCGTGTAGCCGTGCGCGGCTTAGCCGTGTCTGGGGAAAGGGGATCCTGGGGGTTGAGCTGATGCTGGGTGTTTTGACCTTTGAGGCCCCCCGGCGGAGGCAACACACTCCTTTGGCCTCTGCTTCCCATAGACGGCATCTCCGGACTGACCCACCCGGGGGAAATCGGTAGTTGTCTTTTCCTGTCCCCCTCTCCATTCTGCGTCTCTCTCTCTTCCTTTCAATCTTTCCTGTCTTCTCCTCTCTTCTATTTACTTCCGACTTTCCTGGCAGCGAGGGATAACCTTGTGTGGGTGGCCAGCCTTGGGTTCTCCAGATTGGGTTATAGTAGCACCGTACAACTGGCGAGGGCTTGTCTTACTCGTAAGACTTGCTCCGTCTCCATGTTGGGCTCGGTGGTGGGCGGTTGACGCTGCTGCCGAACTCAAGACCCCTATATGGCTTGTAGTAAACCACTTTCCCTTCATCGCCCTCTAAAAAAAGGGCGCGCCGATGCAACGTTTCAATTCTTCTTGAAGAACAATCAAGAACACTTCCCTAAATACCAGGTAATCCACAATGAAGCCAACAAGAGCGTGCGTAAACTCTCCCCCTTCTTGGTGGCGAAATGCCTCGCAAACACCATAGGACCTGGCTACAAAGCTACAAAGATGTCGAATGGAGACCTGCTCCTTGAATTGAAGGATAAAACACAACACGATAAAATTAATGACTTGAAATGCATTGGCGATGTAGCAGTCACTGTGTCGGCACATCGAACCATGAACACGAGCCGTGGAGTAATCTCTGAAGACGACTTCTTAGACCTTAGTAACGAAGAGCTGCTTGAAGATTTTCAGGACGAAAATGTGATCAAAGTAGAAAGAATCCTAATCCGCAGGAACAATGAACAACTTCCAACAAAGCACATCGTATTAACCTTTGGTACCAGTCTACTGCCTAGTACATTGGATGCAGGCTATATCAATGTACGTGTTAGGCCGTACCTCCCAAATCCTCGATGGTGCTTTAAGTGTCAGAGGTATGGGCATGGATCCCAGACATGCCAAGGAAGGCAGACTTGCGCAAAATACAGCTCGAACGATCATCCATCAGATACTTGCGGCTCATCTCCACATTGCATGAACTGTGATGGAAGCCATCCAGGCTACTCTACAACATGCCCTAAATGGAAGAAAGAAAAAAAGAAATCATTGCATTAAAGGTCAAAGAAAATATAACATTTCACGAAGGATGGAAACGTCTGTCATACTTAAATCACACAAGCTTTTCCGAGGTGGCGCGATGGGGGCAGTGTCACAAATCCCTCGGGAGTCTACCGCGGTCACTGATAGTGGTCCGGTAGTCACTCCGCCTGCCCCCTTGGTGGCCGCAGCAAGTGCTGCTCCATCAACATCGAAGGTGGACCTGCCGACTCCGGTTCCGCAGGCTCCAAAGCTAATCCAAACTCCACGGCCTGGGATGCGAGTTTCAGCGCCTAGTTCACGATCCTTCAGCGCTTCAGAGAAGGTTATGGAGGTCGATCAAAAATCACCGGCGTCATCGACGCCGAAAGATCAGCGCTCTCGGGAGCGCGCTGGGAGAGAGAAAATTCCTGTAACTGCTCAAAGAAAGGGACTGGTAACCTAAACGGTTACTGCCCTTGTATACATATCCATCTGCCTTTACCACCTGCTCTTGAACACAGACAACAAAAATCTTCCTCAATATGGCTACACAAATAATTCAGTGGAATGCCAGGGGCCTATTTCGTAATCTGGATGACGTCAAAAATCTAATAGAGCAATATCAGCCATGACTGTTCTGTGTTCAAGAAAAACATTTAAGGTCTACACACCAGAACTGCTTAAAACAGTACATAATTTTCCGTAAAGATAGAAATAATGGCAATTCTTCTTAAGGTGGTGTGGCAATCATAGCCCAAAAGTCAGTAGCATGCCAGCATGTATCACTCCAAAGTTCATTTGAAGCAGTGGCTGTTCGGGCTATATTGTTCAACCAACTTATAACTATTTGCTCTGTATATTTACCGCCTGATCAAAGCTTTGACATTGCAGAAATTGAAAAGCTGACTGACCAGCTTCCAGAACCCTATATTATAAACGGAGACTTCAATGCTCACAGCACATTCTGGGGTGACTCAAGATGTGATGCGAGAGGACGGGCAATTGAAAAGTTCCTTCTTTCATCTGGAGCCTGTCTATTTAACAAGACAGAGCCAGCTTTTTACAGTCCTACCCCCAACACGTATTCGTGTATAGACTTAGCCATAGGGTCAGTATCACTTCTTCCATACCTGGAATGGAGAGTTATCAGTAATCCTTATAGGAGCGATCATTTCCCAATACTCCTAGAAACAACAAAATGGTACGATGGACCAGCTTACACCAAAAAGTGGAAAATTCATAGTGCAGACTGGTCAAAGTTCAGAAACATATGTAAACTGTGCCTGGAAGATGTGGACCACCTAGGTGTAGAGGAACTGGCCAGCTACATCACTGAACATATCCTCTGTTCTGCTAAAAACTGAATACCTCAGTCCTGCACAGATGAAGTCAATCCAAAGCCGTGGTGGAACAAAGACTGCGAAACTGCAAAGAAACGCCAGAACAGAGCATGGAGTAGATTTTCACGCTATCCAACCACAGAAAACCTTACAGAACTTAAGCGGTGCAAAGCAAATGGATGCCGCATCCGCCGAATATCCAAAAGAGAAAGCTGGACACGCTACATATCCTCAATAAGCTCATACACGGATGTTAGCAAAGTATATAACAGGGTACGTAAACTAAAAGGACAACGCCCAAATCCTTTCCCTCTCGTCAATGGCTCTGGTGAGTCAATAGGAGACCAAGCAAACACTCTTAGCGAGCACTTTGAGAGAGTGTCAAGTTCGGAAAATTTTTCCGAAACTTTCTTAAAGCATAAAAGAATAGCTGAAAATATTTCTCTGCGTCCAAACGAGTCATCAGAAGGGTACAATAGACCGTTAACATTCCATGAACTCAAACTTGCCCTAGGCTCTTGTGGTAGCTCGGCTCCAGGTTCTGACGCAATAACTTATGAAATAATCAACAATCTGCCTTATGAGACCCTAAACTGCATTTTAGGCCTTTACAATAAGATATTTGCTACTGGTCATATACCCTCATCTTGGAAAGAAGCAATAGTCCTACCAATACTCAAACACGGCAAAGACTCTTCCTTAGTTAACAGTTCCAGACCAAATGCACTCACTAGCTGCTTGCTCAAAGTGTTTGAAAAAATGATTGACCGTCGCCTTGTGTTCTTTTTGGACTATAACGGTATATTGGACCCTCGCCAATCTGGCTTCCGAAGAGCGAGGTCTACAACCGGTAATCTTGTTCTCCTTGAATCATATATACGTGATGCATTTGTACACACCCAATACTGTCTATCTGTATTCTTTGATCTTGAGAAGGCATATGATACTGCCTGGAGATACGGTATTCTGCAAGACCTGTCGTCCTATGGTAGTTGTGGTAGTATGCTGAACATTTTGCAAAATAACTTATCGGAAAGAAAGTTGCGCGTAAGAATTGGTAATGTACTATCCTGAATTTGTATTCAGGAAAACGGTGTACCACAGGGAGGACTGCTAAGTTGCACACTTTTTATAATCAATGTGAACTCTCTCCGCTCTGTTATACCACCTATGGTGTCTTACTCTGTCTATGTGGACGATATCCAAATCAGCTTTAAATATTGCAACTTATCAATATGGGTACGCCAGATACAGTTGAGTGTTAATTGGCTCACGAAATGAACAGACGAAAACGGGTTTAGATTCAGTGCAGAAAGAAAAGACTTCCTGTGTGCTGTTTTCTAGACGAAGAGGGATTTGTCCAGACCCTTGCATTACGATTCATGGGAGAAGCCTGATAAATAGAAAAGAACAAAATTTTATGGGTGTAATCTTCGATAGTAAGCTAACCTTCATGCAGCGTATAAAACAGTTGAAACTGAAATTCTTAAAACCATGAACCTTTTCAAGATTTTATCTCATCAGTCGTGGGGAACAGATAGCTATTGCCTCCTATCTCTGTTTAAAAGCCTTGTCTTGTCCCGCATAGAATATGGATGTATTGTATACCAGTCGGCTTCAAAGACAACACTTAAAGTATTCGATCCTGTATATCACTTAGGTATCCGCCTAGCACTTGGTGCCTTTCGTACGAGCCCTGTCCAAAGTCTCTATGCAGAGTCGGATCAATGGCCACTGGATTATCAGCGTATATATCTCGGAGTCCCCTAAGCAATAAGAACCATGTCCCTAAAACATCCATGCAAAGCACTCATAAGTGATCACTCCATATGTCATTTGTATTCAATAGGCCTACAGTAAAATCCGTTGCAGAAAAAGTCGGAGTAGATTTCATAGATCTGCAGAAAAGTGACAATGCTGAACCGATCCCACCTTGGGAGCAATGTACAGTCTCCTGTGACTTATCCTTTAGAGAACTTAAGAAAAAGAGTTGTCCAAATGCCCTCATCCAGCAGCATTTCTTGGCCGTTGAAGACAAGTATAAATCTATGACATTTTTCACAGATGCTTCAAAGTCTGCAGTTTCGGTATCATGAGCAGCCCATGGCCCAAACTTCTCCAACTCTAAAACCTTGCATAAACATAGCAGCATCTTTACAGCGGAAGCGTACGGTATTCTGATAACTGTTGAGCATATAGTACAGCACAAACTACAAAAGTCTATAATATACACAGGTTCTTTAAGCGTTGTCACAGCCCTGTCCTGTGGCAAAGCAAGCCGAAACCCTGTATTAAATATGCTCCTAAAAAACATTCACGTAGCGTATAAACAAAACCTAGCTCTTGTATGCTGGGTGCCAGGCCACTTTGGGATCGCAGGCAATCAAATGGCGGACAAAAATGCTTGACAAGCGGCTCATCGGAATACCGTTGATGTAAGCTGGATACCTGGTCTGGACATGAAACCTGTGGTACGAAAGGCGCTCTGTAATCATTGGCAAGCTGAAAGGGACAGGGAAATTGAAAATAAGCTCCACCTGCTTAAGCCGTAGTTAACCAAATCTTTCCTGCTGAAGCTTGATAGACACACCGAAGTCACACTGGCACGACTCAGAATAGGACACACGGCACACACAAATACTTCTTTGCTGCAACTGACCCACCGAAGTGTACACGCTGCGGTGAGAACTTAACCATCCTACATGTCCTCTTTCAATGTCCTCAACTTCACCCAGAGCGAGTGGCTCCATTTTAGGGAACTTTTCTCAAACCATATACCCCCCCCCCCATCCCTCAATGTTTTTATCAGAGGATGCATTTTTTAACTTTAAAAGCGTGCTTAATTATCTTTCAGAAGTTAACTTTCCAGACATCATCTCATATCATCCTAACCAACAGATTGTGCCTCACAAGTGAGGCACAATCTGATCCACACAAGTATGTCCGAGCTCTCTTGCACTTCTTGCGTAAGCAAGAATTGTACGGCAAAGGACTCGGGCAATCCGCAATAACTTATATGTGTGCCTAAAAACAATACATTTACGGCTTTATATTTATTTTCGTAATTATTTTAGAATTCATCCACCAGTACTTATAGATTTGTCTTACGTGTAGGCCTCTATACAGCCTCTATTTTAAGTCATAGCACTAACCCCACAATTTCACTGAACCAAAACACATGTCCTGGCGCTCTTTGGCCTTAGATGCCCTTGCGCCAATAAACTTCAATCATCATCAAGTGCGGATCTGAATTTGTGGCGCGCCCGTAAAAGTGGGAGCTGCCATTTCTTCGGCCTCAATTACATCATGTTACGTCCGACAGTTATTTTTTGCAGCGAGACTGAAGTAATGCCGGGGAAATGGTTCCGATAACTGAGAAAGCATTAAAAAAGCATTGATCATTAGAATATACATCCCTTGAATCGTGCACATTGACATTTCCCATCTATGATTCCCGCAGAAAGGCTGGTTTACGATATAAACCCCCACCAACCACGGCCATGCACAAAAAAAAACGAAATAAACCAAAATAGGAAGGCTAATTAAAAACGTATTAGAAAGTAGCATATTCACAATGTAAAAGACGCTGATTTAAAATGCCTGTCAAACAGAACAAAACACCATAACAAATTAGCCAAGCATTCCTCATTCTCCCCCCACTGGGCTGCTCAAAGGTCTGTGCAAGATGGTTATGTACTTAACAGCACATTGTACTCATGTAGCAGTTTCTTGGGCGGCTACACAAGCAGACAAAAAAATTTCCAAGATTAAGTTAACAGTGTTGCAGTCAGACAGACAGACAGACAAAGAACTTTAATAGCAAGGTCCTGAGACGCTTTGCCCTAGGGCAGAGCTGCGGGCCGCTCCCACCATACTGATTTATTTAGGCAGAAATCTGTTACATGCGCTGTCAATTATGACATAATAGAAAAAACGTGAATAACAGTAACTGGGACTGAACTTTGGAAAAGTGCACGAGGTAGCAAGTGTTGATGACCCTTAGCCAAACTTGCTTGTGCCTCATACGACGCTGCACAGCTCTTATCTTAGAGCAGACAAAGTCATTGAAAGAAAACTTACACTGCATGTGGCTTGGTAACTCGATGTCATGATGCCAACGAATACTATTTACAAACACATTACCATGTGCAGTTTCAAGAGCGCATGCTTTGTTTTTCTCCACAGTCATGCTTGCTTGGTTGCGACTCCAGCAAGAAAAAAAAAACGAACACAATCGAATGTGTGCTAAGTCTGCCTGCATGTGTGCACCAACCCCCGTTTGTGTGGACGTTGGCAATAACTGCACCTGACTAGATAACTTGCAATGCAGAAACTGAAGCAAGTGCAGGTGCGTGTTCTGCCCCGCATGCCTGCAATGGAGTGAACACCGTGTTTTTTAGCCCTTGACTGCGAGAATGCAAATGTTCTTCGTGTGTTCAAGAATCGAAGGCTGCATCATTTTGTGGTCAGGTGAGCTATTTCTTAAGCCAGCAAGATAAAATGCTAGACAAATGGTTAACGTACTGAGGAATAATTCATAAGGCATTTGTCGTTTGAAGGTACTTCACTTTATTCGTGCACATCCCCATGTACAATTGTTGCCGGAAGGGCTACACACACCCACACACAACTAAGCACTAACTGTCCAACAAAATAATGCAAAACGTGAATGAAATCAAAGGAAAAGTGAATATATACAGCGGATAGACACAATTACTGAAAACAAGTAGAAAAACAAGCAAATATTTGAGATAGACAGTAATTAATAATAAAGGTGCAGCTTCGCACATTATCATTGTGGTCTGTAATCCTTGGAGCAGGAAGGCCTTTCTAACCAACTACACCATTAACACAAAATGTGCGGAATAAAGCAAATTACAAAGGACAATTAAAATTGTATTAGCAAGCAGATTGAAAAGATGTCGAAACGCGTATATACAATTAATGTAACGGCGTCCTATACACAATAAATACAGCAGATAGGTGTGCAGTGTGTTGCCTATTGAAGTCGTCTAACAGGAGGACTCTACTTACGAAGTGACCTGTTTGGTCTACTATTTGGCTGACGGCTTTACATATCAGCCAAAACATGCATATGCGGCACAATTGCCCCCCTCCCCAAGTGCCTACTTTGCGAAGTTTTATTTTAATGACCAATGCCATGCAAACTAAAAAAGAAAAATCAATAAGTCGTATCCAGCAGATAATCTACAGTCTGTATCCACACTATGCCACTCCGTTCAGAATTGAAAACAGCAGGCGACAAGGAGGTTCTTTCTTGATCATGTTGCTTGACGTACGAAAGGTTTATTCTAGCATACGTCTTGCTCGAATGTGCCTCAGCACTTCGAGCCATTTGTTGTCGAAGACGCATTCGCAAGCATGAGCTAACATACTTCTTCAAAAGCAACCTTTCAACCTTTTCTTTGTGCGAACTACACACTACTCCAAGATTAACCTCCACATTTTCAGCCAGGAACCTTGATATGGCCCTGAACGGAGCCTTCATGTCCAAGATTGTATCAGCTGAGACAAATGCCTTGAAATGGTCCTCAAAGGGAACCAGGACAACCATCACTTCATTGCTGGGTCTTATTAGGTTGCGAGCCCCCTTTGCGTACTCCTTTAAGTCGACAAGTGCATTGTAACTTTAATTTTCTCCAACTAATACTGACCTGCGTAGCTCACAATTCCCTGTTGCCTTCGTTACAGCCCTGAGAAGAAATCCTCCAAAGTAGGCAAGGATGTCACATTCGGTTGGTAAAACTTCCCCAATAAGAAGGTCCTCTAGGTGCTCCTCGTCATCCTCAACCTCGACAAGCTGCTTTTACAGAGTTGGACCAAGAAGGTCGGCGAGGTGCAGGCTGTCATGAGTGTTGTAGCTTGTTGACTTCGGGGTGTGTAGAAACTGCCCTACGCAAACAGCTTCAAAGCGCATTTGACATCGAATGCACTTGTGGTGGGCTTTTTCATCCGCAAGATTGAGATGCTTTCCAGGCAGTCTTGGATTAATCGACTGGTCAGGACATACGTGCACCCACGGTGGCATAGAAGTTCTTCTGCGAGGCTAAGTACAACAGATGTTGAAATCAGAAGGCCTGCCTGAGACGGCTTCTAGTGCGCTGTTCCCATCTTCACATGTCGCCGCGTATGCTGGGCAAGATGAAGCGTTGCTATCGCCACAGGATGACGTGATGACATTAAACTGTACCATTTCCAAAGTAGCTAAAAAATCAATGATGATGAAGCAACATTTACTGGGCCCGAAATAAATCGTTGGTGCACGCAGGCACCACACGGGATGGTTCCCTAGTTACGGGACCCATATGTTTCCAGCAGCTCCTGACCCCTGTCCGTCAGTGCGAGCTGAATCGGTAGGGCGGGGCTGGATAAGAAGGTCGCCCATCGCTCAAGGGGTTGCGCATTGGGGGTGTTGGTGGGAAGGGGAGGAGGGGGGGTCTTGAGTTCTGTGCACTCTGCCAAGACGTGCAGCAGGGTGCCCTTTCCTCTTCTGTAAAAAGGACAGAGCATATAGTATTCCGCAGGGTACATGCGGTTCATGAGTACGGGATGCGCAAGCGATCCCGCCTGCGCTCGACGCAGGATCGTCTGCTGTTGCCTGATGAGTTTGGGGTGCGGTTCTTGCAGTCTGCAACTTTCCTATCGGCACATCCGGGTAATGTCCCGAAAGCTGGTAACCTGGTGCGGTAAGCCCGGATTGACATTTCTCGGGCATGGTAGTCGGCGATGGTGTTGCCTACTACCTGCGAGTGAGCTGCGACCCACACGAGCTCTATGGCTCTTTCCGGAGGTTTGTACTTGGCTATAATGGCTCGGGCCGCGGAGGACATTACCCCCCTGCGGAAGCTTCTGTAGGCTGTCTTTGAGTCGGTGACTACGGTGTCCACGCTCGGCTGTGCGAGTGCGAGGGCCATGGCTGCTTCTTCGGCAACTGCGGGGTTTGTTGTCTTCAGGGACGCGCTGACGATCAGCCTGTGTTTTGATGTAACCACCACCGCTGCATGGTCACTGTGTTTTCGGAGCGAGGCGTCCGCGTAGAGGACCCTGGGGTTCTCTTCCAGCTTCCGGGCTAGGGCTTTGGCTCACGCGGTGCGCCTCTCGTCGTCCTTGCCCGGCGTCATGTTCCGGCGAAGGGGTTTTGCCAGAATGATCGTTTTCCAGTCTTCCGTAAGGGCCATCTTTATGGGTACTGGCTCGATCTGCCATCCTATTTTGCGTAGGACGGCTCGTCCGTGTTCCGTGTGACTGACCCGGATTCTCTGATTAGAGAGGTGGGCTTCGATGAGCTCCTCCACTGTGTTGTGGGCGCCCATGTCTAGCAGTTTTTGAGTGGACGAGTAAAAGGGCATGCCCAGTGCTTGTTTCATTGCCTTACGAAGCATCGTGTATAGGGTGTCCCTATTCGCCTTCGTCAGCTGGAGATACGGGGCGGAGTAGGTAACCCGCGACACGACGAACGCGCATACCAGGCGCGTGGCATCGTCCTCTTTAAGGCCTCGGTTTCTGTTAGATACCCTCCAAATCATACCAAGTATCTGTTCGGTTGAAGTCTTGATCTTTGTGATGGCGGCCTGTGCCTTCCCGTCGCTCTGAAGTAGTAGGCCGAGAATCCTAATCTGCTGTGTTGGCTTGATGGTAGTTCCAGCGATGGTGATAATCACGTTCGGCAACAGCTCCTTCTTGAATTTTCCTGGTTGGGTCATGAGCAGCTCTGATTTCTGGGGAGCACAGTTCAGTCCGCACGACTTTGCGTACTCGTGCACGGTCGTGGCCGCCCACTGCAAGACTTCCTCCATCCATGCATCGGATCCGGCTCGGGCCGTCCACACCGTAATATTGTCGGCGTAGAACGCGTGGTCCACGCCTTCAATTTGCGTGAGTAGATCGGGCAGGGGCAGCAGGGCCAGATTTAAGAGCAGGGGCGACAAGACCGATCCCTGAGGGGTGCCCCTATCGCCAAGTTCGACAGGGTCCGACTTCTCCTCCCTATCCTGATGGTCGCCGTTCGGTTTGACAGAAAATCTTTTATGTAGCCAAATGTCTCTCGGCCACACCGGGTTTTGTTTAGATTCTGCAACACGCCCGCCTGGGACACGTTGTAAAACGCTCCCTTCAGGTCGAGGGCGAGTATCCCGCGTGGCGCGTGCCTTGTTGCCGGCTTGACTACCAGTTCGTGGTGTTGGATCATCACGTCTTGGGTGCTGAGATGTTGCCTGAAGCCCTACATCGTCTCTGGCATCTGATCCGTTTCTTCGAGGTGCTTCTGCAGCCGGCGAAGGACCATGCGCTCCATCACCTTCCCCACGCAGGATGTGAGAGAGATGGGCCGCATGTTGTCTATCGTGAGGGCTTTGCTGGACTTTGGAATGAAGCGGACCTCGGCGTCCTTCCATTCCTTCGACAACTGCGAGCTCTCCCAGGCTTCGTAAATGCGCTCTAGGAGTAATCAGTAAGTTATGGCGTCCTTGCCGGATGCACTTCTCTTGTTACTGTCGTCTATCAGTGTCCACAGTTCCGTCATGGTAAACGACCGGTCCAGTTCTTCGTTGTCGGGTCCTTCGTACCTCTCGGGCACCGTGTACTGGCCCTTCTCTGTCTTTAAGTACTTGGCCTTCAGCTCTTGCAGGAGCCTGCGGCCGTCTCCCTTGTTCGTGTTCAATACTTTGGTGAGGTTACGATTGGTCGCAATTTTGCTACTCAGCGGGTCGATCAGATGCCTGAAGAGACACCACGTCTTCCACGTCGAGAGCTTGCCCTGTAGGCCGTCGCAGGTCTTCAGCCAATTTTCCTTACATAGCTTGACCGCGTGCTCGGCGATCGTTTGTTCAAGACTGTCATGCACTTGGCCAGCTTTCTGTTGTGTCTCTGACGTTTCCACCGCCGCGTTAACGAGTGTGCGGCCGCCCACATGTGGGTCAGTCTGGCGTCCACGTATGGTGTCTGCGATGTCGTTGCGATTTCTTGAGTAAATTTATCGAGGGCCTTCTTCTGGTCCCTCGCCCATTCGGTGTAGGTCCTGTGTGTTTCAGCTTGTCCCGATTCTTCCTCGGACGCCTCATGTTCTTGGGTAAACTTTCTCATCTTGTCCCAATCCGTGATCCGCGCCGTCCCCAGCACGGCCCGATATCGGGAGCCTCGGATTGTGATGCCGATCACGCTGTGGTCAGAACCCAGGTCCACCTCATCACTTCTCCAGGAGATATCTAGCGTGCCTGATAACCACGACAGGTCTGGCGTGGTGTCCCTCGCGGCACTGTTGCCTCTTCTGGTGGTTACGTCCGGTTCGTTCAGGAGGGCCATCTCGTGATCCTCTGTCGCTGTGGCCAATGCTTTTCCTCTGTTAGACGGAAACTCATAGCCCCACGTTGTGTGAGGGGTGTTAAAGCCCCAGAGGATCCGGAGCGGTCTGGTCGCCACCAACCCTTGCGCCTGGCTAATGATGCGGTCAAATTCGTACTGCCGCTCTGACGGCCGGCAGTACGCGCTCATTACAAATAAATTGCCCGAACTGCCAATTTCTCTCGCATGAATTTCGACCAGCATGTGCTGGTGAAATACTAAATGCTGGTGAATTACTAATGAATTAAGAAGAACAGGAACTTAAGCCTTTCTAACTCGTTACGCATTTGTAGAGGTGCGAGCTCTGCATGTTTATATAATTCGGTCGGAGAGTGAAATGGTGGTATTTATTAAATTTAAACATCGAAAGTCAGGCGCTCGACTTTATCAACTCCTATACAGTTGCATGGGCGTAGGGATTACATACTATTTTAGCGTAATTAGTTAAGGGAAAATGAGACATCCACCCAATCGTAGCAATTGCTACAAAGGGAACTAATACGGCTTCCTTAGGAGAAAAGACTCGGAGTTGAAGAAAGATTTATCCTGGTCCGGGACTCGAGCCTGGGACCACTGCCTTTCCGGGGCAACCACTCTACCACCTGAGCTAACCAGGCGGCTAACAGGATGGCAGGGATAAGTCGAAATTATCGACAACTCGAAGCAAGGGCAACAGTTTGACGTAATGGTTCTGTGGTAGGTTGCGTATTTGCATACTTCCTCCTGTTTTCATTGTATCTAGGCACCAGTAAAATAAGCGCATTCGGTCAAATATCTTGGCCTGATCTTCGACAGTGACCTCTGTTGGACCTCACACCATTCTTTTGTTTGCCAAAGGCTTCGTGCTGTATCTTGTGTCCTGTTTAATATTAGATATTTTATGCCTTTTTCTGTCCGTAAATTTGTTACACTCGCTCTAACCTATAGTGTGCTGAGATACGGAATCACTGTTTATGGTCATTGCACGCTTGAATTCGCTTCTGCATTTACTTTTGAAGAATATCGATTACGACCTGCTGATTGGTAATAACATTGATATTTTTAGAAGATTAGGGCTTCCAAGTTTTAACGCTTTGTTAACAGAAATTATTGTGCTTAAACATTTCTGGTACAGTAAGTTCACCATTCCGTATGTTCCTGCACGTGATTTAAGACCAAAATAGCGTTACTGCATTCCTCGCTCCTCAACCCGGTACGGAAAGCGCACACGTCGATACTATGTACCTGCCCGTTTCAATAGTATGCCACCCAGTGTATTCCGCATGAATACAAAATACACCCTGAAAAAAATATGGCGGTATGTCTCCGCGTTTCTTCCTGCCCCATAATTCGTTCATCTAGTGTTACTGTCCTAATTTCGCATTACTGTCATCCCTTTTGATGTTATGATAGTTATGTGTTCGTAAATGTTTTTTACCTTGTTTGTCGAGTTCGTTGCAACATCTCTATTTTCCTCTATTTTGCTAATGTTCGCTGTCTGCCAGGTGCTGCCACTCAAGCCTTTGGTGAGGCTTTGGTAGGCCTGATTTTAATGTATGAGAATTCCATCCATTATTTATGCTAGAGTGGTGCAACCTTTGCCAGAATTTAAAGGTACAAGGTAGAACGCCAACTTTGCAATGGCCGTCTCGAAACAGGCCGGGAATGAAAGTTTCGCAACCTTCAATTATTTGCTACTAACCAGCACATTTAGAAGCTTCCCTGCCAACCACCGCCTGCACTCCTTACCACCTTTATGCCTCAATACGCAAGCGTCGTCGATCCAGTTATTCGAGAAAGCCGCCAAAAACGCGTGCATCCGTTTTTTTTAGCGCTTTAGGTATACACTGACGGATCTGCCATAAAACGAACGGTAAAGTAAGAAAAAAAGACCCACTTTGTGCCATCCAGTGATGTTCCTCTTGTCTTTATTAGCGAAAATTCTTAGCTATATATCCTCTGTTTTGTTTCCTTCAGAATTAAGGCCCGCTTGCCCAGCTCGCCATTGCAAGCTTTTGTCCTCTTGCAGTAGTCCTCCGTATCGAGGGCTGCCAACTTCTCCTCCAGTGTCGCTCTCTCACCATCGCTGGTGCCGTCGCAGTGCACGTCATCACTCGGGGCGAGCCAGGACACCAGGGGCCCCTTGGTGAATATTCCACTGGCCGTTGGCTGCAATCCGAAAAAGGGTACCGTTGTTCGTGAAACTCTGCGGATAGGGCTTGTTGAGACCGACCGACCGACCGATTGATTGATTGATTGATTGATTGATTGATTGATTGATTGATTGATTGATTGATTGATTGATTGATTGATTGATTGACTGACTGACTGACTGATTGATTGATTGATTGATTGATTGATTGATTGATTGATTGGACTGATTGATTGATTCAACTGGCTTTAACCGTACAACTGTGTGATGCCTACACACTGATAGGCAAATGTGCGCAGTGCCAAGTGCGTTTATTTGTGTTTTGAAAGTTGTGTACAATCACGCTTGTCGTCATGCCGCCTGCCCCTTCAGAATGCTGAACACTTAACACGACAGTAATGTAAGCCCGAAACCAGTTCAGCAAAATGAGTAGCATATAATAACTATATTTTGGTTAGTTTGACGATGGAGCGGTTCACTTAAAAAAAGGGGAAAAAATGTAGGTCGGAGTTTCTGTGACGAGAGTGATGTGGCGTCGCTGTGCCGTTAGAGAGCTCAAATTATTATTACTTTTTTTCACTTGGGCTTTCGCGAAACTGAGTAAATGCTTTCTTTTTAACTTGCTAACTTTAGTCCATTCAGGCCTATAATAAACGAGGCTAAATACCCGCAGCAACACTTACGTCGAACCTCCTTCCTCGTCCTCCTCTCTTTCTGCCACGTTTCACCGGCAGGGGCGCGCTCAACCCAGATTGGCTTTTAAGACTCAACCCAGCCCGGCTGGGTACGTTCGTCGGGGGCTTTCGTGCATCGAATGTTTCTTTTATGCGAAGCATATTACTAGAGCCCAACCCAGCTTCTCAGGCGCGGCGGTGTCGCCTTCAATGACCTTGAGTACTCAGGCCATACCACGTGACACCGTGACGTCACGACAGAGGAGAAACGGGGCTCCAACTCGCGCCGTCGCTCGCGGCGTCGCCTTCAAGGCTGACCACGTGACACCGTGACGTCACGACAGAGGAGAAACGGGGTTCCAACTCGCGCCGTCGCTCGCGGCGTCGCCTTCAAGGCTGACCACGTGACACCGTGACGTCACGACAGAGGAGAAACGGGGCTCCAACTCGCGCCGTCGCTCGCGGCGTCGCCTTCAAGGCTGACCACGTGACACCGTGACGTTACGACAGAGGAGAAACGGGGCTCCAACTCGCGCCGTCGCTCGCGGCGTCGCCTTCAAGGCTGACCACGTGACACCGTGACGTCACGACAGAGGAGAAACGGGGCTCCAACTCGCGCCGTCGCTCGCGGCGTCGCGGCGGTATATAAGCAGCTGCGCTTGCCTCTGCTAGACACTCACGAGGTGAGATGCCTCCTGGAGACAGAGCTGCTCGTTGGAATGAGAAGCGAAGGTTGTGGCGTGCTACAGAGACTGATGAAGAGCGGGAAGAACGTCTGGCCAAGCAACGTGCTCAGTATGCGGCTCGGCGACAAGTTTCTTACCAAGTTTGGTCACCAATATGCTTCGCATCTGACTAGGCTTAACCAAGCTGAGCCTCAGCCAATTTTTTCTTTTTTACTGCTGCTTTCTTTTAACGTGATTCGCGTCGAGAGAAGGGGCAAGTGAACAGATTTGCAGCCTTGCGGACGTTGGGTGTTTTTTGGGCTGCCCTCGCTGTGGTGCGATTCCCGTCAGGATTGAAGCCAGCGAACTTTGGCGTGCATCGGGTGTTCGGTTACTGTACTGTTGGTGTTTTGGTATAATGGACGTTTCGGGCTTCTAGATGACCCTTGCAACGGCATGGCTCGCACGCCTGCGTGCGCGACTTGCACGTGTGCGAGCAGACTCAAAAAATGGCTGGTATTTCGCTCCACGGAATTCCCGCGCGAACACGTACGGTGGCTGATAGTTATCTCGGGTGGTAACAGTGTACTTCGAATTCGACGTCACGCTATTCGACTTTGTGCAGTGGTCCTTTTTTGTTGCCTTCAGACTTCGAAAAGGGTGCCGTGCCACGTGTGTTTACCCGTGGCCTCCTATGGTCAGAGCGTATATCGTCTCGTCGTTACCGAAGGAAGTGTACTGTCAGAAGGAATCAGTGACAGAAAGGCCACCACTTTTTTCACCACGTTTTTAAGAACAATATCTTTTTTTACCGTAATCATTCACCCGGTTTCGTAATCGGTGGTTGGCGGTTGAATTTTAACCGCCAAGGCAAAACGCCACATATCCTCTCGCATGCTCTCCAGCGTTCGTCACCAACAACAATAAATACATAGGATTAAGAAAACAGTCGATACGAAACGTAATTCTCGCACGCTTAAGAGTTCTTTCTATGGCATTTTCAACTGTAAATTTAGGTTTCTCGCCAATACTGAGTGAGCTTGACATTGCAGAGCTATGCCTCGAAGATAACCAATAGGCGTAAGGTGAATGTAGAAATTAGCTCCGTTGATGACGTCGGCATGCGCATATATGTGAGTAGGCGGGCGTCTGCGCAGCCGCTGTTGCTAGAAAGCTATGGGGCAGCTGGTGGTATAGGTGCTCCGGTGGAACGCTCGAAAAAAAAGATTCGCCCATTCATATTCTCCCTCCGCACTCTCCACGCCCACGCCTGCGGCGAGCTTTGGGAGCGCTTTCCGGCACCGCCTATAGACTTTCTGGTTAACAGTCCTGTTGCCTACAAAACTACGCAATGCAAGAAGCAGCACTGACAAACTATGCTCTGCAGAAGGGTTGAAATCTGGGCCAGTTGGTACATACTTGAACGGAAAAAACCAGTCAAAAACACAAAGGACCAGAGAAGTTCACGACACAACGACTGGTGTGTCGTTGTGTCGCTAACTTCTCCTCTGGTCCTTTGTGTTTTTGACTGGTTTTTTCCGTTTAAACTATGCTCGCTGCAACAAATAAACACCTTCATGTTGCATCATTCCGTTATTCCTGTGAATTCCTTTGTCGAAGTGTTCGATTGATCGCTCATATTGAAAACTATTATTGACGGTTTTTTGCACATTGCTATTTTTAATGCGACAGCATTGGATGCCCAATTAAGTGAAAATCGGTCGTAGTCGGCATGACGGAAAGATGGAACCAAAAAACATCAGACGGCGCAGAGAGCGAAAAACACGTCAGAAAATGCTCGGACAGAAGTGAGATTTCTCAGGGAGGATCCTGCAATCAAAGTAAATTATTGGCTTAAAAAGAAAATGTGACACCTTTCGGTCGGTGTGGACATCGGGCCCGGGCCTGCGTGGGGAGCACGCTTCCCCAACGCCACGGCGGCTCCAAGGTTCTAGCTCACTGAAGGCGTGGCCTATAGTGCGTGCGTCATTGGATACGTCATGTAGCAGCCATCTGGATGACTAAAGGCGTGGCATATAGTGCGTGCGTCATTGCATACGACATGTAGCGACCATCTGGCTGACTAAAGGCGTGGCCTATAGTGCGAGCGTCATTGCATACGTCACGTAGCAGCCATCTGGATGACTAATGACGTGGCCTATAGTGCGTCATTGCATATGTCACGTAGCAGCCATCTGCTGACTAAAAGCGTGGCCTATAGTGCGTGCATCATTGCATACGTCACGTAGGAGCCATCTGGCTGATAAAGGCGTGCGCTATAGTGAGTGCGCCATTGCATAGGTCATGTAGGAGCCATCTTGCTGAGTAAAAGCGTGACCTATAGTGCGTGCGTCATTACACACGTCACGTAGCAGCCATATGGCTGACTAAAAGCGTGGCCTATAGTGCGTGCGCCATTGCACACGGCACGTGGCAGCCATCTGGATTACCAAAGGTGTGGCCTATAGTGCGTCAATGCATATGTCACGTACCAGCCATCTGGCTGACTAAAAGCGTGGCATATAGTGCGTGCGTCATTGCATACGTCACGTAGCAGCCATCTGCCTGACTAAAAACGTGCCCTATAGTGCGTGCGTCATTGTAAACATCCCGTAGCAGCCATCTGGATGACTAAAGGCGTGGCATATAGTGCGTGCCTCATTGGGCACGTGACTGCGCGGTCAAGGGGGAAGAGGTGGCGCCATGCCATGAGTGGGTAGAATGAGAGTGTTCCTGAGTTCGGACGTCTACAAACGACACAATGCTTTTGCATTCTCACACGTAAACAGTCTCAAGGTGTCTCTGCTGATTTTTCTTATTGCGATAGCTATATATGGACACTTCAGGCGCATTTACGCCGTCGCCGTCGCCGTGAGGTTCCGTATCAGTGAAAGCGTGTGAGGGTGAGGGGGTGAGCGTGGTTCAATCGCTAGTGCGCGAGCGGGGAACGCGCCCCCAGATAAAGCCCCTTAAACTTCATAGAGCTTTGACACTCTCCTCCTCAGGTTACTCACCTCCTCATTTCTCCTCTCTTTCGCGCTCCCTCCTCGGTCGTGGCGGCGCCTACACTGCTCGCGCGTAGCAACGGCGCCAACATGCGCTCGTCGCCACTCCGTAGACGCTTCTCGAGCAAAAATGGCGCTGAGGGATGGCGCAGGCACCCACGTGATTCTATTAGGCCAATAGCGACGCGACGTCGGCTTCGGCCAGAGCGCGCGAGGAGGAGGCGGCATTCTTCAAAGCGTGGCGCTACTCTACGAAGGGGTTTTAGCCCCAGATACGTGCCCTCTCCTGTGGCGCGCGAGGCAGAGGGGTGAGGCGAGCGAGGAAGGGAGTTCTTCTCCGGCGGCGGCTACGGTGCCTCGATGTCCTCCTCGCCCACCTCGTCGTACACAGTGGAGACAACCGCGGCGACTGCTACGGCGTTGGCCACGCGAATCGCGGAAGCCGTAGTAGACGTTTTGCCGGACGCTGTTAGGACGCGTTGCCGGCGCTCGTGTGTCTTGGAAGCGGTCTGCGACGTGGCTGATGTACGTGCCCGGGGAGCCTAATCTTCAAAGCGATATGCAATTTTTGCAGAGTGTGCGTAGTGTCGGTAGCTTTGTATGCGCTGTGCTATAGACGTTTCGTACGCGTTGAAGCGACAGAGGCACGGCGGTCAATCCGCTCACCGGTACTACTGCGATTCCTAATCCAGCGTTTTCACAGGCACTTTCCGCAAAACTCCACCAAAGCTGGCTGGCAGTTGGATTCGTTTCGGGCCGCTCATGAAACGCTAAGTTGGCGTTCGCGGAACCTAGTTTGGGAAGCTCCCGTGGTGAGAGTTATCATGTTGAGCACACGTGAGAGGAATCTGGCAAAGCTACACTAGTAATTAAATTCAGCAGACAAGTTATTCAGCGCACAAGAAGTGTGTCAGGTGAGTTTTGTAACAGGTGAGTTTTACGAGAGGCTTTTATGCACACTTCAAGAGCTGCATTGAATTGGAATTAAAGTCATAGCGGCGTCATCGCCGCATTTTATGATGGGCGCTGAAAAAGAAAGAATATTTATTAATAAGGAGCGCTATCGTTTCTTCTCTCGCCACGGGGATATATAGTTGATCAGACATGGTTTTTTTTTAGTGAATCTAACTGCCTCGTTTTACCTCAAAAACGCTTTTTTTTTCTTTACCAATGCTTGGTCTCTCCACACATAGTCGGGCTTCAATCGCTGCTCCAATGACCACCCTTGCTGATTTAAAATTAAATTATGGGGTTTTACGCGCCATAACCACTTTCTGATTACGAGGCACGCCATTGGGAAAGACTCCGGAAATTTCGACCACCTGGGGTTCTTTAACGTCCGCCTAATTCTAACTACACGGGTGTTTTCGCATTTTGCCCCCATCGAAATGCGGCCGCCATGGCCGGGATTCGATCCCGCGACCTCCTGCTCAGCAGCCTAACACCATAGCCACTGAGCAACCACGGCGGCTTCCCTTGCTGACGTCGGTGGTAATTCGTTCTGAACACCGTTTTTGGCTGCAAAGCCTCTTGGCCCCGAAGAATCGACCTTGGAAGCGGTCTTCAGCTTGCGAAATACATTGTGACTAACTTGGTATATACCGCTGTATCCTCACGCACGACGAAAGACACCAGTGAAGTACGTTTCGAGTACCGCGAGATGATATGACAAAAAATATGGCTGTGGCCTAGCTAAGGTTAAGCCCAGGATGCGAAGCATACTAGCCTTTATTTTAGTTGTTGAACCACTGTTTAGCCTGGTGAACTGCTGTTGCTTGGCTGTATTTGGTTCGGCTAGACGAAGAAACAACTCATGCGTTACTCTGCTTCGCCTTCAAGAGTGGAACGCGACAGCGTTCCCGTCGACCCGCGAAGGGGTGTAAGACAATGGGCTACGGCGCAGCGACTACGCGCCCTGCATTGGACGCGGTGAGCGTCGAGGAACGCAGCGTTCGGCGCGGCAACGAAATGTGCGCCTGAGCAAACGACGCACGCCTGAGCCTTAGAAACAGCTCGTTTCTAAGGCAACACCGCATTCACTAGAGGCGCTTTTGTACCGCTTTGAAACGTACTCGTGGCTCAGTGGTAGCGTCTCCGTCTCACACTCCGGAGACCCTGGTTCGATTCCCACGCAGCCCATCTTGCATGAGTTGAGCCAAAGCCACCTAGAAACAGTCTCTGTAGCACGCCGCAACCTTCGCTTCTCATTCCAACGAGCAGCTCTGTCTCCAGGAGAGAGAGAGAGAGAATAACTTTATTGAATCGGGGAAATGGGGATAGGGGATTAGGAGCTTGATGGGTGGTGCCCCAAGTCCAGGGCTCCACTGGCTTCTGCCGCTAGCCGAACGTGACCAAGAAGGGCCTTCTGCACCTTCGGGTCTGAGCTGGCGAGTTGTGCCTCCCATTGCTCCAGTGTGTTGGTTAGATTATACCTAACTAAGTAGGCATTTAAATTTGGCGGTCTATTTTGGCATCCCCATGAGATGTGGTACAAAGACGGTGGTGAGTCGCTACACCACGGACAGGCACGCCCGTACATCGTTGGGAAAATTTTGCTTAATCTTAATAAATTTGGGTAGACCCCCGTTTGAATCCTGCGGAGATCTATTGCGTCTTCCCCTTGCAAAGATGTGTGGGGGGCGCCGTATTTTCGCCGCATGCCGCGCTGGTGAGCAAGAATATCGCGTGGTGCCATACGTGCCGGATCGTTATTCTCCTCCTCGCGTCGGCTCTCCTGTGAAGTGGCGGGTTGTGAATGGGAGGGCGATGGTTGCTCCGCTCGGTTCGTGAGCTCTCGAGCTAGAGCGTCAGCCCTCTCATTCCCCTCCAGGCCTGCGTGTCCCGGACACCAGACCAGTCTGTATGTATTCTTGAGTTCCGTTCCCAGGAGGCGGCTAACCTTGAAAGGGAGACGGCCGTTCATAAAGAAGCGGCACGCCTCCTGAGAGTCCGAGATGATGGTGTTGTACGACGGCCCCGTCCGTTCCCGGTCCTTGATTGCCAAGGCGATGGCGAAGCATTCTGCCTTGGAAATAGAGGACGTGATCAGGGAGGCGCTTGAGATTAGGCTAGTCTTGTCATTGCCTACGACAGTGACTACTGCACGCTTCCAGTTGTACTGAGAGGCGTCAACATAAACGGTGTTCCCATTTTTTCTGACTAGTTTGCCTAGCCATTTCACTCTCTCTTCTCTTCGCTTTTTGTTTCTGTCGTTGTGCATATTTCTTGGGACAGGAGCGACCGAGATTCTGCTTCGGACGGGACCGGGAATATCCACCAGTACCTCGTCCAAGTTTTGGGGGTGTGGTGGAATACCCGCCCTCACCAGGATCTCTCTGCCCGATCTCGTCTGGCTAAGTCGGCTTCTTTGTGAAATTAAAGTTGCCGCCTTGAGCTCGGAGTATGTGTTGTATATCCCAAGGCCAAGGAGCTTGTCTGTCGGGGTGCCTGCCGGTAAGCGCAAGGCCACCTTGTAGGCACCTCTGATAATAGTGTCAACCAGCTCCTCCTCACTCTTGTTGAGTGTGTGAAAAGGGAGGCTGTATGTTAGTTTGCTGATAACCAGCGCCTGTACTAAACGGACAGTGTCGCTTTCCCTCATGCCTTGTTTGTGAAAGGTGATTCTTTGAATCATCCTTGCCACTTGTTTTGTTGACGACTTTAGTAAATTGATGGTGTGGCTGGCCCTGCCATTGCTCTGAACCCAGAATCCCAAGATCCGAGCAACAGTGACCTCTTTGATTTGCTGATTTTCGATTTCAATTTCTATGTTCCCATTACTTTTATATCGTTTCCCGTGGATGCGTATTATCTCCGATTTTTCGGGAGCACAGCTGAGACCGCTGGCCCTGGCAAAGTTTTCAACTGCAGTGGCCGCCTCTTGGAGGGTCTGCTCCTTCTCTGCTAGAGAGCCGCGCGTAGCCCAAAGAGTGATGTCGTCCGCGTAAATAGTATAACCCACTAGCGGGACACCGTCTAGGATCCGCGCAAGTCTACACATGGCGATGTTAGACATGATCGCTCCTTGAGGCGTACCTTTGTTGGGCATTTGAAACGGATCGGATTTGACATGCGATATTCCTATCGTAGCCTTCCTCCCCGTGAGGAATGCTCTAATGTAATTGAAGACATTTTCTCCGCAGCCAATTATATTAAGCTCGGAAAGTATAGATTCATGTGATATATTGTCAAAGGCGCCCTTCAGGTCACGAGCTAACAATATGTGCTCCCCACCCTTGGGTACGCCTTTAAGTACCTCTTCCTGTAACAAGAGAAACGCGTCTTGTGTCGAGAGGCCGTTACGGAAGCCCAGCATGGCGGCCGGGAACAAACCCCTGTCTTCAATGAAATTTTGAAGCCTAGTGTGTATGACCTGTTCGAAGAGCTTTCCCATGCAAGACGTCAGTGAAATGGGTCTGAGCGCCTGCAGGGATGGCTTCTTTCCGGGTTTTGGTATTGTAATAATTGTTGCAGTTTTCCACTCTTCGGGGATCTCTCCCTTAAGCCAATAGTTTTCATTAAATTGCCTAGTGATAGCTTCTATGACTTTATCGTTAAGGTTTCTAATCATAGCATTGGTAATCTGATCGGCGCCAGGAGCTGTATTTTTCTTGGCCGCCTGGGCTGCCGCAAAAACCTCTTCCGTGGATATTGGGGCGTCTAGCTTCGCATTTTGGGCGCCCGTATAATTAATTTGGCCTGTTGACTGTATCGCGCTCCCTCCGACATATCTCTCCTTGAGAGCCTCTATTAATGCCTCATTCGTGCCTGGAAATTCCTCCGCGATCCTTTGCAGTGTTCGGCTGGTGGCGGTTTTAGACTTTTCCGGCTCTAGGATATTCCTCAGGATGGCCCAGGTTTTTGCGGTGCTCAGTGTGTCCTGTAGCGAATTGCAAAACTCGATCCAGCCCTCAGTTGCCAATTTACTGGCATACTGATTTGCTTCCTCTGCCAGAGCTACGATCCTACGCAGAAGGTTTCTGTTCAAGCGTTGTGTTCGCCACCTTTTTTAGCAGCTTACGCCTGCTTTCCCACAAGCTTAGGAGGTGGCTGTCCACCGCTGGTATTTCCACCGTCCGTGTAATCTTTTTAGATGCCCGCCCATGTGCTGCTTTAATGAAATCGGACCATTCCCCCATGGAATCCGGCTCAGCATTGGGTGGAGGTTTGTTTAGTCGGAATTTTGTCCAGTTTGTCAGAGTCGTTTCCCCCGCCACCCGGCGTAGTTTGGGAGTCGATAGAGAAATGCTGATGAGGAAGTGATCACTTCCTAGATTTTCATCTAGGTTGGTCCAGGTAGCGTCCGTGATGTTACGTGTGAATGTGAGGTCCGGGAACGTGTCTCTACTCACGCTGTCGCCGATCCTGGTGGGCATGGTGGGGAGTGTGATCAGGCTCAGCCCCAGCCTGGATGCAGCGTGTTCGAGACGCGTTCCCTTCGGTGTGTCTTTTGGGTAGCCCCATGCGGTGTTGGGAGCGTTGAAATCTCCCAGCACCACGAGGCGGTCCTTGGTACCCGAGATTTTAAGAGCCTCCGCAAGGAGTTCGCTAAAATCTTCATTCCTGTTTTTGGGGGGACTGTACAAATTTAGTATTACAGTTCTTGCCTTGCCTCTTTTTAGAGGGAATAAGCTTATTATCTGATGATTGATCGGAAGATTTTCTGTCTGTTCTGCTTTGGCCGCGATAGTCCTGCTCACCAGGGTGGCAACGCGGGGATAATTTGAATTTTGCAGGGTGTAATATCCCTGCAGCTTGACCACTTTTGGGCCAATTTCCTGCAGGCATATTACATCTGGTCGGATTGGTGCACTGTTTATATAATTTTTGAGTGCGGCTGCGCGCTTGTGAAAAGTGCGGCAATTCCATTGCCAAATCTCTAATTGTTCCGCACTTTTCAATTTAGTTTGAGCCATGATGTACGAGAGCCTCCGCGTCGTCCCGACCCGCCTTTGATGGTTTATGGGTGATTGGGGTAGCGAGAGGACGCTTATTAATTGCTCTCTGCAAGCCCCCCACAGTCTCGTTTACATATTGCTTCTGGATTCTTAATTCCTCGCCGATGAGTGATTTTATGTCTGACATGAAATTTGTTAAAAGGTCGTGGAGATTCGCAATGCTACTCCTATTTTCTTGGACTTGGTTCTGGATTTGTTTTATAAGGTTGTTCGTGTGCGTGGGGATGCCAAGAAGCTCATCACCTCTTCCCCCGCCTAGTTCCATTTCCTTTTCTTGGGTGGGATGTATTTGTGACTCCTGCCCGTTAGGGTTGACCGCCGAGCCAGAGGCCTGCAGCGTTTTAACTGTGTTTTCGAACTTCTTTTGCAATGAGGAGATTGCCAATTGGAATTCTTGGCGCTCTGCCTCCATTTGGATCTTAAGCTGTTTAATTTCTTGCGTTAGTCTTTTGTTTTCATCAATAATTTTTCTATATTGTTGATTGTCTGTTATTGGAACACTGGGAGACACGACCCCCGCCAAGCTCACCTGATTGTTTGGTCGGTTTGCAGCTGCTGCTTCTGCTCCGGTTCCGGTCTGGGGGGACGTCTTCCTGTCGTTTTTGTTGGTCGAGGTATTCTTGAGGTTTGTTTTCCAAGGGTTGTCCTCGGGTTTCTTGGCTTTGGTTTGGCGTGCCCTCGATGTTGGTCTTGATCCTGATCGTGATCTTGATCGGGACTTCCTTCGACTCATTGATTCCTCCCTTTCCGAGCTGAACCATCGGGGGTGCCTTTGTTGCTCGAGTTCGGGGAAGTCCTTTTTCGAATTAACCCACTCCGATTTCCGTCGAGGCTGCTCGATCCTAGACGTTCGGGGGGCGATGTTCTTTAGCTTCTTTCGGCATGAACTGTCGCCCGTCGCGTGTTCCTCGCCACAGATGGCACACTTTGGTGAGCACTCGTGCCCCTGATTAGGTTCAGTTGCCCCACATTTGGAACACATGCTGATATTGGGTGTTGGGCACACATCGGTACGATGACCCGTTGAACGACATATTTTGCAAACCTGTATTGTGGGTTTGTATGGGTAGCAGATCGCTTCCGCTCCCATAAAGTACACACACCTTGGAAGCACCTTTCCGGTGAAAGTCACTATCGCCGATTTGGACGAGCCCAGCATGCGGGCTCTTTCAATCTTCACACCTTGAGTGCGGATCCGCAGGTTCTCCATTAGTTCCGCCTGAGGTGTTCCGGGTGGTAGCCCGTGAACAATGCCTCGCAGAACATCTTCTGGGTCTGCCACATATGCATTGAAGGAGTGAAGTTGCCCCCTGATTTTTAGTTGTCTGATTTCGCGCAGCCTTCCCGCCACTTGTTCGTGTGGTGTTGATAATATGACAATATTAGATCCGGGATGGATCCGCAGCAAAAAACTGCTGCCTCCAAAAGTATTCTGGCAGGCCTCTATCACTGCCATAGCGAGCTCCGATCCAAGCAGATCTTTAACCATGAGGCCCTTGTGTGGCCTCAAAATGACCTTGATGTCATCCTTCGGGAGAGGCGGAGGTCCACGGCGTTTCCTACGTCGGAAGTCGCTGTTAGCCTGGCTCTCTCTATGTTTTGTCGAGTCACCCTCGAATTTCTTGATATTCATTTCGGTTCCCTCTTCGGGTTCCTTTTCGCTTTTCTTACAGTTCTTTTTCTTGCGACGTGATAGAACGGTGTGCCACCCGTCCTCCGTCCATGTTTGAGACGCTGAGATACCCTCGGCGTTCTCGAGAGACGCGTCGCTATTTCCCCTCGCCTCATTATTTGAGGTTACATGTTGCAGGATGTCCCCCGCTTCATTTGGTGGAAGGTCTGACGCCCGAGAGGGGCCCGGAATCGGCTCATCTACGTCCGTATGGCCTTGAGAATTGTTAAGCCCTGTCCGACATGCTCGGTTACCAAAGGAAAAGGATCGACCGCGGCCGTCCGCAGCAGTAAACCTAATCCTAGGCTTGGGCTTTTCCGTCAAAACGTGAGTCTTTTCCCACTCAAAAGTCTGAAAAGAGGGGGGAACGGCTCACCTTCGACTTTCTTGGCGTTAGGAAAACTCCGTAGAGGCCGTAAAATGTTGATTGGAGTCCTGCGAGCACACACAAGCACCGCACCCGGCACAGGTGAGAGTCTTCCCGCGCCGCGTCGCTGGCCAATGTCGACTAGCGCTAGTACTTCCACAAGTGCGTCGAATCTTCTGGAGACGATAGTTTTTCGTAAAGTCGTCGTAGGTCCAAGAATTCGGTGTCCTCGGAAACCTTGCGACTTTACGAACACGATGATATAAAATATTGGTAGTGTTCAGCAAGATTTCCGCATGATAACATTTTAAAAACGGAGCGTGATGCGATCTGGTACTCACTGCTCTCAGACGCTTGGAGCGTCCTCTGTCTCCAGGAGGCATCTCACCTCGTGAGTGTCTAGCAGAGGCAAGCGCAGCTGCTTATATACCGCCGCGACGCCGCGAGCGATGGCGCGAGTTGGAGCCCCGTTTCTCCTCTGTCGTGACGTCACGGTGTCACGTGGTCAGCCTTAAAGGCGACGCCGAGAGCGACGGCGCGAGTTGGAGCCCCGTTTCTCCTCTCTCGTGACGTCACGGTGTCACGTGGTATTGAAGGCGACACCGCCGCGCCTGAGGAGCTGGGTTGAGCTCTAGTAATATGCTTCGCATAAAAAAATTGGAGGACGCTTAAGCTTCGCCTTTAAGAGGGGAACGCGAAAGCGTTGAAAAACCCCGTACTGCTTTTCATGCTTCCAGGCAACTGCAGCTTACGTAACCGTAACGATTACCGGGAAACGCTGGCTGCGAACGCTATGCACGAAGGCGAACTTTCTCGTAGCAACGCGGTCTCTTGCGTGGGTCGATCTCATGTTATAATTTCGCACTTTTAATATTTCAGTCCGAGAAGAGCTAACTTAAAGGACATGCGCTCTCTATGTTTTTTTTTTGAACAGATTTCTTTGGGTGCTGTCGTTCTCAAAATTCCGAGGAAAAACTTTGTAAAGAATGAAAGACAAGGTATGAGCAACTTTGGTGGTAGAGAAGTAGTTGGGCATGCGCTGTTTAGAGTATCGATAGTACTTTGGCCAAAGGGACCTCTGACCCGGACGGGCTCCTTAACGCTGTCGCGTTAATACTGAATGATGTGTGAAAGCTGCTGCACACCACTGAATGTCACATCACCTCCTTGTATAAGCAAAAAAGTGAAACAAAAGTTATGGTACCAGCAAATGAGCAGTCTCGCTAGACAAACACTTCATAGCAAGTTCACATTAACAAGGCCTAACAAAGGGTCTGGGCTCCGTTTGGTAGCGTTTACTGGTGCTAAAATATAGAAAAGCCTTCCAACTGACATCAAAGAGTAACACGGCCGTTTCACAGTGCATAGGACATACAATCCCTAGAAGACAGTTCTCTAATTTAATGCTTTTTAGGACAATATAGGTGGTTATTAACATGGTTTAGGGTAAATAACGTAGGTTAAGGTAAATTGATGCGAATTAAGGTACTTTAAAGTGGATTGTAAGGTAGATTAAGGTGGATTACCATGGATTAAGGTTGGTAGAATATGATCAAGGTGGTACTTAACTTAAAGGTGGTACTTATATACTAATATGATCAAGGTGGTACCTAACTTAAAGTAGTTATGCTTTCGCATTCGAATCACGTAAGGATACTTAAGTGAGTGCCAACTTTCTCTCTCCCTCGCTGAGGCTATACGGATCGGGAATGTTCGAAAATCTAAGTTGTCGAATACAAGGGAGTACACATATTTAAAAAATGCTACGTTTGAGTATGTGCGGAATTGAGAGCCTTTCCCTTTTCTTACTCCGGCAGGTCGCGAGTATGAAACGTGGAGAATTAAAGAAACTGCAACGTGGTTGCACAAAAATGGTTTTCATTTGCACAGTGTGTGCGAAGAAACGCGTTCTTGTATCTCTTGCTCAATTTACTTCGTTGCGGGTGCGTTTCTTGAAAAGGCAACCACGACAAACCTGAATGTCGGGACTCTTGTCTTGGCTCGAGGGCAGTGCAGGACGGATCCTACGCACAGACCGAACGCAGAACGAGGCATTGCGTTCAGAGATGCAGCCCAATACCTGCGCAGAAAAGTGCGATGTTAATATCCTTTACATACTAAAAGAAAGTAAGCAAAGACAGCGAAGGCTATGCGAGTTGTCACACTCTTCGGAAAGACCCTTTGGCTCGAACGTGGCACCGACTGCTGTTGCATTCGAACCGAACCACGTTGACACACGCGTTTACCAGCTGTTGCTGCGTTCGTGCGTTCTCAAAATGGTCCGACTATGTAGATCCCGATCGCTGTTCATGGTGTGTCACTAAGTTCAACGAAACATTTAAATTCTGCTAGTTTAGCGTGTTAAAACGACTAGATTATTGTGAGGCAGGCCATAAGTGGTAAACACCGGGTTCATCTTGACAACATGGAGTTCGTTGACCATAGAGTTCATTTTGACCGCATGGAGGTCTGCCCAAAGACGACGTCGATGTGGCACAGGGCTATCTTGGCAGCCGCAATAAATATTCGTGATCAGTTGCTGAAACGTAGCTTGGGTTCAACCTAGACCGGATCACGCGCACTTGAAATGACGCGGATACATAATTTGCCAGGCACCGGAATCTTCAACCTCGATAAATGAAGCAGCGTGTCACAGGCACTACTGTTCAGCTGCACTTCGCCTCGAAAGCATTTTTCACCCCACTTTAACGGAGCGGTCGACGTTCCAAATGAAATGTAAGGCACGCGGTGTTTCAGAGTTGTGACCTTTTAACTTTTTTTTGAGTTACAATAACCACAAATATGCGTATCTACATTCCAGTGAAATAATTACTCTTATCTAGAGCTGTGTTCCGCATACTTGTGCCTAATGGACAATTTTGGCGGAGCATCCGCGTACAGCCAAACCCACCTAGAAGAAGATCTAAGGCCACCGCATCACCTCCTCTCCTTGTCAATACGTCACGAGAGTCGGATGGTAGCGGTGGACGAGGGAGCGCTGCGTTTTTACAACACGGCGCGCGTTCAGAAAAAAATTTTCTCCGTGGCTGCAACGCTTGGAGCTTTTTCTTGGTGGCTTTGGTGGGGCATGCTGCACCGTAAACGCGATTGCTTTCCTTCGATTGTGCGTGGTTCGTCGTACACGGAAGCGCAACGATGCCCGGCTGTTGTTGCGCACCAAACTTCAAGTCCAGTTATGACGGAGGACCAAGCGTCCGAGTGCACAAGTTCCCATCTGATTGAGACACTCGGGAACCATGGACGAAAGCAGTTCCTCGGAAGGACTTCTCGCCAACGAATACACAATGGTAAGTATTTCTTCTCTCTGTTGTTATTCTGGGTTTCCAGACGAATAGGTTTCATCAGCATAGTGCGCAATGCTTTCGTGCACGCGTGCACAATAGATGGGTCTCTGCACCTGTCGACGCTTTTGTAAATTCAACATTGTCGTCAAGCTTTACACCTGTAACGGCTTGTTTTTTTTTATTTCAGCTCGGTGAAAAGCATTTCTTCCCATCGGATTACTTGAAGACGACATCTTACACGTACGTCAAGACAGGAAAAGTGGTCGAAGTTGCCATGAAAAACATTCGTCTGATGAAAATTGCAGTTCCGAGCTTGATTCCCAGTTGCCCTGCCTATTTATTGCGTCCACAAGCGTGCGTTCGAGAAGCGCCGGGTGCCAAAAGAGCTCGCTTGGAAGCCACATTTTTGCAAAAAGCAATAATGCTTTCTCAGCAAACCCAAGCAGAAGAGGACGCCAAAAATGTGGTTGGTAGCTTTGCGGACTTGCTGAAGGCCTTGCCAAGCTTTCAGAGTTCGGACTTCTGGACAGTTTTCAACAAGGGCTCCAAGGTTTTCTTTTTGGACTTGTCACTTCAATCTGCTCCTGCAGTTCGTACTGCGGTGATCGTGTCCACAGACCTGCGCGTCGAAGTATTTTTTGGTGAAACGGGTGTGAGGAAGTGTGGTGATGTGTTAGTTCCTGAAAAGCTGTGCGACTTGAGAGATTTGAAAAGTGTGTTACACATGATCGAACAGACACATAAGTATATCAGCACTGAGCGTTCTGAAAAGGCCCGTCATTTACTGACATTGGTTTCGACATTGCTGGAGGAAGTAAATGGAAAACATTTCGCATGCGAGTTGCAAGAATGGCATTTGGAAGTGCTTAAATTCTTGACTAGTCAAGTTGATCTTGTTTTGAATAATGCTGGCCGATATGCCCCCGATTTATTGGTTTTTGCTAGCCTTTTGTTCACAATTTCACCTCATGCATATAGATTCCTGAGAAGTTCGATGAAGCTTAAGATGCCGCATCCTGATACGATCAGGAGACTGTGTTATCGTACGATGTACGCCCTGAAACGGAGCACAAGAATGTAGCTTTCTTTCCTATGAAAAGCGTATTGTAAGCACATATAAAGAGCATGAAAAGACTGTAATGTTAATGATTGATGAGATTCACCTTCAATCATTTTTTCATTACAAGGCTGGCTTTGTTACTGGTGCTGCGATAAATTCATCGACCGCAGCAAAAACTGCCCACGTATTTATGATACAGAGCCTGCTTTCTTCAAACAAGGATGTTGTACACATTCTTCCTGTAGCACAAATAGATGCTAAGGTGCTGCACGACTTCCTTCGGAAGATTGTTCTTGATCTAGAGGTATTTGGTTTTAGAATAATCGCAGTGATTTCGGACAACTCCATAAACAGAAAAGCCATGTCCTACTTTCGCTAAACCGGCAAGTGTCAGCATTGTTTACCAGCATCCTGCTGACCCATCACGACCCCTGTTTTTCGTGGTGGACCCAGTTCACATACTAAAGTGTATAAGAAATAACTGGCTGAATCAAAGAAACATTGGCAAATGCATGTACTTTAGTGAACCGATGAGTGATGACGCTGAAGCAAAGATACTTACAGCATCTTTCAAGGTATTATGCCAGCTGCACGAAGCTGAAAAGCATGAGCTCTTGGAGCTAGCACCAACGCTCACTTTGAAGGCACTGAACCCCTCGAACATGGAACGGCAGAACGTTAAACTGACCTTAAAGATCTTTAACACATCTTCTGTTACTGTTCTCAGCGTTGCATCGTTCCAGCATGCAAAGGAAACATTTCAATATGTCGACACCATTTTGACTTGGTGGAACATTATTAACGTCAAGACGCCAAGAAAAGGACAGCGGTTGCGAGATCAATTGCAAGGTCCAATAGTTTCATCGTCATGTCCTAAACTAGTATTCTTAGAGAGAATAGTGCAATGTCTTGATCACTGGGGAAGCCTCAAACTGGGGAAGCTTCATTTTGAGTATGTTCTTTTGGGCAAATTTCAAACTGATAGCTTAGAGGATCGCTTTGGAAAGTACCGGCAATTGTCTGGTGCCAATTACCACGTGTCTGTAAGGCAGATATATGAATCTGAAAACAAATTGCGTTTGCAGAAGGTTCTGGACCTGCCAGATTTGGACATTCTACTACCACCGAGCGCGAACACGTTGGAGACAAGTGTAAATTCAGGAAACGGCCAGTTTGAGAAAAAAACATCAAGGCTAGCGGCACTAACCTATGTTGCCGGCTATTGTGTCCATGCAGCTCTAAAGAAGTTGACATGCGCATCTTGCAGTGAAAGCCTTGTGATGCAAGATGTCGATCTAGATGACCCTGAGAATGCATTAATCACGAAGATGACAAGGGGTGGCCTAAAGTTTCCGCGAGCAGTTGTAGTTAATGCTGTACTCTTTACTCAAATTATATTGGACAAGCTCAGGACACCAGAATATGCCGCACGATTTTTCAGCCTTCCTAGGCAGCAAGATACTCTTGTCGGCCTTGTGTTCGCTACCATTCATGACTTTGAGCATGTAGATGTATGTGATTTCGGTCATCCTGCACAGGAGGTAATGGGGCATGTTGTAAGTGCTGCAACGAATACACTGCTGAACAACTTGTGCCGGACAGAAGCAACGCCAAAAACGACCGAAAATTGTAGACCTTGAAGGCCTGAGATGTTTCTCATTATTTATTTTTTATTCAAGAAGCTCTGTTTTGTTGAAGGGGAAAATATTAGCGAAATTTCTTTTCCCTTACTGCGGGAACCTAAACGTGACGAGCATAACATACGTACGCGCGTCCGTGTTTTGCACAAGGCCACCTTTCAGCGCCTTTACGTGTAGCCCGTTACCTGAATCAGAGCCCACATTCCAGGAATCCCGCCTCCGCTGCCAGCCTGCAAGAGGAGGAGTCGCTGCTGGTCGTCCTTGAGGAACACCGGGACCATTGACGTCCTGGGCTGCTGGCCGCCTTGCAGCCTATTCGGCGCGTCAGCTTGCGCTGCGAACGCGCTCATGTAGTTGTTCATGACGAGGCCTGGCACCGACGCCTTCTTGCTTCCGAACCTGCGCGCGCGATAAGGCCTGCGTCTTACCGCGTCGTACACTACACTTCGCTGCACACTGTCAAGTGGGAGGTTGGAAGCTCGAATATTCTTACCCCCCCCCCCCCTCCCCCACTCATTTTAGAATTTCCCCCAGGCTCTTACGTGCACAAGCAAGAATGCCCAAGCATCTCGTCTTCCAAATGTTCGCCCGCGCTTTCTCGATTAGCAGGCGTCGAGATTATTGGCCTTTTTCATAGGTCGATTCCGAGCAGGATTTCTTGCGCCACTGCAACGAATCCGAATTTCACTGACCGATCTGGAGCGGGTTCGCGCGTTCCGCTGGTCGTTTTGGATCAACTTGCTCCGCGCCGGATCGCTCTCACTTGCTCCACCGCCCAGAGGCGGGTTCAGGCGAAAATAGCTCGCGTCACTGCCGTCTTCAAGCGAAATCGGTACTCGGTTGGTACGCACAACATCGTGTTGCTTCGGAAAATGGCTACGTTCGCTGCTGCTGCTGCTGAGCTCGCGTTTAGCGACGAGAGCTCGGAAGACAGCGATTACTAGCTGACGCAGGTGCTGTACGAAGCGTTTTATGCACGTTGTCCATGCACAATCCTTGCGGACACGACATGGAAATGACGGACTCTGCGACTTCCGCGGTCAAATTACGCGCAGCGGACGGCGCGTTTCGTTGCCGTGGAAACGTACAGAGCGGAAGTCGGGCATGGTTTCCGGAGCCGGTTTGTGCGACGTGTACGCAGACTTCCTGTGTGATCCTCCACGGAGCATTTTTGCGCCCCGCTGGCCGATGCATATTTGTGAAACCCGAGCGCTCGCTCGAGAATTTCGGTGGCCGCTCCAGATCGACCAGTGAAAAACGCCATATGTCAGCTGACGTCTGTGCGGCGAGGCGGGCGCGCAATTTGAACCACCGCCTACTCAGTGACGTAGCAGGTGAAGCGAACGCTCTAAAAGCGAGATGCGCATGCGCGAACTAACGCATCGTTTTGATCACACAACCAGCGCGCCAACCGTTGCCTCACAGTAAACAAACAAGCAAACAAAGCTGCAATTACTTACCGACGTAGAACTTACGATTATCAGACTACAGTTCGCGCGATTCCCCACACCTTCCATGGAACCCTACGTTATTTCTCGCAATATATTTCTGCTATTAGTATTCACGATGCGCAAAGCAATTACGGAAGCTAGCATATTTCCTCTTGATTAGATTGTTGGTTTTATATATTAACTCTGCTGTGTACAATGTACGATCGTGATAAATACGCTGCGTCTGAAATTATCGTGGGGCTTTGTTTCCTGCAGACCGTAGGGTTCGTGATGCGTGCTTACGGGACGTTTCATGGTACCACGCCCAAGTCACGACGATGAATGTTCATATTTGTAAGAAAAGGGTGGCTTCTTTCTTTTTTAAGTGATAACCGGTAAGCTTCCTGTTCTTAGGACAAGGATAATACATGTGTTGGGTATTCACCACCGCACTGCCTCCTAACTAGGCATGTTTATTCCCCACGTTGAGAAAGTTTTGCAGCCCATGTTTCTGTAACATTTTGGTTATTCGTTCAGAACTTACGGTTCGTTGATGCCGGATATGATGGTGATGGCTTTGAAGTCCTTCGTTATGGACAGGTGGACGCCGCCGTAGTCTTCGACGATCGTATGAGTAGATTGCGTGGCTATTTTTCCAGCGGTAATGCTGCTTCTTATTTCCTCCACCAGTTCCGGAAAGCCCTGCAAGTGCGCATTTGTTGATGTTTGTTTCAGAAGAAGAGAAGTTTCGAGGTCACCTAAGCACTTACGATTTGGGAATGCGAAAGCATCAATGTGCAAATGTGAACGCTGCTGAGCGGTCCTTCGAATTTTGCGCTGCGAGTAATGTTTGCGTTAATGGTCGTTCCGCCCACCGTCTATTCGGAACAGTTGACGACGAATGGTGCATTTCTCTGCCTGTCTCTTCGCTCGTTTCGCTGCGTTCTTGCGCGCTTCTGTACTTCGCCTGCGGTGTACTGGCATAAACGGCCACGTTCCGCTGTTGCCGAGGCGGACGCCGACGATGTAGATGCTCCAGATTCGTGTAGCGGTATGCGTGCTGCCCGAGCCAGCGACGAGCGCAAGCTAGCGTCACAACCGCGCTAGGCGCGCGGAGTAGAAGCAACACCCCAACACTAACCGCACGGAGACCATTCGACTACAAGGTAACCCTTACACACACAAAGTAATCGCAATATACGGAAGGGAAACCGGCTAGCTTTGTGCGGTGTAGGGTGTAAGAGTTGGAGGGGGTTCCCACTGCTGGCAACCAGTTGTACGAGTTGAGGTCGGGCATCAAATATGTGGTAGCTGGCCCATGCCATCGTCCAACTCGCTCACGCTTGGGACGTGGTGGTAGGGAGGAACATGCTCTCATCGAGAACTAGGAGTATGGGTTTTACTTACAGAATTTACATTACGACAGGAGGTACATTTAAACAGTCTAGTGTGGCTCCCAGATGTAGCACGAGGCACGAGGCACACAGCACAGGAGCTCACGAACACGAGTAGCAGCCGACAAGACGGCTGCTTAAAAACCCACTGTCCCATCTAGATTCCTAGGTGAGGCAGAACTGCTGTCCAACCTTCATCCAATCGGACCATCCACAGTCGTTGGAGGCGTTGTCGACCCGCCTTTGAGGGGAAGAGCTCACACACTCATATCTTCACTTTGCATTCCCAGAACACACCAAGTTGGGTGAGTCCTCGGAGGCAGCTTGTCACGCTTGACCCCAGCAGCGCCTCTTGATCCTAGAGCTGACTTCTCAGGCAGCCGCCGCGACTGTCAGCAGACTGTGAGGAATTGTGGGGCTCATGAAAACGCACCGCAAAACACCCTTTTCCAGCAGCTATCTTGCTGCAAGTAGACCATGAAGGCGACAGCGAGTCAAGTAGCAATACTCGGTCCGCCGAACGTCGCTAGCCTTGCTGGCGTCGCCAACTCTCCGAAGGAGGCGCATGGTTGATTAACTTGGCTGTGGTCTCCAGTTCTCCGAAGGAAGTGCATGGTCGGTTAACGTTGCTGGCGTCGCCAGTTCTCTGAATGACGTCACCCCCGCAACTCGATCTAAACAACCGCGGCGGGCTGGGATCAGCACCCCTGCAGGCCGATCGTATCAAGGGGAGATCGACCAGCTCGCGCGAGAGGAACGAAACTTAACATGCACCTAGAAGTACCGAGACTATACATATAACCGGAAGACCCAGGACGGAGACGAAGCTGCGCCTCAGCCGACAATCCGCGATCCGACATTCCTTTCCCACCTGATCCCCAACAGCGGCCGAGAGCCATCCTCTTTCTTAAAGCAGAGGCTTTTATTAATTCATTCGTTCATATGCTCCCGCAGTCGGCGCTTCTCAGCAGCATCCGTACCACCGCCGACCACAGGTTGGGAAACCTACAGGGACGGCGACAATTCCCTGGGCAAGCTCAGACGGCTTTTTAGGAAAGCACCCGCCGCAGTGGTGGGAGGCAGACGAAGGGTGTCGCCGTGTATAAGCCGGTAAAATAGGTACGGGCGCGCTCCCGAGCACGTGCTCGGCCAATATGAGACACCTCAGCAGTTGGGAAAGACATCCACCGGACCGGAACACTGTGGGCACTTCATCGTCTGTATTCCTTTTTTCAAAGTTGTTTGGGCTTTTGTTTGCCTCCGTTCTTGGACAGCAAGCCTAGAGGTCTGTGCTAACCTCTTCCAAGCGACGCACTCGCAAAGAGCCCGAACGCCTGGCCGGGGAGCTGCGCGTAACTCTTCTTGTGAGACTTGTGCAAGTGTCCGGCAGTGTGGATCGAGCCCCGCACCTATTGCGGCCGAGCCGAGCGTCCTACTAATTGGGGCAGCGGCCCAGTGGGCAACGTGCGTCGTAAGAATGGGAGGCCGAGCTAGAGTTTTGAAAAGTCAACGAGAAAAGGAAAGGCCTAAGTTCCTTTCGACGAGCTTAAGGTTCACCACGCCAGTCTCTTACCTTCTTGGCTGCTTCTCCTCCCAGCTCCGGTAACTTGGCGAGCACGCTGCTCAGATCGTCCTGCGCTCTGCAGAAAACAAAAAAAAAGAGCACGATGAGCCGAACTACCAAAGGCCCCTGTATTCAATCACAAGCTATTACCATTCACAGTGACAGTGCCCTTGTTGCCTCTCTCTCTCACGCTTTATATATATATATGGAAACACACAGTTTAATGGTTACAAGACTTACATTTGTAAATGCACTTGTTTCTTGAAATCACAGGTAAATTCAGCACTCGATGGCAACCAAAGGTATATGGGATGCCTCTCATTGGGCGCTCACAGGAAGACTACAAATGAAGCCGTAGACGGTCATACGGGCTTGACAAGTTTTGTAGTAAGGGCAGGGAGAAGTGAAATTGATTAAGGAGAACGGCTGAGGACAATAAAAGAAGGCAACGTGTCGCGAGAATGTTCAAATATTCGTACAGGAACAGTATGGACTCGCAGTGTTGAGAAAGTACTAGGAAGCTTACCGTCAAGTATGCGACCGGTATAGTAGGCAACATGGCATGCAAAGAACATCAAACGCAAATTCAGAGGGGCTGAGACAGTTTCATGGGTGCCGGCAATGAAAAAGAAACCTATTGTGAGCCACTACCTCAAAGCAAAAAACAAAATCATGAAAGAAATAATTTATAACTCAAAGGGAAACACTTCACTTTTCGAAACGAGATCAGGATGCCCTTGAAAGCGAGGAACGCCAAGGAAGTTGGAGCATGTGCTTGCTGCGATAACGCTAGGGAAACAATGGAACGTGTTTTATTAGAATGTGAACATATTACCCAGCTGTCAGCTTAGGCTCGGCTGGCCTCCTTGAATGGTCTCAGGGATAACAGGGGCAAAGTAAACGTGTCCGCAAGTGAGACTAGTAAAACGCGATTGGAGGTTTGGCGGCAGAAAAGTTCAGAGAGCACAAACATCGGAGGTATACGAAAACGAGTTTCTCAATAACTGTTCTGAAAGTATGATGCTGGAAATGTTTAGTATGAAAAAAAAAAGGACAGGTAAGAGATTTGGCCAATGAAGAAAGAGAGTGTGGTGGCGCAAAGCATCGCACCGTTTGAATGGTCACACTCATAGCACCCATCCATCCAGTTACCTCGTCATCGGCAGTTAAGTTCAGGCCTTAAAGGGGTGGAGACATCAAAATTTTCGTTCATGCGTTTGTTGATTCAAACGTTGCGTCATGCTTCAGGGAGCACGATACACACAGCGGGATTCATATATATCCGATAAATAATTTAATAATCGCATTATTATACCGAGCGATTTCGGTTTCGGTTTCTGGGCTCCGGGGGGATGCTATGACGTCACAGAGGAGGAAACGCAACTAGGCTTGGTCACGTGGGCCACAAAAAATAGTGACGTAAAACTATGCTGCGTCGTCTGCTCGCGCATACGCGTGCTCTGCCAGCAGAGGTCAACTGGCGATTCGAAGTGCATGTCGCGATTATTATAATTATTGCGAAGAGCGACAACAACGGTAAGAAAATATTGCGGCTTGTGAGAGTCGGTGATTCATTCCGAAGCGCCGTTAGCGCTAGCTTCGAAGTGAACCGGAAAAGGCCTAGCCACGATATCGGCGGCGCCGAACGATCAGAGGCGGTGAAGCTGCCGTCGGTGCACTCCTCGGACGCTGATTGGCCGCTTCGCCGTACGGCTGCCGCACAAATGGGCCCCGTGCCCGTGCTCTCTACGGCTAGGAAATCTCGCCGTTCGCAAGCAAAACCGCGGTCGCACGGGGGCCCCCGAACGGCAAACGGCGTGCGGCGAGTTTCCGTGCCGGTAACGTGGACGGGCCTTCACACTGAGAAAGGCCAAGCGAAGGACAGACCGCTCCGAGCTGCCGAACTATGCGACTATGCGAGGAGAGAAGCGGACAACACGAACGCCGCATACCCTGGTCCCTTTCGGAATCGGCCGGCTACTGTTTTACACTCAAACGTGCAAAGGCCCGTCGGCACAGCAACTCGCCGCACGCAGTTTGCCATTCGCGGGCCGCCGTGCGGCGTTCGTGTTGTCCACTTCTCTCCTCCTGTGTCCGTGTCTGCACGCCTTACCCCTTCTTTGTATTAAGAAAGGATTTCTATATGCCTGTAGCTCGGTCATAGTGGAGGCTATGCTCGGTCGCTCGGCTCAGCAGGCTCCGTAACCGGCATTTCATCGCCACTCATCATACGTCACGTTTTTGTGCTGGTGTGCTATGACGTCAATATTTTCGTTCCTCCTCTGTGACGTAGTAGCTGCCGCGCTAGCGATGGGTCTCGACTACGAGAAGGAGTTTTTAATGACTTTTTGGAGCTGAATTAAAATTATTTTGAAATGTTTGCAGCGTCCGATACCTCGTTCGGGGTGTCCTTGCATACCGAAGCAGCCTACAACATGCTTTTTATAGCCTCAAAATTTGGTGTCCCAACCCCTTTAACAATACTTTGAGCTATGCACTTAGTGGTTTGCTATTGCGAAGCTTACTAGCAACGGCTGAGCAAAGGTCTTGAAATTTGCCGGTAGAGGTGATATGAGGCGTAAACATTTGACTGCGCGATGCGATCTTATCACATAAAATTTACACCCTTAAAGGCGTAAGGCTATCAAGGCTGTCCCAAGGCTATTATCCTCACTCGTAAGGTCATAAAAATTTTATTGTGCATGAAAACTCTCTCAAACTACAGCTTTGACGAGAGAAACCATAATTGAAAACTCTACAATATTTCTAGCCATAATCGGCCAGAACGTCAGAGCAATAGTCTCTAAACTTTAATGTAGTCTTCGCATCGCCTGCGGTAGCTATAACCACGTTTGCTTGCCCCGAATAATCGCAAAAAAGTGTAAAGAAAACTTCATACCTCTTGATCAATTCTTTATCCTCCGAAGTTATATCCTTTATTGGCTTAATGTCTTCTGAGCGGCTGCAATACAGAAAAGAACTTATCAGAATAAGTCCCAAAGGTGGACTAACAGATGGTAAGAGAAAGCCTATTTTTTTTTTCGGGCCCAACCCCAATTTTCTCCTCGAAAACAATAAGGTTATTAATATTATGAATATTAAAATTGACTTGTGACTAAGTGAATATTATTTAGGCACTTCATTTATTTATTCATGAGTGTACGAATCGAATATTACCCCATTGAATACGGTCTTCAGATTGAATCGTCACTGTTTCCAAACAGTAGTAGTTTTTGAATAGGTTGACATTTCTAATAACCTACTATGCATAATCAAGCATCAAACTGAATTTTAAAAAAACCAGGTGTGATATATTTCATCCAGGCTGCTGTAGTAGACATAAAAACATGAGAAGGCAAGTGGTCGAGCACACAACGTCGCCCACTGAGCCCGGCTTTCCTGGCTACACACCCACCAATGGCAATCGCCGATGGTTCCAGAGTTTACGAATTAACACCCTATTTGCTCCGAATGCTCTATTTGTGGCTTCATAAACAACGCTTGGGGTGGTGGCGTGGAGCAGAGTCACAACACCCAGGCCTCTAATCTGAAGGTCGTAGGCTCGAATCCTTGTCCAGCCCACTACATTTTTCAGGCTTGGAGGGGAGCCTGACACCGATAAAAAAAAAGAAAAGATACCGAGAACTAGGGGAGCTGTGCTAGTCCAGGCGAGGCCAAATTAAGAGCGCCCGCTAAACTTCAACACAGGCACTCCCTCACCAGAGGAGTCATAAGCCTCCCTGGTGCAGTATTTGGCCGCTACCTCCCTGGTTACTCTACCAATTAACCCGTGGCCCTACGTCACCAGCACCAGCGGAGCATCTGACCGAGGCGGCGGTCAGACCTCGGACGCGAGAGAGTGTGCTAACAATCTCTGGATCTGGAAAGGCCGCGACTGGAAACGGAACCTGGCAACGCTTAAAAGGCGAACCCAATAGAATAAGGCTAGCCTAGCAGGGCCTTTTGACGAATAATCGGGCACTGCCTGGGATATTACTGGTCTTTGTAAGGTAAGAGGAGCTGGTCACGCTCATACAGTGCTGACTAACAGCAACGTCCCCTGATACAGATGTCGCACAGGCAAGAGTGTATACGGGGTAGCATTCCTCATTCATAAGTACCCAGCGGGCAACATTGACGAACTCCGCAGCAATAATGACAAGGTAGCCTTCATTGTACTGAATGCTGATAAGTGTTACCAGGTGACATTCACTAAATCTAAAATCACTAATGAACCTACTTACAAACAGGGACGTTTCATACTCAGGAAGGTTAACGAAGTTAAATATTTAGGTGTTCATCTAACTGCTGATCTGTCTTTTTGGAGCCATATTGATATGACCGTCAGGAAAGCCGGGAAAATGCTTAGCCTACTTATACGAATCCTTAAAACTGCCCCTCAGATTCTTAAAACCATAGCATACAAGTCGCTGGTAAGGCCGCAATTAGAATATGCCACCGCCTCGTGGGATTCCCACCAGCGGTACCTAACTGATATGTTAGAAGAGATACAAAACCACGCTGCCAGGTTTATACCAATGCAGTACTCTAGGTATGCAAGCATGACAGCAATAAAGAAACACATCGGACTAGAAACGCGACAGATAAGACGCCAGAAGCACCGACTGAAACTTCTGCACTCTATATAGACTGACGCGACACGCATTGACAAGCTGAAATACCTTAAAATATCCCACTATATCTCAAACAGAACAGACCACAGTTTAAAAATACCTTAAATTTCCTGCAAAACGAACTATATAACAGCTTTATTTATTTCCCCAAAGTATTTCTAAATGGAATAAATTGCCAGTTGAAATTGTGAGTGCTCCTCGGGATGCATTTTCAAGGCTAATCAATGATTTGTAATTGCAATATTCTTCCAATCCGATGACTGCAGGCTGAATCAATTTTTTCTTGTACTGTTATTCATATACTTCTTTGTACTTTTTCATGTACTTTAATCATGTACTAGTTTTTTTTTATCTTGATGCCTTGCTGCTTTGTCATCCCTCACTTTTGTGCGATTACATTCTCGTGCTAGTCGCTTTGTGTTGTTCCCACTCCCCTGCTATAAAGCTTCGGTGCTGCAGGGTGTACTGTAAATAAATAAATAAAACATAATCAAGGAGTACAGGTGGCATACGGGAATATCTTGCGAAATATCCGTAAAAATTCCACAGCTAACTTCTTTCTACACAAAAGAAGCAAGATATTGCTTTTCAAGAAAGGGCCCAGGCAAGTAACCGCAATCTCGCTAATGGTATACACTGCGTGCTTAGGCGAAGCAATCAAGCTGTCACAATGGGAAGGGTTAGGAGTAATTCCCTATTTTCCAATCTCCACCATCTACTGTAATTCACCACAATCCAGTCTAACCGACCCTAATCCACCCTAATCCACCTCAATTCACCTTAATGGAACCTAATCCACCCTAACCCACTTTAACCCACGCTAATGCACCCTAATATACTTTAATCTAATCGGTAATAAATCATAAATTAGCTTTGGTAATCAATAATGATCTCTTTTACACGGCTGGACATGCTTTCATTTGATTCTGGTTTTCCTTAGGCCAGGTGATAGTTCTCGGTACCTCACAACGCGACCTTGCAACATAGAGATCAAAGGCCTTCGCCTTGATAAAGTGGCAAACTGCCAAATGGAAATGAATGAAAAATGTAGGCTGGCTAAGACGAGGTATGCTTATTTCGCAAGAGTAAACTTACTGTGAGGAACTGATCTCACTTGTCCATTCGCGAAAAACTGCGGTGACTGCGCAACAACCATGGCCCTGCTTATATTGACTGTGTTCCAAGTTCCAATGCTCGCTGTAGATCTGACGACGCCGGCAAAAGAGAGAGCTTCGCGAAGACAGCATCGATGTCAAAGACGTAGCACGCGCTATTTTGCGGGCCAAGCAAGGTGGCGGTTGAGAAGAAGGCTTGGAAACTCGCCGGGAAGGTTGTCTACCCGCAGGAAAAAGAAACAAGATTTTGTTACGTGCTTCGTGTAAGCTACGAAGGTTCACACACGAAAAGTGTTAAAACACAGCTATGATACGTGTTTTTCTTAGCTTTTTCTTGTCCGTCGACGCAAGGTGACCCCTAGAAGCACAGCCATCCTGCATATGGTTTAGGACGCCTCGCGTTCAGCGGGTTAGTCATCAAATTAGTTTCGTGTCCCACGTTGGCTAATGTTGGATCAAACTCATAGAATTCTGCGAAACAGTCTACACTAGCATTAGGACGACGCAACGAGCTACGGAAAGAAGAATGATGGGTGTAACGTTAAGGGATCAGAAAAGAGCAGATTGGGTGAGGAAACAAACGCGAGTAAATGACATCTTAGTTAAAATCAAGAGCAAGAAATTGGTATGGGCCGGACATGCAATGTGGAGGGAAGATAACCGATGGTCATTAAGGGTTACAGACTGGACTCCAAGGGAAGGGAAGCGTAGCAGGGGGCGGAAGAAATTATAGTGGGCGGATGAGATTAAGATGTTTGCAGGGACAACATGGCCAGAATTAGCACATGACCGGGGTAGTTGGAGAAGTATGGGAGAGGCCTTTGCGCTGCGGTGGGCGTAACCAGGCTAATGATGATGATGACTTTAGACTGAAACAGCTGTCGTTAAATCCATTGTATGCGAACGAAAAGAAAAAGTACATTCGACAATCGCGAGCGGGACAATCGTATAACGAAGGCTACTCGATTCGTATTCGACATTTCGAATGTTCGCACCTCTCCAATTGTGAGGGACCCGTCGCGAAACGTCACTCCGCTCAGAAATTTGAGTGCGAACTATCGAGTGAATTGGCCGGAAGATTTACGCTGTGCGCGTTGCCCGTTCTTGAGCCAAAGTGTGTACTTTTTGGTGGGAGTACTTACTTCAGCACTCGCTCCGGTATCGCTTCGAGGAGCAGCACACCGCTGGAAGGGAACGGCGGGGCGTAAAGCGTGGCGGAGTCAAGTTTTTTCGTCACTGGTGGGTACCAGACAGGCGTGTAACTTTTGAAGTCATCCATGGTCAATAAGGCTTCTGCAGAAACAAAGAGGAACACGTCGGTCTTTTTTTTTCATTTGCTTCTTTAACGCCACAGTTAGAGCTGACGCAGACTCCCCCAGGGGCGTATCCAGCTACTCATTCTAGGGAAGCGGGATGGGGGGTGCTTGCTCGAAGTTAGGCTTGGTGGAGGGGCGTCTCTGATTTATTTTACGACGTTACTGTTGTTATCCCAAGGCTCCCGCCATAATGTAAGTGCTGTTAATATTTCTTAACAGTCATTCCACTCACCTGTTCTAATGGATGTGCAAATTCTTCAAAGATTCTGGGAATCAAAGCTTTACGGGCGATCACGCTTAGGATATCGCCACAATTTACTGTGCCAAGCCTCCAAATTTCGAAGATTGGTTCTCGATGTATTGTGGGGGAAACAAATGCAGTGCCTGCTGCCTTAATTAAGGCGATGTTAAACTCAGTGTTGCACTAAATGAAGCGCGACATTACTACATATCACACATCGAGTGCTGCATTCATGAATATTATCTTATGTTGCGCAATATATGCAGTCCATCCAATTTCATTTAAATGATATTTATTCTACATTCACAGTAAGACATAATAATGACGCCAAAAGTTACTCGTACATAGGAGAATTTAAGTGTGAAAGCTGAAACCAAAGAAAGCACGGCAACATTGCTACTACTTGTAGAATCATACAGGGACAAAGTAACATTAATCAAATCATGCCCATCAAGCGAAGATTGGGGCAATCAATAAATCCATGGTTATATTTTTATGAGAGAAAGTACTTGCTGTAAATGTTACAGAATCAACATGACGGCAGCGTTAAGAGAAAATCCGTCCAAAAGCCGACAAAATATACGACATCGTATTACACATCTCACTGAATGCAGCTCCGGAAAGGAAACAAATGTGTAATTGTAAGCTACGCCACCCACTCCCCAGCTGTATTTCGATATGTATCTCGAATTTAATCGAAATTTAAATAGTACACGAAGATCACGAATACAATGCAAATAATATTGGACGTAAGCCGAAGAGATAAGATCATCAGCCATTCCACTCTGTGAAGGTGGTTGACCAGCGAAGTTGTTTAGTACATGACACAGAGGTGACACATAATTTCGAAGAAAGGTAAGAACTCATTTATTGTCTTGATCGGTGGTCATTATTTCACTCGCAACTGTAATCACATTCTTTGATAACGTGAAACCGTTACACGTGCGCCGCTGGGTGGTCGGTTGGGCCAAATCGATGTGGTATCGCAAGGGTTATGTCTGCAACACGGAACGCGTGAACTGCTCCCTTTTCGGTACCGACACATCCCCAATGAAATCACCGACAACGACAACAGGGCCAGTTTCATCGCGTCTAATTCACGCAAAGTGAGCAGCCATGAAATTTACTGGACTCCCAGATATTGCATTTCTTGCTTGCTTACGGGAGTATGAGCCACTGCTCACGGGGGTATGAGCCGTCCATGATGACAGTTTTCGACATGCCGTTGTGTATAGTGTATGCATGACTAGTAAGAATTTAGGTACCGTTCGCTTCACTTTGCTGAGTGCTTGTAGCCTATGCCTTACGGGGCTGGGAGTCATCGACTTTTTTTTTCTTGGTTTCTGGAGCATTATTGCTTAAGGGGGTATGGAATGAGATTACGAGATGCCGCCATAGTATTAGAGCGCCGCTCCTAGGCGTCCGCTCCTGCGTTGAGCGGCGGCGTGCCTCGGCGTAAGCGAGCGAGCGAACACCGGGAAGGATGAAAGAGCGAACGCTGAGTGCAGTGTGGGATAGAGGTAGAAAGTCGGCGAGAGCGAAGAGAGCGCGGCAAGGAAAGCGGCGGAAGGCACTGTTAGGCTCCACCAGGTGGCGCGCACGTCGATGTATCCGCGGTAGCGGCGTCACCGGCCCAGCAGGGGAAAGAAGATATCACTGCCCAAGCACTCCGTGCAGATGGTTACCAAGCGAAGCTGAAACGTGCGACCCCGATGTTTATTACTGGGTTAATCCCGACGGTTCATTGAACTTCTTCGTAGGCTGCCGGATCCTCCGTACGCACTGGCTGCTTGCGCTCGACTGCATGGGCCTGTTTTTGTGCCCGGGCTGCAGCATCGGCACTGCGTAGACGAGCTCGTTCCCGATTTTTCTCGCGGCGTTGCTGATCGAAAGGTGCCTGCTCCTCAGGAGCACGTGTGACGCGTGGCCTACCGAGTTCGGAGCCCGAGAGAAGCTGCTGCGCATGCGCTCGTCTGTGACGGAGAGCACCGACGTCACCACTGAAGCAGCCAATCACGCGCCTCTCTTTCTCTTTTCTTTTTCGCGCATGAGCATGAAGTTACGCCAGAGGAGTTTTCGGTGTAAATGAGACGGACGGACGAATCGGCTAGCCCTATACAGCCTCGCTGTAAAAAAAAAGCACCAGAAAGTTCTCTTTCGCTCATAACGTTTGCCGCAAGCGCTTCCCGGTAAAAATTAAAATTGCATGGGTTGCGGTTGCCGGGAGGCGATAACTGGGTTGTCGGTCTTTATATACGCCGCGCGTCGCGGCCCTGCCAGTCAATGCGGTGATTGGTGCGATGCCTCAATATACTGCGAAATGAAAGCACGTATAGAGCTGAACTGATATTTCGCAATATGGAGTATCGTTATGGTCGCTGAATTTTTTAATGACTTCATTTTCGTTAGTTTCTGCCGGACAGAAGAGGAGGACGGGGGGAGGCGGTCGCTAGCTCGTTCGTCGTGGGAGGGCGCCGACGGGTAGGACTTGCGCTCTGGGATAACCGAGTTGCGGAGTAGTGCCCGAATAAGGGAAAGGGAGGACGCTCGCTCCCTCGCCCGCTCTTTCGTCCGCTCGTTCAGGCTATTTGCTTACATTGACAAACGTCGTAGATGGTTCCTGCGTAATTTTTTTCAGTATCTCCTTGAGCTGGTAATTGGGGATGGAAATAAACACTCTAGCTTTATTTGAAATGTGCTGTGTCCTGCTGATGTTACCAGGTGCCGAGGCTTCGATGCAAAATTAATGAAAATGATCTTTCACCTTAACGCTCTGTTCTCATAGCCAACTTGTTACCGCAAACTTAGCGAAAACGGTTTCCAAAAATACTTTATCAGTCTAAACCGACTGAGTGTTTCTGTTTACGGTGTCTCTAGAGAACTGCGCTGGACGTGAAAAATTGCGTAGCACTGTGGTGGTTCGTGGTCACCGTGGTTGACTTTGGTTTGCGCAGAGGGACGAGATGAGAACATTTACCTGGTCCCAGGCCATCGATAATTCTTTTGGCAACTTCAGTGTAGAAAAAATCCGCGCCTCTCTTTGATAGCTCCTCCAGCAGTTGTGCCATTTCCAGCTGCACAAGCTTGTCATCTGCCTTGTGGATGCTGTTGAAGATGGACCTGTAACAATGAAGTGTAAGGCGCATACAACCTCGTAAACTTGCTCCATGGTCAAACAACCGAAACAACAACATATGCTTAACAGACCTGAACAAATTTTTAATATAGCAACAACATCTGTAGCTCGTTTAGTTATCTCAGCTCTGCCGCTATGCAGACGACTGCCCGTGTCTGTCAAAAGAATACAGTGTCATCTAATAAAAGCTGCAGCTTCACCCCTAAGGCGAGGTATCGATTGCGGTAGGAAATTAGCAGACAGCTATAGGAAGTAAGAACAGCCGTTTTATCGGCCGTATTAACAAGAAGTCTAAAAGCAGTGAAGAAGAAACTAGGAATAGGCAACAATCAGATATATGCGTTAAGAGACATAGCCGCCAATTTCATTACTAATTTGGATGAAATCGTTCAAGTGGCTGAGGAGTTCTATAGAGATTTATACAGTACCAGTGGCAACCACGACGATAATGGAAGAGAGAACAGTCTAGAGGAATTTGAAACCCCACAAGTAACGCCGGAAAAAGTAAAGAAAGCCTTGGGAGCTATGCAAATGCGGAAGGCAGCTGGGGAGGATCAGGTAACAGCAGATTTGTTGAAGGATGGTGGTCAGATTGTTCTAGATAATCTGGCCACCCTGTTTACGCAATGCCTCATGACTTCGAGCGTACCGGAATCTTGGAAAAGCGCTTACATAATTCTAATCCATAAGAAAGGGGATGCCAAAGAGTTGAAAAATTATAGACCGATCAGCTTACTGTCCGCTGCCCACAAAGTATTTACTAAGATAATTGCAAATAAAATCAGGAACACCTTAGACTTCCGTCAACCAAAAGACCAGGCAGGATTCCGTAAAGGCTACTCAACAATAGACCATATTCAGACTATCAATCAGGTGATAGAGAAATGTGCGGAATATTGACGCGAAATAAGTTTGCAAGTGATGACACGGGGCCCTTAAGGCGAGAACGACGAAGTTCGTCGTTGCGCGCGCGCTCTCCGAGGACCAACCATCTCTAAAGGCAGAGGTTTCTTTTTTTCCAATCTGTCGGTGGTAAACTGTTTTAGTTGTAATAGCTGGTTGACACTCCTGGTGAACGTGCGGGGTACGGTCGATGTTAAGACCTCCGGAGCATACCCCAGACCTAAGCTCGGCGAGTAGTTCAGCCGAGCTTACCCCTGTGCACGTACGTGCCATCCGACGTCTCCAGGGACTCCAGCCACAGCACGGTCTGCTACCCGAACGAACTAGAATGACGAACCAACCACCTCCTGCCACTCCTGCAGCATTGCACGCTGTCGTCAATCACATCCGGACGCCAAATCTCTTCCACGGAAGTGCTTCAGAGGACGCCGACAACTGGCTTGACAATTTTGACCGGATTGCCAACCTCAACGACTGGAACCACGAGCGTAAGCTACGCTACGTGCACTTTGCTCTTGAGGATTCCGCGAAAACATGTTTTGAGAACCACGAGGCGACAATGACGTCATGGGAAGAATTTCGTAGGCAGTTCCTCAATGCCTTCGCCAGGGCGGACAGGAAGGAGAGGGCGGAGTTAGCGTTGGAGGCAAGAATTCAAGGCTTGAATGAGCGAGTGACGGCGTCAGCTTTTCAAATGTGCGGACCCTTCTATGACTGAAACGAAGAAGGTGCGCCACCTCATACGCGGCGTCAAAGAGGAAATCTTTGCTGGCCTCATTCGAAATCTGCCGGCGACACTTGCAGTGATCCATGACGAAGCCACTACTATGGAAAAGGCCCTTCAACAGCGGGCCAGGCAACACAACCGCGACGCCATGATTTCAAGGGAGCTCTCTGCCGTTACCCTCGGTAACGACGTTGTTGCCTTGTGGGAACTCATCAGGGCTGTCGTCAAGGAGGAACTGCAGAAGATGCAGACGACCACTGCCCCTGTGGGACAACTTTCCATTGCGGAAATGGTGCGCGCCGAGGTCCGACAGGCCATCCATATTCCTGGACAGTACGAGGCACCACAGCAGGGACCGCACGCCGAAATTAGTTACGCTGAAGCAATACGCCATGCGCCACCCTCAAGTGCGTGCAGCATGGTACACCCCACTCAACAAATGGACGTAAGCTTCAGGCCGCCTCGCAGCTCACCGCACATCGCCGTAGCAAGGACTAGTAAGAGCAACGTCTGGCGCACCACAGACTACAAGCCCCTTTGTTTTCATTGTGGCGAAGCCGGACACATCTACAGAATGTGTCCTTGTCGTCATGCGGGGCTCCGTGGATTCTCGAAGTATGCATCTCGTCCACAACCTGGTGAGCGGCCTCCGCAAATAGAGTTTCGTCACGAATCGTCGCAATGTTGATCTGCGATGGCAGGAGCCCCCTTCGTCGTCTCCTGCTCGTTACAGGTCACCATCACCAAGCCAAGCCTGTACTCGCGGCGCTCTGAGACGCCGCTCGCCTAGCCCGGCGGGTCGGGAAAACTGAGTTCAGCGACCTCCGGAGGTGAGGTCGCTGACGACGACCGTACGCAAGATCCTCCACTACGACGACAACGACGAAAGCAGAACGACGCAGGCGTACAGACGGAGTCAAACACCTTACGAGAGGTAGTAACGTCGAATATTCCAGTCACCATAGACGACGAAGAAATAACGGCGTTAATCGACACTGGAGCGGACACCTCAGTTATGAGCATTGACCTTGCCTGCAAGCTGAGAAAGGTTTCTACCGAGTGGACTGGGTCGCAGATTCGCACTGCAGGAGGCCATCTGCTAATGCCGGTAGGAAGATGCACAGCGCGAGTGAGCATTCGTGGGTTTACGTGCCTCGGAGATTTCGTTATCCTCCCAAGCTGTTCGAGAGACCTAATTCTGGGAATTGACTTTCTGCAGGCTAATGGAGCTGTGATTAACTTACAAAAGTCGCGGGTAACGTTTTCGACGGCGCAGGCCTTAGCAGGGAGCAGCACTGACGACACGTATGTCAACGCCTTGAAGATTGTTGACGAGAACATCATGGTGCCGCCAAGGAGCAGCGTAGTGACCCTCGTCACCTGCGATGCATTCGTCAGCTATGAGGGTATTGCCGAGGCAAATATCCCGCTGCTGCTCGAAAGACACATCTGCATCGCCCGGGGCCTCGTTCGAATACAGCATAAGTGCTCGCAAGTTTTGTTGACAAACTTCAGCCATGAGTATCAGCACGTCCCTCAAGGTACAGCTGTGGCATTCCTGAACGACATTGCTGACTTCTCCGACATCGGCACGTTACAAGTGACTTCACCGGATGCAACAACTCACGCCAGCCTGAATACCCGCGTCCACAATAATGCTGACTTAGCAGATGTACAGAAGTATCAGCTGCTGGGCCTACTGACAGAATTCTCCGGCTGTTTTTTCACGGAATCCAAAGTCCAGCGCACTTTCGTTACGCAACACCGGATCGTTACAGAGGAGTCGGCGCGGCCTGTTCGTCAGCATCCGTATCGCGTGTCACCTATGGAGCGGGAGGCGATTAAGCGTCAAGTACAAGAAATGCTAAATGATGATGTCATCCAGCCGTCGACAAGTCCGTGGGCATCGCCTGTCGTACTAGTAAAAAAGAAAGACAACACACTCCGCTTCTGCGTTGACTACAGACGGCTTAAACGAGTCACGAAACGCGACGTTTATCCCCTGCCACGGATCGATGACGCTTTGGACCATCTGCGTCATGCTCAGTTCTTTACTTCGTTAGACCTAAAGTCAGGCTACTGGCAAATCCAAGTGGGCGAGCGTGACCATGAAAAAACCGCCTTCGTGACTCCCGATGGGCTGTACGAATTTAAAGTGCTGCCTCTCGGTCTCTGTTCCGCTCCTGCTACGTTCCAGCGAGTGATGGACACTGTACTCGTTGGACTAAACTGGCAGACGTGTCTAGTGTACCTAGACGACGTTGTTGTGTTTTCCAGCACGTTCGATGAACATCTCGCCCCGCTACGAAGTGTCGTTACTGCAATACGCAAGGCCAACCTCACCATCAAGCCTGAAAAATGTTACTTAATTGGCTTCCAGGAACTCAAGCTTCTAGGCCACGTGGTCAGCTCCCAAGGAGTACAACCAGACCCAGAAAAACTCGCTGCCATTGGCCAGTTTCCTCGTCCTGAAGACAAAAAGGCTGTTCAACGGTTCCTGAGCATCTGCGCTTACTACCATCGTTTCGTTGAAGGCTTCTCAAGGGTTGCTGAACCGCTCACGAGACTGACGCGACAAGATGTGCCCCTTGCGTGGACGGAAGACCAAGAGCAGGCCTTCACCGAATCGCGTAAACGCCTTCAATCCGCTCCAGTGCTGGCGCATTTTGATGACACCGCGGCAACTGAAATACACACCGACGCCAGCAACGTAGGATTCGGGGCCATTCTGGTTCAATGGCAACATGGCGCAGAACGTGTAATTGCGTACGCGAGTCGTAGTCTGACAAAAGCAGAAGCTAATTATTCAACGACCGAAAAAGAATGCATAGCAGTCGTGTGGGCCATCAGCAAGTTCCGACCCTACTTATACGGCCGGCCATTTCGAGCGATCAGCGATCACCACTCGCTCTGCTGGCTTGCCAATCTACGAGACCCGTCAAGGCGCCTCGCTCGTTAGAGTCTCCGCCTCCAGGAATACGACATAACAGTTGTGTACAGATCCGGCCATAAGCATAGCGACGCTGACTGCTTGTCACGTTCTCCTATTCCCTTGACATCATCCGACCTTCAGCTAGATTTGCCGTTTCTCGGTGTCGTCGACGTGGTGCGCATGGCTGACTATCAACGTACAGACTCTGAGCTGCTTCCACTCATCCTATATCTCGAGGGAGCTGAGGTTGTTGTCCCACGCCCACGTTCACGAGGATTGACGTCGTACTGCCTGCGAAGCGATGTCCTGTACAAGAAAAATTTCGAGAACAGCCAGGAAACGTTCAATCTCGTCGTTCCGACGGCACTGCGCGAGGAAGTTTTACAGGCGTCTCACGACGACCCCATTGTCGGCCGCATAGGCTTCGCGAGGACATTAGCGCGTATACGGCAAAAATACTATTGGCCACACCTATTTTCGTCGGTTCAGCGCTATGTGCGAACGTGCCGGGGCTGTCAGAGGCGTAAAGTTCCAGCCGTCAAGCCTGCCGGCCTCCTTCAGCCTTTGGATCCGCCTCCGGCGCCGTTCCAGCAAGTGGAAATGGATCTTCTTGGGCCGTTCCCCACGTCATCCTTGCAAAATAAGTGTATAATCGTGGCAACTGGCTATTTAACTCGCTATGTGCAGACGAAAGCTGTGCCACGTGGAACTGCTGCTGAAGTCGCCAGCTTCTTCGTCCACAACATCGTGCTTCACCACGGTGCACCCCCTGTACTCATTACTGACCCCGGTGCAGCGTTTACAGCGGAGTTATTACAACAAGTCGCCACAATGACGCACACCGACCACCGAAAGACCACAGCCTATCATCCCCAAACGAACGGCTTAACAGAGCGCCTAAACAGAACATTAGCCGACATGCTCTCCATGTACATTGATGTGGAACACAAAACATGGGATGAAATTTTGCCATACAATACCGCTGTGTTTGCTTACAATACCACTGTGCAGGAGACCACCGAGTTTACACCATTCGAGCTTGTTTACGGACGTCGCGTTACAACCGCCTTAGACGCCATGCTCCCGGTAGACCACGGAACCACAAGGAATGACACCACTGAAGATTTCGTCGAAAAAGCCGAGAAAGCTCGCCAGCTGGCTCGGAATCGCATCCGCACCCAGCGGAATACCGATGCCTGCCATTACAACCGGACCCGACGGAATGTCCAGTACTTACCAGGCGACCGCGTGAGGGTGTGGACACCAATCCGACACCGTGGGCTCTCAGTGAAATTGTTGCGCCGCTATTTCGGCCCCTATGAAGTTGTACGCCGCCTCAGTGATGTGAACTACGAGGCGGTGCCTCAAAGCTCTGATCCTGGTTCGAACCGACGCCGTCCCCGTGCTGAAGTCGTCCACGTAGTACGGATGAAGCCGTGCTACGCACGCGAGGGATAAGCAACCCTCACAAACCGCTTCAGCATCGTGGACATTCCTGCATGTCTTTATTTTCGTCTTCTCATGTTGGCACTCTTGTCCACAGTGCGTGCCCGCTGCCCTTGAAGCGACCGGGCCGGTCGCTTTTGAGAGGGAAACAACGACGCGAAATAAGTTTGCACCTGATGACACGGGACCCTTAGGCGAGAACGACGAAGTTCGTGGTTGCGCGCGCGCTCTCCGAGGACCAGCCATCGTTAAAGGCAGACGCTTTTTGCCAATCTGCCGGTGGTAAACTGTTTTAGTTGTAATAGCTGGGTGACAATATAACCAACCCCTATATATAGCTTTCATTGATTACGAAAAAGCGTTTGATTCAGTCGAAACCTCAGCGGTCATGGAGGCATTGCGGAATCGGGGTGCAGACGAGCCGTATGTAAAAATACTAAAAAAATATCTATAGCGGCTCCACAGCCACCGTAGTCCTCCATAAAGAAAGCAACAAAATCCCAATAAAAATGGCGTAAGGCAGGGAGATACGATCTCTCCAATGCTATTCACAGCGTGTTTACAGGAGGTATCCAGAGACCTAGATTGGGAAGAATTGGAGACAAGAGTTAACGGAGAATACCATAGTAACTTTCGATTCGCTGATGATATTGCCTTGCTTAGTAACTCAGGGGACCAACTGCACTGCATGCTCACTGACCTGAAGAGGCAAAGCCGAAGGGTTGGTTTAAAATTAATCTGCAGAAACCTAAAGTAATGTTTAACAGTCTCGGAAGAGAACAGCAGTTTACGATAAGTAGCGAGGCACTGGAAGTGGTAAGGGAATACATCTACGTACGACAGGCAGTGATTGCGGATCCAGATCATGAGACTGAAATAATCAGAACAATAAGAATGGGCTGGGATGCTTTTGGGATATTGAGGATAATGAACAGGATAATGAGGATAATGAACAGCACACTGCCATTATCCCTCAATAGAAAAGTGTATAATAGCTGTGTCTCACCAGTACGCCCCTACGGGGCAGAAACCTGGAGGCTTACGAAAAGGGTTCTACTTAAATTGAGGACCACGCAACGAGCTATGGAAAGAAGAATGATATGTGTAATGTTAAGGGACAAGAAAGAGCAGATTGGGTGAGGGAACAAACGCGAGTTAATGATATCTTAGTTGAAATCAAGAAAAAGAAATGGGCGTGGGCAGGACATATGATGAGGAGGGAAGATAACCGATGGTCATTAAGGGTTACGGACCGGATTCGAAGGGAAGGGAAGCGTAGCAGGGAGCAGCAGAAAGTTAGATGGGCGGATGAGATTAAGACGTTTGTAGGGACGACATGGCCACAACTAGTACATGACCGGGGTAGTTGGAGAAGTATGGGAGAGGCCTTTGCCCTGCAGTGGGCTTAACCAGGCTAATGAGGAGGAAGATGACCTGCTGGGGTAATTGGCGAAACTGTTCAATGTGCCTGTTGTCCTCTCTGTGCATGTTTTTTCGCGCTTCTTGAGTTTAGGTATTCTTTAGTTTAATTTTGACGGTTGTTTTGCCTGACTTCAAAACAAACGTGATCACCGTAACGAGAAAAAAAAAGGGAAACGCATATGCTGGGTATCCCAAAATTACATTAGAAGATATTATATGGGTCCTATATCAAGGGTTCAACGTGCGAAAATTTCAAAATATGCAAGTGCCATGTAGCTGAACAGAACCGAGGAAATGTTGCCGTATCGTGGGGCTAGTCAGCTAGGCTATTTCTTTATCTCGCCAAATTACAATAATACATCGCCTAAAGACATTAATTTATTATTATTCAATAACCATTTACAATGAATATACATTCAGAGCAACAGTGTGCATAAATATGTTGTAGATCTTCCTGAAACATTATCTACTGAGCTGTCTGTTTCTCGTTACGTGGTACATAATTTTCTTTTTAAGTTTGAAATAAACCCGCGAAAGCGCACAAAAAGTGTCATGGGCTTTCTTTATTACTGGTGATATGGGATAACTGGATTTGGGTTATAACGGCTTTTCTTATTTAGGACAGCGTCGGTGATGTAAAGTGAAACAATAAAAGCGTAGAAACAAGGCTTATGGACTGGATTGCAAAATTTTAAGACACCGACAATTCATTCGTGGGAATGTGCGCGTACTTAGTGTGTTCTAAACTCTATTTACTATTTTCCAAGTTTGTTGCTCTATCGGGTATCGCAACTCATATTTGCTCAACTTTCCTTCTTGTTTTTCCTATTTCGTGTCCTATTTGCATACTAGTGTTGCCTGTCTTCCAGGGAATGCTGCAGTATGCATTTCAAGGTAAATTTATTTAGAATCTACAGATAGGGCAGCCAATAAAGAACACGGACATAGAAGAGAGACGCAGAACAGTGACCGGTGCAATTTGTCGTTGTCAGGCCTAGTTTCATATGCCTTTTTCCTTTCTTTTTTCTACTCTTTTTTAAGTAGACCGACTACCTCAGTTTTTTCCCCTAAAGCGGGAAATTCGTAAAACGGAGGCGTTTCGTTTCAGCTGTACGTGGCACACCTATGAGGGCAACGAACCGAATTTACAAAGAATAGCGCATGAACGATGGAGCCCAAATGCGGAGAGCAGAGATTGGGACGCATACTTAATGTCAGTGGCCGATATCTCATTTTGATGCTTTGCCAGGGCGTCGGCGAAGTGCTTCTTGATGGGAAAGCCTTCCTTGGCCAACTTGATTGCGGGGGCGAAGAGATCCTCCCACTTCATGGTTCCGTTGAGCTTTTTGTGAAGTTCCTGGTAACCACGCAAGGCTCCGGGCACAATCGACGCCTTCGCTCCTGGGAGGCACGAATATGAACAGACGTTTTACGGCTGCCGAGTGATCTGCTTTCCTCCAGGCCCGAGAACGGCTCGGGGACATAGTCGCTCTTCAGGTCCGTTTTTGTTGCCGACTGATACGTTACGAAGGTGAACAACCAATTCTTCCTTTAACCGCAGGAGGTAAAAATTGATCGAGGGGTCCATCACTGCGGTGTCGGTTATAACTCACTGCGCATTTGCGGCGTGTAACACCCTAATTTTCTTTTTAATGGCAGGGTAGGTCGGTATATCGGTGCTTCACACGTTTTATTGTTTTTGTCTTTTTTTATGTGTGCGAACTCGCAGCATACGGAATGCATTTCCCGGGTTCGACAACCGAGCGGCCAAGGTCGGATTGATGTCCACTCTTCACGTAAAACGGTCGCAATATCGCTTTTAAACCACTACCGCACGGTTCCGCTTAGATCCGACTTAAAATGGGGAGTAAATGTTTTGCTTAACCGCTTTCAAGTTAGTTTTGACGATGATTATAGGCAAGGAATGTAAATCGTATTGGCAACTTTAGCAAATTTCTGTTATTACCTCACGCATTATGAAGCCTCGCTGATTGAAAGCACAAGCAGGGTAGCGTAAATAAGTCGACCCTTTGCAGGCACAGGACTCCTGGGAGGTTGCGAATGATCGCCGCTTGGCCGGTAAAGTCTGGCTCACTAATTTACCGGTACCGGGCTGGGTTGCGCAACACCTTATGTGTTATGCCTGCCATAGTCGCGCGAATTTACTTTATATTTGTTTACAAGATTCCGCATACCACTTGTGGGTGACCGAAAGCAGGAGTGGGTACAATTGGAATGCATTGTAATTTTACTGTAATTTTGTGTGTGATTGAGCAGCGTTAACAATCCTAAAAAATTTCGAACACTATTCCAAGAAATATTCCTATTTATGAGCGGCGACTATTCGATTCGAAAACAAAACAGTATGGGACAGGATGCGATTCGGTACTGAAAGTTTGGAATATTTGTGCATCCCAACCTGAAAATGTGGACAGCTTCAACTAGCTAGTGAGCTATGGTGGCGATAGGACCACGTCGTGTAATATAGGGCTACACGTTATCACGCCGGCACTCAATGCTCCAGGCATCCTTCCAATATACGTGTGTATTATATTTAAGTACCTTTATAGCAAGCAAGCCAAAGGCAAGCGACGGGCAAGCCATTGGGAGGTTATTCTGACTTCTATTCCATTTTTATTTTTATCAATGGCATTACAAATGAGACTGATGAAAAATTAAACTCTTTGCAGACGACTGGATAATATACACAGAAATACTTAATCACGAGAATAACGTCCTGCTCAATAACACATTAGCAAAAGTAACATAATGGTGCGGTAAGTGGCAAATCATTTTTAATACAGACAAAATCGTTTCCATGACAGCAACGAGAGACATAAAAAACCACCCATTGATTTTTCCCTACACACTTAACGGTAGCCTCAAGAAAAGAGTTCAACAGCACAAGTATCTTGGTGTAACAATAACGTCCGACCTTATCTGGGCATCGCAGATTGACAACACTACTTCTTGTGCATGGCAAAAGCTCTTTTTCTCTCAAGAGGTCTCCACGGCTGGAACCAATTACCGTCAAACATTTAACTTACACTGCATTTGTGAGACCTGTCCTTTAGTCTGCTAATGTCGTATGGTCCACGCACACTAAAGCCATTGTATCTCTAGATGGAAAGCAC